>NC_135880.1:164341010-164648510 GCF_964194155.1 Cetorhinus maximus
CCTTTGCCAGTGATGCTCATACCGTGAAAGAACTTAAACAAAAACAGGGGACACCGATTTAAGACAATTAGCAAAAGAACCAGAGTTGACATGAGGAAAGAATCTAACCCGGCGAGTTGTTCTGTTCTGGAATGCACTGCCTGAATGATTGATGGAAATGGATTCAATAATAACTTTCAAAAGGGAATTGGATAAACACTTGAAAGGGAAAACGACGCAGGACTATGGAAAAGGGCGGGGAATGGGGCTAAGTAGATGGCTCCTTCAAAGAGTCACACAGGCACAATGAGCTGAATGGCCATCTTCTACGTGTATCATAAACCTATGAAGTAAAGAGGATCAATGAGAAAAAAATTGAGTGGTTTGTAAGATGAAGAGCATAAATAGCAAGACATGGAGCCGACAAATCCGAGTCGAAAACTCAAGCTTAATTGAAAGCGAGAGGTTTGATAGAATTGAGCCAAACTAAAACATTGCCAGTTTCAGGTTCCGTGACCTTGAATTTTGAAAACTTGAAGCTGAGACAAGTTTTCATTTTGTCATTGAGGTAAAAGAAACGATAATAACTATACAGGAACTTTTTGGTTCAGTTGCAGTGAACGAATCTCTTTCACACAATCCTGTAAAACAGTCTGGAGTGAATTGGCAGCCTGTTTGGCATGCTGTCTGATTTTAAATCAAATTTTAAATTGGACGGAGTATAACATGTGCTGCTGATTCACGAGTGCCTATTCCCAAGGTGAATTTTTGACCCATCAGATTGTTCCTCATATGTAACATTGTTCATAATAGATTAAATTCCTTAAAAGTAAATCTGCTCTTCCAAGTTAATAGTTTTCCTTCTTGAAACAAGTTGTTTGATTAAAATAATACCAAAACACGCATAGCTGTGTACAGAAGGTTAACGAGATCAGTAGCGATTATTGTTAGAAACATTAAATATATCATTAAAACTGAAGTTTGGGAGGATGTATGCACAGCTGATTACAATTCTATTCTGATGGCGTTTTTTCAAACTATCTTTACCTTTTAGTAACCATGGCAACACAAATATCTGAAAAAGAGAGTAAGTTTTCCTTTTAATTAAGTGACTAAAGGGTTGAGTTTCCTGTGAGCCTATTTGAGTTAAACCTGAATGGGTTTACTTTGTTCTTTGTGTACTAGTTGTACATTACTTAAGTTAATTTTCCTTCCTTTTATTGCGCACTTACAGTAATGCATGAGTTAACTCAACCCATTTACTTGGTGGCTGTGTGAGTCACAGTTAATGCACAACTGAGCAGCCAGTCAGAACAAAGCATCGATAATGCTGCTGAGTTACCTAACAATTGTCTTAATATTCATGTGAACTCTAAGTATTTCTCAGGATAATAGTGTGAAGTGCATATATTTGGGTGATCTTGTAGGGAACATGGGGAGAACCTTCGCCTCACAGATCTTTGTGGACAATGTGAAGGAATGTTGAAATGCTCCCTACTGGCTGGCAAGGCAAGCACTACAAAACAGAGTATTCAGCATATTGCAAAGAACATGTGCTGAATATACAGCACAGAAACAGGTCATTCAGCCCAACCAGTCCATACTGGTGTTTATGCTGCGCTCGAACCTCCTCGCATCCTTCCTCATTTGACTCTAGCATCATAACCCTCTATTCGTATCTCCTTCATGGTATCATAAAATCATAAAACGGGTTGCAGTGCAGAAGGAGGCCATTCGGCCCATTGTGTCCATGCTGGCTCTTCTCAAGAACAACTCACCTAACCTCACACTCCCACCCTATCCCCATAGTCCTGCAAATTTCTCGCTTTAAGTAATTATCTAATTCTCTTTTGAAGGCTTTGATTGAATCTGCCTCCACCACACTCTCAGGGAGTACATTCCAGACCCTAGCCACCTGCTGGGTAAAGCGGTTTTCCCTCATGTCACCGTTGCTTTCTTTACCACTTTAAATTTAAGATGGGGTTGGGGGGGTGGCGTTTGATTGGGTGGTAGAGTGCAAGGTGGGGATCTAGTCATTAGTCAATAATTGGCTATTTAAGGGCCTCAATTGGGGCTAGAGCGGACGGGCCTCACCTGTTCAAGCGTAAAATTTCAGAGAGGTCAGAACGGGAATCTGGCAGGAAGGCCACCTGAGAAATTTTAAGCTTACTGTCCCCACCCTCCACAAACCTGCCAGTGGGGGAACGTAAAATTCTGCCCCATATCTTTTTAACATTTCAATTCTATCCCTTTAGAAATACACCCTAGTGGTTGGTTTGAAATTTTATGGCCTCGTTAACGTGCGTTGCTCTGTTTAGTGTATATTTGTACCCAGCTCCCTTTGCTACTCTACCCCATTTAAATTCCTATTTTCTAACTAGTATGTGACGTGACCTCCTTACTTTTCTTACCAAAATATAATACCCCACACTTATCTAAGTTGAAATTCATTTGACAATTATATACCCATTCTGAAAGTTTATTTATGTTTTCTTGGAATTTGTTGTATTCCAATTCTCAGTATTGACTATTCCCCCAATTTGGTGTCAGCATAAGTTCAGAAGTTGTGTTTTTTACCTCCCCAAATCTAAATTATTAATATAAATTTTGAACATCAGTGGTCCCAGCACTGATTCTTGTGGGCCGACACTTCCCATCTTCTGCCGTCCTGAATAGTTACCCTTTACCCCTATGTGTGGGAGATAAATATAGTGACCTCAAAAGACATGCATATGGAGGTATCCATGTTGGAAACAATTCCAAAGTAACCAATGAGCATAACTGCCAATTAACCTGCACCATTATTGGATGGATTTCCTGGCTCAGCTCGTCTTTACCTGTCCAGCTTTGTCATAATTGGCTCTCAATGGACCTTACAGTTACGATATATGACCAAGATATATATATTTTGGATCAGTGGAAACAGTATCTGAGGGAATTGCAGGTGTCAGCCATGTCTTTCTGCAAAGTGTAACGGAAGAATATTGCTCACTCAGGAATATTCATTAAGATAAAAGCAAAATACTGCGGATGCTGGAAATCTGAAACAAAAACAGAAAATGCTGGAAAAACTCAGTAGGTCTGACAGCATCTGTGGAGAGAAAAACAAGAGTTAATGTTTCGAGTCCGTATGACCCTTCTTCAGAGCTGAAGAGAAGTGGAAATGTGATGAAATTTATGCTGTTTAAGTGGGGTGGAGCGGATGAAGCTGGATAGAAGGCCAGCGATAGGTGGGGGCAAAGGAGAGAAAGGTAGAAAGATAGGTGTCCCCACCTACCACTGGTCTTCTATCCAGCTTCACTTGCTCCACCTCCATTAAACAGTTTAAATTTCATCGCATTTCCACTCCTCTTCAGCTCTGAAGAAGAGTCATACGGACTCGAAATGTGAACTCTGTTTCTCTCTCCACAGATGCTGCCAGACATGCTGAGTTTTTCCAGCATTTTCTGTTTTTGTGGCAGGGACATTCATTAACTTGTTGGAAGTGGAACATAGAAGAGAAGCAATGAAGGTATTCCAAAAGTATCACAATAGGGCAGAAAAGACAAACTAGCAGCTCCTAAGGGCTGTTCACTAAGTATCTCTCAATGAAGAAAGATATTAATTAGCAACCACATTCACTCTGCTTTTCCAACTTCAACCAACAAGGTATTGATCATTTCAATCTATCGGACCAAGCAATAGATTCAGGCAGCGGGATCTTCCGGTCCCACTCACCAGCCGGATTAACCAATGCCGATGAAGTCAATGGACTTTTGGCTGGCTCGGCACATCTGCCACGGGAGAACCCTTCTTGGCGGGGCCAGAAAATCCCGACTGCAGTTTCTGAGGAACAACAGCATCGACTCTTATTTGCGTCGCATCTTTATTGTAATAAAATGCCCCCAAGGCGCTTCACAGGGGCATTATAAAACAAAATATGACACTGAGGTACATAAGGAGGTATTGGGGCCAAGGTTTAATACTCTGGTCAAAGAAGTGGGTTTTAAGAAGAGAGTGTATTCAAGGAGGAAAGTGAGCTAGAGAGGTTGAGAAATGTAAGGAGGCAATTCCGGAACTTCAGGCCTGAAGGCACTGTCACTAATGCTGGAGAGATTAAAAATGGGGGATGCCAGAATTGGAGGAGCGCAGATGTCGCAGAGGGCTTTGGGGCTGGAGGAGATTACAGAGATAGGGAGGAGCCAAGCTGTGGGAGGATTTAAAAGCAAGGATGAAATTATTAAGATAAAAGCAAAATACTGTGGATTCTGGAAATCCGAAACAAAAACAAAAATGGCTGGAAAAACTCTGCAGGTCTGATGGCATCAGTGGAAAGGAGCACAGTTAACGTTTCGAGCCCGTATGACGCTTCACCGGAACTCAAAAACAAAATTTTGAATCAAAAGGTTCTGATGAAATTATTAAAATTGACATGCTGCTTAACTGGAAACCAGTGTGGATCAGTGAATACAGAGGTGGTAGGGGAATGGGACTTGGTGCAAATTAAGATATGGGCATCAGAGTTTTGGATGACTTCAAATTTGTGAAGGGTAAATTATGGGAGGCTGGCCAGGAGCCAAGCCTGGAGGTAGCAAAGGCATGGATGAGGGTATCAGCAGCAGAAGAGCTGAGGCACTGGCAGAGACGGATGATGCCTCAGAGGTAGAAATAGGCATCCTCAGTGAAGAGAAGGGACTTCCTGGCACATAGGCAGGATCATCTGGATTGGCAGCATAAACTGCAAGGGTGGAGAAATAACTTCCCATGAGCTGCATGCGGCTCTCCTGTGACTGGGATGTGGCACCTTGAACACTTTGGGCGGAATCGCCCCAGATTTTCACTAACCGGCCATGAAAAATGACGTTTTACCTGTCGGCCACATTGGCGGATTTTCGAGCCGTATCATCCCCTTCCTGTCGCCACCCCCCCCTCATTAATAATGCATTCACGGGAAACATGCCGGATTTCTGGCGGGCGGGCTTGGATTTGCCCGTCATGCCATGTCATCAGCATTTCCTCGCTCTGGACGCCAGTTTTAAGGCACACCAGAGCACAGCCTACTTCGTGTCCACAAACCAGGACTGCTCCAGGCCACAGAAGGCCCCGAAAGCAAAGGCGATAGCAGCCCTCTCTCTGGAGTGCCTGCTGGATGCAGTGGGAAGTCCCCACGATCTGCTCTGCCCTCTCTCTGGCTGCAGGAGGTTCACCAGAGTCAGCAATCCATCCTGGGAGGCGGTGGCAGTGGTGGTCAGCGTCAATGGAGCACAGAGGAGGACAGCCATCCAGAGCAGGAAGAGGATGAATGCTCTCATCTGTTCCGCCAGATTAAGTCAACCACCTCATCACTCCCAACTCTCACACTCACAAACCCATCACACATCCATAAGTATCTCAAACCTCAAAGGACAACACCACTAACTCTCACACACACCCTCACATCTGCATCGGGCTCATATCCTCTGGAGCTCACATCCTCATCCCGTCCATGACTCCACTCACCGCACAAACATTCCGGGCAGTGTCACTTGTCCTGCTCACACTCTCTCCATCTGTTTCCATGCAGGGGGAACTGGCTCACATCAGCAGGGAGAGGTCCAAAACCAGAGGTGGAGTGGTCCACATTAAACCCTCACTCACTTTGAGGAGTGTGCCATCGTGCTGACTGGTGAGGACGTGGGCCTTGCCTGCAGCAACGGTGAGGTCGGCGGTGAACACCCATGTGAGGATCCTGCACCACATCATCCTCATCTCAACACAACTGTGAGTGCTCTCTCTCCTGCTTTTGAATTTGCTGCCATGCATCAATTATCTCTACTTTGGTTCACAGGGAGCTCTGCAAGCGACCAACATCCTCAGCCAGCCAGTCCCTCAGCTCCATCCGCGCCCTCACCTCCAGCCAGGAGGACACCTCCTCCATTGAAGAGCTGGAAATAGGCAGCCTGGAAGACCCGTCACAGCGCTTACCCACACCCTGCACCAGCGCAGAGACACACACCTCGGTGGGACCTAGATCTAGAGCAGGCTCGGGTTCACAATCTGGTGATCACCACACGGACACATGTCTGAAGCAGGAGGAGGCAGGTTCAGCACTCGGAGGACTGCTGGGGAGCAGCCATCTGTGAGGTCCAAGTCAGATGTCGAGTCTTTGGATTTGGCCTTTCAACTCATTCTGGAGAGTCAGCAGAAGGCGGGAAAACACCACGCAGAGATGTTGGAAGCCCTCAACAGAGTGGCACGTGAGTCGGAGGAGAGTGTCCGCCTGCTCTCTGATGAAGTGGTGCCCACATGTGTGCATGTGGAGGTCTCCATGGGCAGGATGGCGGATGCCATGGAGACCCTGGTCCAGCAGAATGCAAAGAGGCGTGCAGACCTGCTCTCCATCGTGGGAGCCATGGGTGAGCTCCTGCAGTGGCAACACGAGAGGGAAACGGGGCACCTTGATGTCCCTCCAGGTGCTCCTTTCTCACAGGGCGTCAGGCCGGGGCCCTCGGGCACTCAAAGGGAGGAGGAGCAGCATCTGGACACACCTGGGTCATCCAGTCAGGGATCTCAGAGGCTGCCTGTTTCCTCTGAGTCCCCTTTGCCTGTTACCCTCTCAATCTCATCCTCTGTCACTGCAGAGGGAGCAGCTGGCCCACAGGAGGACAGCCAAAGCATGCCAGGGCCCTCGAGGCCTCGGATCTCCAGAGGATGCATGCCAAGGACATCAGAGGCAACAGGGCCAACCATTGCACAGGCTGTCTCCACCCCTGCTGCAGATGTCAGGGCAGCACCTAGAAGAAGTGGTAGGCCTAGAAAAATTAAGAATTTCTGATCACTAGTGGTTGCACGGATGAACACATTTTGTCACTATATAATCTGAAAATATATTCACTTTCACTGAATAATTTGTAATGTTGTCTTTCAGCTTCATTGGCAGGCTTCGCATGTCCTCCCCCTACATCGCCTCCTCCACCCCCCCCATCAGACCCCCGCCACTAGCAGTTCAGCTGCATGCAGCTGGGCCATGAGTGATTCTGGAGGGAGAAGTGTGTGTGTGGCAGGGCCTCTTGGAGTCTTGTGCAAGCACTCTCCCATGCACGCGGATCCTTCATCTATTCATCTCACTGTCCCAAGCATTTTCATTTGCGCCTGGTTGGGTTCTCTTTCAGTTGTTCATCTGAGCTGACCTGCATCTCCACCCACCCATTGATTGTACTCCCATGCAGCACCTTTGCCCGTCCAACACTAGGCTCCGCTCACTTTCAATTTAAAAAACATGGTCATATTCAAGCTTCTTTATAATCTCCCCTGTCCTTTCCCCCACCACAGTCAACCACATCAACCACCCCCCCACCACCCCCCACCCGCCATCCCCACCCCCCCACCCCCGGTAGCCCGAATCCTTGTCATTCCAGAATGTCCAGGTGAACGTGTACATTCCCTACCTTCCTGAAAATCCCACCCCCATCCACATTTACCTCTCCGACCTCCTCCTTCCCACCCCCAGGGTCCGTGTTTGCCTCCGTGTCCCCATCAACCACCCTCACTGTCCCTTCTGCTGGTACCAATGCAAACTGACCCTCCCATCCTACCGGTTCCCTCTGTCCACTCTCACACTCACCATTCCACCCTGCACACCCACCCTCAGTTTGTTCCCCAGGAGGCAGTCATTGACTCCATAGACCCCTCCCTTGCATATTCACCTGGACATTCCAACCCCCTTACTCCTTCCTCCCCCATACTCCTTCCTCCCCCCTCCGAATTCCCTCCTCCCCTGGACTCCTTCCCCCCTCCAAACTGGCTCCTCCCCCCAGAAACCCTCCCTCTTCCCCATGGACACCTTTCCCCTCCGAACTCACTCCTTTACACATTCCTCCCCCCTTACACCTCCCTCCCCACTTGCAGCATTCTCTCCCATTACTCCCTCTTCTCCCCTGGACAACCTCCTTCCCGCCCCCAACCTCAACCCCCCCCGACACCTTTGCACGCCATCCCCCCCCACCCAACCCCACCAATCTCACCCCCTGGCACACCTTCCTCTCCCATTCACACCTAGACCTTCCTCTCCACACCCCTACTTTGCCGATCATCCATACCAGGCCATGTTGAAGCATCAACGGAGACCGTGAAAGATGGTGCGAGCCCATGAAGGCCCGAAGCCTCAGCATAGTCGAAGCTGCTGCGTGGAGACCTCCCACATTCTGAGCACTGCTTCGCAGCAGAGCCAAGTGCATGAGGATCTAACCAGCATGCGATGCACGTGTTCCTCCAGGGTCCGGTAGCTGTAGGGCTCCAGTACCTTCTTCTCCTCAGATGTCCACGATCTGAGCGGGGCCCTAAAGGCAAGTCCCGATTTCTGCACGTCACGCTTGTCCAGACGTGTTCCAGGCCAGCGTGTTTTCTCGCGGTGTAATGGTAAATCTGGCGCGGGCGGGACGATTCCGGCCGGGCCTTACTTTGCATCCCATTAGTGGGATGCAAATCGACTTCACGCTGGCCACCAGCAGGATTCGCAATCCGCCATGGCAGACATCATCGGATGATCCCACTGTGATTTCACACCAGTGTGAAACCAATTTATGCCCCTCCCATTGAATTCTGTCCCCTCTCCCCACCCACCATGACACCTGCTGCCAACGGGAGCAGAAAATTCCAGCCTCTGAGCTAGAAGCTCCAGGTTCAAGTCCCTCTCCAGAACCTGTTGGCCATGGAAGGGACTTTCAAGATGTGGTTCAACCAGGTTAATAAACAGCCTGCTAATCCTTCCAGCATTTCCCCACTTTTCCCCAAAAAGGAGGGAGTGTGTGTGATGATATGAAACAAGCCAACTTAAGTTCTCCAATCTGTTGCCATGGGCAATTTCAGTTGTATTTTTTTCTTGCTCCTAATTTATTTTCCTATGTGTTTTGACTACTCTTTCACTCTCCCTCTTCTGCTTGACATGTAGCCAAATCAGTCGTGAGTGATGAAGAAGATTGGTTTCATTAGAAGCGTTAAGCTGTCAATACTGAAGATTGTAGAATGTACCATTCCTTGTGTTTCAGTGATAGGTGATGGAAGAAGGGTATTTTTTTTATATTGAGCATTATTCAGTATTGATGAAACTCTGAACATTCTGGACAGTTTAAGCTATTGTTCATGATGAACAAATGCTCTGCAAATGATTGTGCACTGATTTTAGTTTTACACCTTTACTAATGGTGAATCTGAAGTGGACAAGCACGAGGCAAAGCCATTTATCTTTCCATATGATTACAGAATCATTTTTTATTCATCTATGTTTAAATTGATTGTGCACCATATCTGGTGTCTACACACGCTGAAAAGAAAAAAGTGATAATAGCACTACTGAAAAAGCCACAGGCATGAAGCTATAATGCGACAGGTCCTCTTAGCAGAAGAGAAACCAAATGTGGCTATCTGGAGAAGTAATAAATCGTGGGGGCTTGTGTGGGGTCAGGTAGGGGAAGAGAGGTGGAAAGGTGCTGATGGAAAGAATATCAGGGCAGAGGTGAGTACGAATGGGGTGAGAGAGACAGACGGGTGGGAATGAGAGGTAGCGAGTGAGGAAATGGCAGGTAGGAAGCTGGATTATGAGAATGAGAGTAAAAAAAAGGCAGGGAATTCAACATAGGAAAAAGCATTAAGAGCAAAATGAAATGAAAATAGGGAGCAAGTAAGAATGAATGAATAAGAGCTTACAATCTAGCTTTCAACTAAATAGTTGAGAGAATATGAAAGAGCACAATAGTTTTCAATTAAATTGAGAGAATGAATGAGAGCATGCAATCTAGTTACAAGGTTAGAAAAAGAATGAACAAGACAGCAGAATCCAGATTTCAATTAAATGGTTAGAAAGGCTGTCAATAACTTAAAAATCTAAATTTCTAATAATAGCTGGAGAGAGGAAATAAATGAATGATGGAATACTATCCAGATTACTGTTACAATTATGAGGTTTATAAAGTTGTTAAGTTTTGGGACTGCATTTTTAATTTAGGGTAAAATGAAGGGGGTCATGTGACCTGTGCTGAAGTCTGCCTGACAGCAAGCCTGGATGCTTTGATTGTTAGAGATTAAAGGAGCCCAAATTGATTTACTGGTAAGAATATGCAAAGTGTTTACGCTCGGACACACTGACAGTAGCCTGTCTGCTATCGGTGGATAGACTTTGAGTCTCCAAAGTCCCAGAAAAGTGAAGACAATGCTGGGTTGTGCTTTAAACTGTCCACTTAGTTCCAAGGTGAAAAGAGAGTTGAGCTCTCAAGGATAGCTAATCAGTATTTCTACCTGGATACAAAGCCCATGTGATTCATGTTGCCATGACAATTTACTTTGAGAGTGGAGGGGTTTCTAAGATATCTCTTAAAACCCGCGGACACAGTTAGTCTACCAGGGTTCAGGAGAGAGAGAGCAGCTAGAGGCCAAAAGTCTCTATAGTTCATCATGCAGAATGCAAGTGGGAGCTTGTGCTCAGATTGGAAAGACCAAACTCATGTGGCATTAAAATGAGGCTAGAAGATTTGCCTAGCTTTAGCTAGAGGGAGAAGTCTGCAGGAAAACTCGCACCATGAAAGACAATTCTGGAGTTAAAAGTTTCCAGGCTGAGAAAGGAAAAGATCAGAAGTAAACCCTTGGGAACTAAGATCACTTTGGATTGAATTCGGGAGAATTGAATGTCTCCTTATAGAACAGTGCAATGTATAACTGTGAAGTGTGTTTTTCAGTTATATGAAAATAAAAACAGGGTGGTATTCCATTTTGTGGTTTAAAGTATAAGTAGCCTATAAAGATAGTGTTTAGTCAATAATGCTTTTAGTCTTTTGTTACGGTGAATATCTTAGAATGTGAAATCTTGTGTTCTCCTTTCAGATATTAACTGGAAGTTCCAATATCATCTTAAAAATTATCAGCTTCTATGGAGATCGGAACTTTACAATTAATAGTTGTGAACAAAGCATATCAAAAAGGATATCGGTGGGTTAGATTTTAAATCTTCTTACTCATATACTTGTAGTTGCAATAAGAAACTCAGGGGCCAGAATTTTTCCATCAGCGAATTGGGGGCGGGGCCCGCTTGCCGGCATGAAAATGACGCGGGATAACGTCATCCCGCCCCATTTAAATATTCAGGAAGGCGGGCAGACAGTGAAATCAGCTGTCTGTCCACCGACCTGTCAATGGCCTCAATTGGCCATTGACAGGGTAGTTAACCCAATTAAAGGCCCTGCCCGTCCAACCTTAAGGCTGGAGGGCAGGCCAGGAGCCCCACCGGGCTCCTGATAATGCATGAAACCTCATCCACTGGCTGGATGAGGTTTCATATCTGTTTTTAGAAAGTTTCATTAAGTTTCTGTGCTTTTTATTAACCTGTCCCATCTTGTGTGACATTATCACATGAGGGGGACATGTTAATAATTTTTTTTATTTTTCTATTTTTGATGTTTATAAAGCTTTCACGGATCTCCCTGAGACAGCACTTAGTCTCAGGGAGATGTGCACTTGTTCGTGCACATACGCAAAAGAGCGCACTTTGACAGATGGAGAATCCCTCACCCCCTCGCACAGGAAGTGCAAAGCGCTTCCTGTCGGGCAGCCCGCTGGGCGGGCCTTAATTGGCCCGCCCACTCAAAATGGTGGCGGGGCCCGCTTTGGTGGCAGCGATTGGCTGCCTGCCCGCCGCCGAGCCGGTCGGGCCCGTCCGCCCATCAAGGGCAAAATTCTGCCCATTAAGTTAAAGTGAGGGGACAGCCAAGAGCCATTGCCTGTGATTCCTGTGCCATACGGGAACTCCAAGGTGCTTAATGAGTCCTGGATGACTATGTACCCTCGATTGTTCGAACCCGAGCTCAGGGTTTTTCAGGTTGAAGAGTTGCTGAGGCCACTGAAGGTCAAAGGAGAAGCTGAGAATTTCCTGGAGTGTACATTCCAGGAGGTATTCATCCTGCAACTACAGAGACTTCATAGGATCATAGAATGATTACAGCACAGAAGGAGGCCATTCAGCCCATCAATTTGATGCTGGCTCTCAGCAAGAGCAGCTCAGCCGGCCCCAGTCCTCCGTCTTTTCCCCTTAGCCCTGCAAATTCTCCTATACAGATAAATTGGTGTCCTCTAGTTCACAGCCTTTCCACCAACGGGACAGTTTCTCTCTATCTATTCTGTTCAGACCCCTCACTCATGATTTTGAATACCTCTATCAAATCTCCTCTCAACCCTCTCTTCTCCAAGAAGAACCACCCCAGCTTCTCCAATCTATCCTTGTAACTGAAGTTCATCATCCTTCCTAAAGGCAGTGCCCAGAATTGGACCCAATACTCCAGCTGAGGCCAAACCAGTGTTTTATAAAGATTCACCATAACTTCCTTGCTTTTGTACTCCATGTCTCTATTTCAGGAGAATAGTCAGTGGGTGTTCATCCAGCAGTGCAAAAATCCTCCTGGAGTGTGGCACTTTCAAACTGGCTCTCACTGTTAAAAATTGACAACATCTCGGGGGATTGCAGTCTGGGACATTGTGGACTAAATGACTACACAGAGGAGCACAGCAAAGTGTAGAAAGGCAGTGGTCATCAGGGATTTGGTAGTCAGAGGGATAGACAGGTGTTTATACAACCACCAATGTGGATCCTGCATAGTGGATTGCTTCCCTGGTGCAAAGGATATCACTGTGCAGGGCATTTTGAGTAGAGGTTGCGGGGGTGGGTGGGGGTGGGTGGGTGGGGAGGGGTGGAGGGGGAGATGTTGAGTAGGAGGGGAGAGGAACAGCCAGAACTAATGATCCACGTGGGAACCAAAGGCGTAGGAAGGGAAAGGTTTGAGGCCCTGCAGTCAGAGTTTTAGAAGCTTGGGAGAAATTTAAAGAACAGGACTTATAATACAGTAAACTCTGGCTTACTCTCACACATTGGAGAGTATAGGAAAAGCAGGATAAGACAGGTTAACACACAGCTGGTGCTGGAGGGAGGACTTCAGATTCCTCGGGCATTAGTACCAGTTGAGGGGATCGAAAGTGGATGAGTTGCACCTCAACGGAGACAGGACCAATGTCCTCATGTGCTGGTTAAACAATGCCGTTGATAAGAGTTTCAACTAATTTGGCTGGGGACAGCAAGGGTGGGAGGGGGTGGTGTAGTGTGAGGGGTGTGGAGTTAGTATGAAACAGTGGAAAGGGGAAACAAGGTGCACAGAGGACTGGCAGAGACAAATAACACCAAAGGATAGGAAAGATCAGATAGATAGTGGGCAAATGCAAGGCAATATAAAAAAGGCTTGGAGTACTTGTGCATAATTGCATGTAATGTGGTCAGTAAAGTTGGTGAGCTATTGAGACATGTTGCCATATGGGACTATGATATGAAGGCAGTAACAGAGACTTGCCTCAAAGAAAGAAAGAATCGGAAATGTAACATTCCTGACTACAATGTATTCAGGAAAGATAGGGAATGAAAAATTGGTCAGGATAATGGCAGCATTAATGAAATAAACTACCACTAGAGAAGGATGATGTAGTTGAGGGGGGTTAAAGACAGCATCTATTTTATTTGGTTAGAATTAAGAAAAATTGAGGAATTATTATGCTCCTGGGTGTATAGTCTAGACCACTAAATAGTGGGAAAGAGATAGAGGAACACATTGTAATTAAGTTCCAGAAAGTTGCAATAAGTCATGATAATGGGGGACTTCAATTATCCTAACATAGGTTGTGATAGGAACAGTGTAAAGGGCAAAAAGGGAAGGAATTCCTGAAAGGGTTAAAATAAATCTCTCTTGACCAGTGTGTTTACCGTCCAATGAGGAAGGAAGCAGTATTGTATCAATATCTTGGACGTGAACCAGGGTAACTTGAGCATGTTTAATGTTTCAGTGGGAGAGCATTTGGGCAGCAGCAATCATAATACTGTCAGATTTAAATAATGAAGGTATAGAAAAGGGCAAGGAATGGTCGAGTGTATTTGCAATTTAAATTGAGGTGATTTTTAGGAGAGGTTCATTTTTGTCCTCTCCTAAAAATATAGAACCCTGATTAATCATTGGTTATTATGATAGTGATTTGATTTGAGATAATTTCAATGACGTTGGATAAAAAGATCCTGAAATGAGTTAAAAAATGATATAGGATAAAAATAATTAAGTGGCAACAGGAAAGTCACCATTTTCATAATATTGCGTCATGTCAAAAGGATTTTTTTTTACTCCTTTTAAAGGAGCATCGCCCCTGACGGTGTATATTCAATGTCGTGTAAAGACAGTTAATGACGCTGCTATTGAAAAAAATAGCATGGCTCTTAGCCACCACTTACAGAGCGGAATTAGCTGGTTACCTTGCTCGCCAATAAATGTGAATAAGGCAAATAGTCCTGTAAAAAAATAAGTAAAAATGTGCAGAAGGCAAAAAAACCCACATGAATGCAGTCTAGTACAATCAAAGCTGTTAGCTGTTATAAATATTTCAGAGTGAAACCAGTGAGACAGTTTAGAATAAATGCAAGATGCTGAAATTAGAACAAATAAATCATAATAACAATTATTTTACAAGGTCATCATCAGTAGTATGGGAAGCTGATGGAGCAGTTGAGTGCTCAGTGGGAATCAGTGGCTTAAATAGATCACAGCGTGATTTCTGGTCTACTGGCCATTTAGTCTTTACAGAATATAATCGCCTTCAGTCAATCTTTCAACACTAAGTTATAGGATTTCTCCTTCCCTCCCTCCTGCATTGAAAAATAAATTCAGTCACTCTCAACTGTTCCCAACAAACTACAAAAGAACAATCTTTAATAATCTGCACACTGTCAGAATTTAACTATATTCCAAGACACAGATTAATTTGTTAAAACATACCAATCCAAACACGTGTGTTGCAGAACAATGGATTTCTGCAGCAGTAAAATAGGGAGCATGTGTTGGAATCTGGTACGTCCAACTGTCAGACATTAATGAAAGCAAAACCCTTGAAGAAACGTGATGCCAAGGTCAAATAGAGCAATGTTTCTGCAGGCAAAATGCATGTCAGTGTTTCCAGCATCCTCAATAAAAGCTGCTAACATGGAACATAAGCTTTTCCTTTAATTAATTAAATCTCCACCTTTAGCCCAGTCGTATCAAACAGCGGGTGATCATTGAACAGTAATACTTTTTGAAAGCTGATCTAAAGTAGCATCTACACCTAAGATCTTATGATATCTTTACTTCTTTCAGATTCTGGTAGTCGTAGTTTCTGTAATTTTCTGTCCCAGGAGGAATAACTGTAGCCAGGTGATTGAGGAAAGGAGAGGTTGCCTGGTGAAAGAGAACATTCTTCCTGCACTTTATATTCCTCTATTGACATGGAGGGACTTTCTAGTATCTGCACAGATGTGTGCACACTGAAATAAGGCTGGGGAATAGCTGGCACAGTGGGTAGTAACTTTATGGTCATGTCAGTCAGGATTATCTGCTTTGGTAAAGTCCCTCCACATCTTCAGCAGGGTGTGAGTTACATGGGGACTGCAGTAGGCCATTCAGCCTCTCCAGACTGTTCTGCCATTCAATTAGATCATGGTTGATCTGCACCTCAAATTCATTTAACTGCCTTAGCTCCGTATCCCATCACAGACTTGCCTACAAGCATTGAAATTCATAATCACACGTCAAAGAGTCCATAACCACTTAGAGCTGTCAATCAAACTGTGAAATGGCAGGCACCCTTGTAAAATCAGTCATGCAGCACTAAACCAGTAATGGTATCCCTAAAGCTTATGTCAACAGACAGAGTGAAATAGCAAGCAATCATTCTGTTTTTAACACTGCAGGCAGTTTTTTTAAACAGTTAAAGGGGAGGAGTCTTAAATACCTTGACAGCTTGATGGCTCCCTTTGACAGTTCATCTTGATACTTCTGACAGTTGCTTTTGACAGTTTCAACAAGCTTCAGAGTTTCAGTGAATTTATGCATGTTTTACGCACATTCATTCCTAATTTTAGTAATCCCAAAGGGCACCTTTACTACTCCCAAAAGACACCTGGCCTCCCCCAAAGTTGTCCCTGGAATATATCCAAAGAGGTATCTTATCTCTCCAAAAGGGTACCTTGGCTATCCAAACAAATCCACCAAGTTCAGACCTGTTCCTATCAGGTCTAATCTACGCACATTGGGCTTCAGAAATCTCTCACACCAGAATCACACGTCAGCGGAGGCAGTAGCTGATTTCGAAGGGTAGCTGCCTCCATGAAATGTGCATGCATGAATCCCGATCTGGGCCCATTCCTGCCTCCATGAAAATGGTGGTTGCCATGTTTGGTGGCAGGATTTCTTGATTCGGGCCTCTTCCGCCATTTTCTGAACAATGGAGCACCCTGTCGTTGTGAAAATCCAGGCCTGTGTTTCTCTGAGTGTTGACTGAATGAACGCTGAATGGAATGGAAGTTCAATTGCAGGGAACGAAGGAAGTGTTTTAGAGGTCTGTGGTGCATGCCACTTCCTGGAAGGAAAGCAGTATGCTCATGAGAGGCAGCACTGACTGAGAAACTTAAAGGGATATTTGCAAATTGAAACATATTGGACAGTAACAGAGCATAATTAAACAACAAGAGCATATGTACGCTTAGTGCTCAATGTTCAGGTCACAAGCTTCACTTCAGCTGATTGAGGCTGAGTTGTTTGGGCTGCTAATAAAATGGCATTTAAGAGAGCTGAGCCAATTCAGCATTAGATTTGGAATCAGAGCACTTTGACAACTTCAATGCCAGACTTTAAGTGGTAACCTTGAGCTGAAGATAAACTCCAAAAGTCTACCATCACCAGTTACATGCTTTCTATTATTTATAATAGATACATATGGATACTTGTCTAGTTAAAACTTCTTTCAATAGATTTCAATATTTATTGTTGAAGCACAGAAGGCAGGAAGAAGATTCGAGAGTTCGTCTAATTGCGGCACAAAATTAGGAAGGTGCTTGTGAAAGGCAAGTTCGGGCATTAAGGAAAATGACTGAAGGGGAACAACCATATAAGGTCATGTGGTAAAGGAAGCCAATGTGGGGGAGAACAAGGGAATTGCTGGCCTGTCTGGTCTTGCCCCAGCTGAAGCTCTTAAGTGGCTAATTAATGACAATTTAAATGCGGTTTCCCACCCAGCCTCAATTTTCAGGCTGGCGGGAGGAGTTCAGGGGCAGGGAGAAGCCCAGAATGTGTCCCTGGTCTCAGGCCTCAGGCAGAAAGGTGCCTGTCCTGGCCCTGGACTCGTGGGATTGGACTCTGGGGACTCCTTGCAGTCCCAGTCCTGTTCACTGCAGCTTCCGGCGCAGCTGGGATTAGAGAGCTGCCAGCCAATCTGATTGGCTGGTAGCTCTCTGAGGCGGGGCTTCCTCCAAGTGAGAGGTGGAAGTACAATCTGCAGCCAATCAACACTCAGAGAGTTAAATGGCTGCCGGGCCAGTATCAGTGGTAATCAGTTTGCTGGCGACTCTTTGCATGGCGAGATGGGAAACCCCAACATGGTAAAAATCCTGGCCTTATAGTCATCTAGAGAGGAGGAGTTGTTTTAAGAGGTAAATCTGTAGCACTGGAGACTGATAAGCTTCGTGTAGGAGCTGGAACCAAAGGGAAAAGGCATTGAGAAAGTCTGTGGCCGGAATGTTCCGTCCACTTCCAGTCCCGATGAAGTGAATGGGCATTTGAATGGCTTGCCGCATTTTCTGGCCCCACCCCCACTGCGACAGGGCCAGAAAATCCCACCCTTGGACCAGAATTTTCTAGCTCCTCCGCACTCCGCCCCCCCCCCCCACCCCGGCCACCGTGGCGGGTTCCCCCGCAGCGGGGCCGATGAGCTATTGAAATCTCCATTCACGTTGGCGGGACCAGAAGATCCCGCCAGCCTGAGGGACTGGAAAATTCCGGCCAGTGTAACCAACACATGGGCCTATTTGACCAACTCAACTGGGGTTGAGAAAGCTTTGTTTAAGAAATTGGAAAAAAATCTGTCTGGCCAATCTGACCTCCATGCTTACCAGTGACAAGGGAAGCACTTTTTCTTTCATTCATTCATAAGGTGTGGGTGCCTCTGGCAAGGCCAATATTTATTGCCATCCCTTCTTATCCTTGAGAAGCTGATGGTGAGTCTCTTTCTTGAGTGGCTGTAATCCATGTGTATTAGATTTTCATAGCAATTTTGATACAACTAAGCGGCTTGATGCACCATTTCAGAGGCAGTAAAGAGTCAACCCCACTGTTGTTGGTCTGTAGTTATGCAGCCCAGGTAAGAATGGCAGCTTTCCTTTCTGAAAAGGTGTGAGTGAACCAATTGGGTTTTCATGACAATCCAGTAGCTTCAAGGTCACTGTTACTGGTAATAATCTTCCAAACTCCAGCTTTATTGAGCTAGCTGAATTAAATTCCCCAGCTACCTTGGTGGGCTTTGAACTCACGCCTCAGGATTATTACTCCATGTCTCTGGATTACTTGTCTAGTAACGTAACTACCAAGCTACCATACTATGGTAACAGAGAGGCTGTGAGTTTCACTCAGAAACAGATAGAGGATGAGAATGGGAAACAAATTAACACCCCAGAGCGAAGTTTGAAACTGCTGTAGAAAAGAAATAGTGTTTTCACCATTTTCTGTTTTTATTTAAAAGGGTCAAGGATCCAAGCTCTGTAGAAGAGTCATGCTGACTCCAAACGTTAACTCTGTTTCTCTTTCCACAGATGCTGTCAGACCTGCCGAGTTTTTCCAGCATTTTCTGTTTTTATTTCATATTACCAGCATCCGCAGTATTTTGCTCTTATCCAGGATTAAGTTTCAGCCTCTGAGAGTGTGTGAATGTGTCAAAATTTGTTGCTGCCTGCATGATCCTGAAAGTGAACGGCGATGTTATCAACGAGAAACTGCTGCTGTTCTCTGCTTTTGGGTTTACAGCTGATTTGGAGTAATTCACTGGAGTGTTTGATTAAATCATGGAACTGATTTTCCGTGGATTTGCATTACAGCAATTTAGTAATGCAAAATATGTAATGGTGGATCATCAGGAAAGATTTAGCATTTTCAGAGACCATAACCCATTACAGGGATCAACATTTTCAAGGTGCATGAAAGTGTGAGGAGTTGTTGAATATTCTTTTTAATTTAAGATTGTACACCCCAGCTATACGACTGTTAGGGAAAATTCACTTCGAAGGCATACCTGGCGTGGATGCATTTTGACTGAAATACAAGTGTTGGATACACAAAAGAGCTTTAAGAAGTGAAAAAGCAGCTTCTACAAACTGTTATTGTGAGATTTACTCCACCCCAACTCACTATGGTTTCACAAGCAAGACGTAATTAACTTCTGATTGCCAAATTGCACTGCTGAATTTAAATATTTGCTTCACTGGACCTCCTGCAGTAATGTCTTGGGGCTAAGATGACTGACCTCCAACAACCACAACCATCTTCCTTTGTGCTAGGTATGACTCCAACCAGCAGAGACTTTTCCCCCTGATTCCCATTGACTCCAGTTTTGCTCGGGCTCCATGATGCCACACTTGGTCAAATGCTGCATTGATATCAAGGGCAGCCATTCTCACCTCACCTCTTGAGTTTAGCTCTTTTGTCCATGTTTGGGCTAAGACTGTAATGGGGTAAGGAGCTGAGTGGCCCTGGTGGAACCCAAACTGAGTATCAGTGAGTAGGTTGTTGTTGAGTAAGTGCAGCTTGATAGCACTGTTGATAACCCCTGATGTAGGATCATTTAGCCCTGTCTATCACATATTGTTTTCGCTGTTTGGCATGCAAGTATTGTATCTTCACCAGGTTGATACCTCATTTTTAGGTATGCCTGGTGCTGCTCCTGGTATGCCCTCCTGCACTCTTTGGTCCCCTGGCTTGAGAATAATGGTAGAGTGGGTGATATGCCGGGCCATGAGGTTACAGGTTGTGGTTGTGTATAATTCTGCTGCTGCTGATGGCCCACAGCGCCTCATGGATGCCCAGTTTTTGAGTTGCTAGATCTGTTTGAAATCTATCCCATTTAGCATCGTGTTAGTGCCATACAACGCGATGGAGGATATCCAGAATGTGAAGATGGGTCTTTGTCTCTACAATGACTGTGAGGTAGTCTCTCCTACCAATACTGTCGTGGACAGATGCAGCTGCAACAGATAGATACTAAAACCTACTCAAGTAGGTTTTTCCCTCTTGTTGGTTCTCTTATCTGCTCGAGTTTCAGAGGGCATTTAAGAGTCAACCCCATTGCTGTGGTCTGGAATCACATGTAGGCCAGACCAGGTAAGGATGGCAGACTTCCTTCCCTAAAGGACATTAGTGAACCAGATGAGTTTTTACAATAATCGACAATGGTTTTATGGTCGCAATTACTGAGACTAGCTTTTTAATTCCAGATTTATTAATTGAATTTAAATTCCACCAGCTTCCAAGGTGGGATTCAAACCCATGCATCCAGAGCCTCTGGATTACTAGTCCAGTGACATTACCACTGCACCACTGCCTCCCCCATATAATAACCCCAGCATCAATAGACTGGAAGTAATAGATCAGAAATTGTATTATATAATGATGCATGCTTTGAGGTTGTATCGGTTGTGTTAGAAATGAGTTTGAATATGTCAACAGAATTATGTACAATGCACAATTAATGGACAAAACGATTGGAGAATTTGTAGAAGATTTGCTACTGAAAAATCGGAAGTAGGAGCCGACAGCTAAGAAAGGTGAGTGAAGGACACAAGATTCAACAGAATGACTAGGAAAAGGAGCCACAGCAGGTTTGGCAGGAGTAAATAGGACAGATATAGTGGGAGCATGATGAAGGAATGAATAGATAACTCAATGGATTTCTGGCAAAAATGAATGAGCAAGTAGATAACAACCTCAGGAAGCATTAGAGCACAATATTGTCCACTGGAAAGTTATTGAAGTATTTTTGAAGGATTCAAGATACAATAAATGAAACAATACGGGCAAACAGTGAGATCAACCAGGGCCAAAATCTTAATGGAGTCATCATATGTAGCTGGTAAGCGGTGTCTGCAATGCAATGCATATATATATTAAAAACACTAGATGATAGGGAAAATAAGTATATCCCTCCCTTTGTCCATGAGGAACACTTAAAAGAAGTGGCTCAATGGGAACGAGGACACCAATTATGCTACATTGTGCTAAATGGGGATGGCATGCTTGGTCCAATGAGTTGAAGGCATGGGCAAGGACATTACCACAGTGGTCCTGGCATTATTTTCGCTAACAAAGAATAGAAGCCAGCCTTGGAAAGTATACCAGTGGAGTCTACGGAATGATTGAAGATTCAGAAATAAGCCCCGATTCACAAAGAATGTGATTACTATCCATGCCATCTGATCATAAAAATCATAGAAATCATTGAAAATTTACAACACAGGAGAAGGCCATTCAGACCATCGATCTGTGCTTGTCAATGAAGAGCCATTCAGCCTAACCCCACCTTCCTGCACCAGGTCCATAGGCCTGCAGGTCACAGCTCTTCAAGCAGACATCCAGTATTGTTTAAATGTGCTGAGAGTTTCTGCCTTAACTATCCTCTGGGTGAAAAAATGTTTCCTCATCTCCTCTGTAATCCATCCACCAATTTCTTTTAAAACTATGCCCTCTGTTTTTGACCGCTATGCTAAGGTAAATAGACTGTCCCTATTTACTCTATCTAGGCTTCTCATAATTTTATACAGCTCAATTAAGTCACCCCTCAGCCTCCTCTGTTCCAAAGAAAATGACCCCAGCCTGTCCAATCTTTCCTCTTAGCTAAATTTTTCCAGAGCTCATAAATCTCCTCTGCATCCTCTCCAATGCGATCACATTGTTCATGTGATGTGGTGACCAGAACTATATGCAGTAATGTGGTCTAACTGGTGTTGTATACAGTTCTAACATAACCTCCCTGCTCTTATATTCTATGCCCTAGGCTCATCAAGGAAAGAATGCCATATGCCTTCTTAACCACCGTCTGGGGCTGTCCTGCTACCTTTAAAGATCTGTCAGCATACAATCCAAGTTCCCTCTGTTCCTCCACATACTCAGTATCCTCCCATTTATTGTGTATTCCCTTGTCTTGTTGTACCTCCCAAAATGCTTTGCCTGACATTTTTCTGGATTGAATTCCATTTTCCACTTTGTTGCCAAATTGACCAGACCATCTATATCAGGCTTGTCCAAGCTGCGGCTTGCAGGCAGCATCCGGCCCCCGAAGCCCCTTTGTGTGGCCCCTGGCCACACAAAGCCCCAGTCAAACAGATCAGTTGAAGTGGAAGATTCTGCAAGGAGCTGCTCCTCCAATCACAGGCTGCTCCTCTCCTGTGTTCGCTGCTGATAGGCTCAGCAGCCTGTGATTGGAGGAGCAGTGAACACTGGTGGCGGTGAGTTTGCTGGGGAGAACAAGGTTTTCTTTCAGGTGGGGTGGGGGGAGGGACGAGAGAGAGAGAGAGAGAGTGTGTGCCTGAGCTGGGGGTGAGGGGAGTGAGGCCACAAGAGTGCCCAGGACACCAGGAAAGAGAGGCTGGCAGCGAGGCCCAGGCGTGAGATGCTGCAGAACCTGGAGTTGAAGGAGAGGGTGTGGAGAAGAGGCTGGCTGGCATGTGTGTGAAAGAGATTGATTGTGTGTGTGTGTGTGTGTGTGTGTGAGAGAGAGAGAGACAGATTGACATTGATTGTGTGAGAAAGAAAGGGTGATTGAACGTGTGTGAGAGCAAGAGACTGAGTGTGTGTCTGCCTTACTCCTAGTCTCAGGGTTCTCACTCACTCTCACCACAGTGGGTAAGGGTGAGTGAGCACCCTGAGACTGGGAGTGAGCCTGGCACACACACTCTCGCCGTCTCACACTTTGGATATTTTTATTAATTACTCTTTTTTTAAACGATTTATTGCTTTGACATTGCTTCATTTTTGCTCAGGAAGGTGTTCCTTTTTTTAATACCACAACTTTTTTTGAAATTCAGTTTAATATTGTGCCAGCCTTATCTTTCTGAAATTTACTCATTGCTCACTTGAGTGAAAAAAATGGAGATGTGGCTCCCAAGCGGAAGTGTTGGATGAGCCTGATCTATATCTTCCTGCAGCCCAAAGCTTTCTTCCTCACTGTCAACCACGTAGCCAATTTTTGTATCATCTGCAAACTTCTATATCATGTCCCCTACATTTGAATCCAAATCATTGTTGTAAGCTCCAGAAAGCAAGCGATTGAGCCCTGCAGAGCTCCACTAGTAACAGCCTTCCAGCTGCAAAAACACCCATCTACCATTACCCTTTTTTCCAGTTACTGAGCCAATTTTGGATCCAATTTGTCAGTCTCTCCTAGATCCCAAGGGATTTTACTTTTTTGACCAGCCTGCCATGTGGGACGCTGTCAAAAGCCTTGCTAAAAACCATGTAGAACACATCCAATGCACTGCCCTCATCAACCCTACTGTCACCTCCTCAAAAAATTCAATCAAGTTAATCAGACATGACCTTCCCTTAACAAATCCAAGCTGACTTTCCTTGATTAATCTATGTATTCCTAAATGAATGTTTATACTGTCTCTTCGAATTGATTCCAATGATTTGCCCACAACCTAATTTAAGATAACTGGTCTTTAATTATTCAGATTACCCCTCCCCACTTTTTAAACAACAGTACAACTTTGGCAGTCCTCCAATCCTCTGGTTAATCCTTCATTAATGAAGGGTTATTGTGTCTCTTATGTATGTACAGTGAGAGGGATAACTTTTTCTCTTTATTCTCAACTCTCGATTGACTGCAACAAGATATATTTTAGATGGAATGTTTTAAACCTTTTGAGTGTTGTGATTTTCAGTAAGTTTAAATCAAAAGGAAGGAAGGAAGGAAGTATATTCTCACAACACCCCGAAATGTAAATGCAATGAAACACACTCGCTCCCTCATGCACACAGTCATAAGGATGGACTCTGGAGACAAAGCATGCGTTTAAGTTATTGGCAAAAGAAAATACCAGGAGTCAATCACGTACCCAAATTTCTGTCCTTTAGAAATGCACGTGTAGCAGGCCTGGATGGGTTCACTGTTGTGGTTCTTTAGATGAATGGAAGTTGGAAGCCTTTGGGTCTCCAGACAAAATCATGGCCAGATTTTGTATAGGCAAAGGTTTGCAGTTGAAAATGAATTAGAACTTCTCCCTTACTTCCTGGTTTGACTGGTTGTTAGGCAGGGCTCTGTTCTTCTTGCTGGAGGATGGTCCCTCTTGTCCTATTGGTTTGCAGAATGATCTCTCCCACCCTGGGTCCTGGGAATAAATGAATTTCCAATCTAAAGTTGGTTCTGCTCATGTGACCCCATGATCAATGCCTCCGTGCCCACATAGCTGATTCGAAGTTAGAAGCCCCTCTGCTGCCCAGTGGTGTTTTAATGATGGCTGTTCACACCTGCTTGCAATGAAATGGTTTCTCTGCATCTCTCTCTTTGTTAAGGGTTGAGGTTGCAGACCTGGCACCCAAGAGGGCCATTGATTTATCCAGCCAATAGGGAATGTGAATTCATAAGTGTTTTCACATTGTGAATATCTATACAAGGGAAGGCATTCCACCCATGGCCATTTACATTTTTAAAGAGCTTTCCAGATGCATATTCAGTCATGAGTTAATCCCTTGTGCAGAAATCACAGAAGGTCACCTGACCCTTGGTGGCCATCTTTGGGGTAAAAGTAAATTGCCCATATACCATGTTGTTCTTTTATTTTTAATGTAAGAAGTGTCCATCACCTTAATACGCTTGTAGGCATGTGACGCGAGCACTACACTTAGAATTGATTCCAATGATGTGCCCATAAAAGTTAAGCCAACTGTGGTAAAGTGAGATACCCTGTCCCTTTAAGAGAATGCAAGTGTACTGATCATGTGACAGCACTGATGACTCACTGTACAGCGCGGGCAACTGGGAACTGTAAGTCTAGTTCTGGAGGGTTCTGAGTGAGCACGTATGATCTGGTTTTCTGCCCTATGTCTTCAATAAACCATCACTGTTTATTCTTACATCAGTCTCTCCTCGTTATGATTGCAAGCAGCCATTGATGAGAACGTAGGAAGGCGTGCAGTTAGAGTTCAGTTGGCCAACAAACTCATTTCCCCAAGACATAAAAGTGGCGATGAGGTTAAAGAACCAAAAGAAAATAAATTTCAAGATGGGTGAGCAGAGCATTGGAAAGAGCATCTGTACTTATGTTGTAAAATAAGTGACAGCCGGCAATCGGAGCAAAAAGCAGTGCTGCAGTTTAAAATTTAGAAAAAACTCTGTAGAATCACGAATGCGGGGACCCCGCCAAAATTCAAAAAGAGCACGAAACCTAGCAGAGAAAAGCTGACAGCTGCAGAGACAGAATTTTTTTAAAACAGTGACTGCTCTTAAAGTGGCAATACATTTAAGAAGGTAAATACGTCAAAAATGCCGACGGACAGAAAATTATAAGGGACCCCAGAGAGAGGGTGACTCCGCGGTAAGCCAAACACCTAAATTCATCATTACCGAGAAAGCCTATCAGAAGTGCAGTCATTCACGATGCTGCAGTTCGGGCATGTCGATCCATTCGACCTCATTTCAGATGACTGGTCTCAGTATGTCGAATGCCTAGTGTTCTTTTTCACCGCTAATGACATTGCGGGGAAGGAGAAGAAGAGGGTGATTCTTTTGTCCTCATGTGGGAGCAAAACGTACAGGCTGATCCACAGCTTTAAGTCACCTAGCGCCCCAGACTCAAAGGCTTTTGGCGAGTTAATAAAACTTGTACAGAGTCACAAGAGACCAGAGCCCTCAGTTACTATGCAGCACTTCAAGTTTAATTCAAGGAATAGGCTTCCAGAGGAGACAATAGCTGACTATGTGGCTGTTTTAAAGGCATTAACTGAGCATTGCGAACTCAGAATGTCCATTAGTGATATGTTGAGAGACCGGCTGATATGCAGGATTGGATATGATACTATTCAAAGACATTTGCTAGCCAAACCTAGTTTAGACTTCAATAAGGCATTAGAATTAGCTACCGCGATGGAGAATGCTGTTAGAAATTCTGAAGTTTTAAAAGATACATGAAATGGTGCCATTCATCTGGTCAAGCAGGACAATCAAGCAATAAAAGGCACGAAAGCTTCGGACTCCACGGAAAGATGGGAAATGCTCTCTAGCTCCAGACCATTGAAAAACGATGATACCGCAGTGAAAACCCACAAAATGAATGAGAGAAATACATCCAGGCCTCCAGTGAGCAAACAACAACTCAAACAAGTCGAGTGCTTTTTCTGCCACCGCTATATCTACGTAAGGCAGCACTGTAGAGAAAGGTTTAAAAAACACTATAAAGGCAAAGGAAAAATCGCGAAATATGCCTCATGGAAGAGCCAGAAGAAATAAAATCAGACATCCATTCGTTATGTAACCTCAAAGCGGGTAGAACTGAGCCAATCCAAGTAGCCATTACAGTTAACGGACAATCCGTTAAGATGGAAGTTGATATAGGAGCATCGAGGTCCGTCATTGGAGAGCATACATTTAGATATCTGAGTGAAGGAACCCATCCTTTGAAGTTAGAAGTTTCGAACACAAAGCTGAGGACATACATGTGTGAAGAAATAAGACTGAAAGGGTTATGTCTAGTCTCGGCGACATATGGAGATCAATCTGAAAGGTTGACCTTGTTAGTGGCAGTTGGAGAGGGCCCCAGCTTAATAGCTCACAACTGGCTCGGAAAGATTAAGTTGAAATGGGCCAAAATTTTTCAAATTACAACAAAGGCTTACAGGGATTGTTGCAAAAGTATGCTTCCATTTTCAACGATGAGTTAAGAAGGATTCGACGTCTACAGGCCAGGATCCATGTAGACCCAAACGCAACCCCCAGATTTATAAGAGCCAGCCCGGTCCCTTATGCTCTACAGGACAAAGTTGAAACTGAACTGGACAGACTGGAAAAATTGGGCATCCTACAGCCAGTACAATTTTCTGAGTAGGTGGCACCCATCGTACCTGTACTGAAGCCAGACCAAAGCATATGTTTATGCGGTGATTATAAGCTCACTGTCAATAAGGTGGCCAAACTTGATAGACACCCGATGCCCAAGGTTGAGGAATTGTATTCGAAGTTGGCAGGGGGCACCAGGTATTCGAAATTAGATATGAACCATGCCTACCAGCAGGTAGAGTTGGAAAAGGACTCTCGGGAATTCGTCACCATTAATACACACTGAAGATTGTATCAATACACATGTCTACCCTTTGGGGTCTCCTCGGTGTGTGGTATTTTCCAAAGAACGAAGGAAAACTTGCTCCAAGGATTGCCCCATGTTACCGTTACTTGGATGACGTATTGGTCATGGGATGACCGATGACGAACATTAGCAAATCTTGAAGAGGTGCTCAAAAGCTTTGCACAAGTGGGGATATGTTTAAAATGAGAGAAGTGTCTGTTCCAAGCTAAGGAGGTACTTTGCTTGAGCAACAAGGTTGATAAGCAGGACCTGCATCCTGTGGAAGAAAAAGTCCAGGCCATTCACGAGGCACCTGCCCCAAGAAATACCACAGAGCTTAAGGCCTTCTTAGGCATAGTAAACTACTACGGCCAATTCCTCCCAAACCTCTCGACTGTGCTCCCCCATTGTACGGCCTGCTTAAGAAGAACTAGAAATGGAGTTGGCAAGCCTTACACCAGGATGCCTTCCTGAAAGTGAAGGAATTAATTTTAACATGTGATGCATCCCCTCATGGAATAGGGGCTGTCCTTTCAAATCGGATGGCGGATGACTCCGAATGACCCATTGGTTATACATCTCGCACACTCAGTGTCACAGAGCAACGATATTTCCAAATTGAAAAAGAGGGCTTATCTATCGTGTTCGGCGTCCAGGAGTTTCATTAGTATCCCCATGGCTGCCATTTCCATATTATAACCGACCACAAGCCCCTACTGGGATTATTTGGGGAAGATAAAGCCATACCACCTATTGCATCGGCTCACATCCAGAGATGGCACTAATATTAGCCGCCTACGAACACACTTTTGTTCACTGTTCAGGAACTCAAATCACACATGCCGATACGCTAAGCTGCCTTCCCCTGCCATCTAATAATGGGCAGGCTCCAATTCCCCAGGAACTGGTCTTAGTGCTAAATTTTCTGGATTCCTCGC
This sequence comes from Cetorhinus maximus, assembly GCF_964194155.1. Taxonomy (NCBI): domain Eukaryota; kingdom Metazoa; phylum Chordata; class Chondrichthyes; order Lamniformes; family Cetorhinidae; genus Cetorhinus; species Cetorhinus maximus. The sequence goes on from NC_135880.1 coordinate 164,369,088, forward strand.
CTGTTCAGACCAGACAAATCCGTGAATAGACAAGTCAGGACCCACTATTGCCTAATGTCCGGGAGCAGGTGTTGAATGGTTGATCAGGTGGATCTAAATCCAAGGAGATGAAGCCCTATTCTGATCGCAAATATGAACTGTCCTGTCAGGATGGCATATTACTCTGGGGAGCAAGGGTTATCGTGCCCCTGAGGGGTTGAAGGCCATTAATAGCCAAGCTACATAGCGCTCACCTGGGCATTAGCGAATGATGGTGCTCACACGCAGGTATTTGTGGTGGCCAGACATGGACTTGGATATAGAAACCGTGGTCAAAAGCTGCCCTCAATGCCAGCAGGTGCAAAAGCTCCCCCGCTTAACTCCATTGCACCCATGGGAATGGCCGGGGCAGGCATGGGTGCACCTCCACGTCGATTACGTGGGACCCTTCTTGGGCACAATGCTCCTTTTACTGATTGACTCCCACTCCAAATGGATGGACATTTATGAAGTCTGGTCGCCCATGTTGGCTGCTACAATAGGCCATTTGCGGCAAAGGTCCTCGTGTCCGACAACGGGATTGCTTTTACCAGCGGGGAGTTCCACATGTTCATGACCCTTAACGGCATTACCCGTATCAAAACCTCACCCTACCACCCGGCATCGAACGGCATAGCTGAGCGGGCAGTCCTAATGTTTAAATCCGGGATGAAAAAGATGGAAGGGGATTCCATCGGCACAAGATTGACCTGGTTCTTGTTTGCATACCAGACAACGCCACACACACCAACCAGCATTGCCCCTGCAGAACTACTAATGAAGAGATGTCTCTGCACCCGCCTGACCCTTATCCAGCCAAATTTAGAGGGCGGGGTGGGGGGGTTGGAGAAAAGCCAAGAGGCACAGAAGGCCAGGCACAATGGTCATGGTCGCGAACGAACTTTCACGGTGGGAAATGCGGTCCTCCTGAAGAACTTTGGAAATGGGCCCAACTGGCTGTTAGGCAAGGTGAGTGCAGTAACTGGACCCCTCTCCTATCATGTATCGGTTAACGGCCAAATAATTAGACAACACGTGTATCATCTCCACAAAAGAGCACGTCCCACAAGAAGAAATGCTGTCTTCATCTGCACTTGAGGTTGTGCCGCATGTAGAGGACAGGTCACACAATTTGGAAGTACCGGTGGGGCCTGTGGGACCCAAGGGGGCCAGGGAGACAAACCTGCCAACTTCCACTGAGGAACCTAGTGGACAATTGTCCCCTGAAAAGGAAGTCTTGGAGATACCAGCCGCGGTTGTTGAACTGAGACGCTCAACACGCCCAAGAAAACCTCCTGAGAGCCTTGACCTGTAAATAGTTGTTGTGTAAATAGTTAATGTGTTTCAAGCTTGTTAGCTGTACTTTTTAGTAAAGGAGGAGGGATGTGGTAAAGTGAGGTACCCTGTCCCTTAAAGAGAATGCACGTGTGCTGATTATCTAACAGCACTGACGAATCACTGTACAGCGCAGGCAACTGGGAACAGCAAGTCTAGTTCTGGAGGTTTCTGAGTGAGCACGTATGATCTGGTGCTCTGCCTTATGTCTCGATAAACCATCACTGCTTGTTCTTACATGAGTCTCTCCCCGTTATTGATTGCAAGCAGCAATTGAGGAGAATATAGGAAGGTGTGCAGTTAGTGTTCGGTTGGCCAATGAACTCATTTACCAAAGATATAAAACTAACCAGCCTATAATTACCAGGATTATCTCTTTCTCCCTTTTTAAACATTGGTACAATATTGAGAGCCCTCCAATCCTTTGACATCGCTCTTGTAGCCAGGGAGGATTAAAATATGATGGCAGAGGCTCCCCAATTTCCTCGCTTGCTTCTTTTACCAACCTGGGATATATTTTGTTAGTGTCTCATGATTTATCTACTTTCAAAGATGTCAAACCCTTTCATTCTTCCTCTCTTACAATGTTTATCCCATCCAATATTTCACACTCTTCCTCCTTAACTACACCATCATTATTGGCCCCCTCTTTTTGTGAAGATAGCTGCAAAGTATTCATTTAAGAACCCTAGCCACATCCTCCTCCTCCACTTATGGGTTACCTTTTTGGTCCCTACTCTTTTCTTAGTTATCCTCTGGGCTTTGGTTTCTGTCAAACAAAAGTGATTTTAATGTACTATCGTTGACAATGCACAGACATTAATTGACCAGGAATTTCCCCTGAACTGCTCCCTCTCCACTGTGATAACTTCAACAGAAATGCACTGGAAAAGTTTGATGAAGCAATTGGTCGTGGGGTTGAATTTTCGTTTTGGTGGTGGGAAACAGGAGCTGAGATTGTTTCCAGGTCCCAGGGGAGAGAGCATCCGCAGGGGACAGACCTTGTGTGGACAGAAGGGTGCCCAGATGTAGAAAGGAAGCCATTGAAGGAGGCATCCTCTCCACCTCCCCCCCCTGCCCCCTCCCCCCCCCCCTCCCTGCGCAAGGCCTGAGCAGGGTGACTTTCTGGGCTTCCCTCCTGCTCCTGAACTTTCTCCACCTTGCCTCAAAATTGAGGCCAGATGGGAAGCATCCCTTAATTGGTCATTAGTTGCCCACTAAAGGAAAAAGGGCAGGTTGACTGGCCGTGCCTGTCCCGTTGTAAAATTGCTGTCAGATTAGGAGCGGGTGGGAAGGCCACAAGACATAGGAGTAGAAATTAGGCCATTCGGCCCATTGAGTCTGCTCTGCCATTCAGTCATGGCTGATAAGTTTCTCAACCCCATTCTCCCGCCTTCTCCCCGTAACCTTTGATCCCCTTACCAATCAAGAACCTATCTATCTCGGTCTTAAATACACTCAATGACCTGGCCTCCACAGCCTTCTGTGACGATGAATTCCACAGATTCACCACTCTCTGGCCATGTGGGGAATTTTACAGGCTCCCCACTCCCGCCTGCAAACCCCCTGGTGAGGGAGTGTAAAATTCTGCCCTATGTGTGCAAATTGCCTGTCATACTTGTCTACTGGCGTTTCCCAAGGTTCTACTCCTGGCCTCCTCCTATTTCTCATCTACATACTGTCCCTCGGAGACATCATCCTAGAACACACTGTAAAACACAATGTTGACGGGTACACTAATGATACCCAGCTCTTCCTCACCATCACCTCCCTCGACCCCTCCACCATTTCTAAATTTGACAGACTGCTTATCCAACTTTCAGTACTAGATGAGAAGAAATTTCCACCAACTAAACATTGGGAAGATCAAAATTATTGTCTTCTGTGTCCGCCACATAATTCATTCCCTAGCCACCAATTTTACGCCTCTCTCAGGCAACTGTCTGAGGTGGAACTAAACTGTTCGCGAACAGTTTTGGTGTCATATCTGACCTCGAGATGAGCTTCTGACCTCATATTCATGCCTGCATGCTGCATAGCATTGGCTGACTCTGCTCCCATCTCATATCATCTGCTGCTGAAACCCTCATCCATCTATTTTCTCTAGACTTGACAACTACAAAGCACTTCCAACCAACCTTCCAGCTTCCAATCCACCCACCAGCTGAAGCTCATCTGAAACTCTGCTGCCTGTATCCTTACCAAGTCCAGTTCGTTCATCACCCATGTGCTCGCTGGTCAACAACACTGGTTCCCAGTTAAGCAATGCCTTGTTTTTAAAATTCTCATCCTCCTTTTCAAATCCCTCAATGGCCTTGCCCTTCCCTTTCTTTGTAGCATCATCAGGACCCACAACCCTTCAAAATATCTCTTTTCCTCCATTCTGGCCCCTTGCGCAGGCCCAATTTTAATCACACCACCATTAAAGACCATGCCTTCAGCTGCTGTGGCCCTAAGCTCTGGAATTCCCTCCCAACACTTGACTTAGTGCTTTTCTTTTGCCTTGGATGCTCCTTAAAAACTACAACTTTGACCAAATGTGTCCTAATATTCCTTTATGCATCTCAGTGTCAAATTTCGTTTGCAAACCCTTCAGTGATGTACCTTGGGACACTTGGCTACATTGAATGTTCGCTATAAATGCAAGTTGTTGTTGTTGTTCTACAAAATAGTATATAGTATCATATCCATGCAATATTACAGTTGTATATAGTAAATATCGCTCATGGCTCAGTGGGCAGCATTGTCACATTTGCGTCGGAAGGTTGATTGTTCAAGCTCCACTCCAGGCACTCGAGCAGTGGATCTAGACTGATGTAACAATGCAGTACCGAGGGGGTGTGGCAATGTTAGGGGTGCAGTCTTTGAGCTGGGTTGTTAAAATGAGGTCCCATCTGTCTTCTCAGCTGACCATAAAAGATCCCATGGTACTATTTCAAAGAAGAGCAGGGGCGTTCTCTCTAGATCTTAACCAATTTTATCCCTGAACCAAAGTCACTGAAACAGATGATCTGGTGATTGCCATTTGTGGGATCTTGCTGTGCACAAATTGGATGCCAAATTTGCTACTGTATAGTGACCAGAAAAGTATTTCATTGATTATAAAATGCTTTGGGGTGCTGCAGAGCTACATGAATGCACTTTATTCATCTGAAAAACTAAACAGATTGATAAAGTGCAAATCTGGGAGGCACCAGAAGATGTTCCACCTGCAACTGTCAGCTTTGTTATCTAGGATTTAAGACTCAACTATATTATTAACTGTCCCTCTAATTAAGTCCTGAAGCCACAGAATGCGAGTTAAACCATCATGTGGAAGAAAAGCTACAAACCAAACAACCCTAAGCGGTAACATTAGTGGGCCTATGAAGGCTTTCGATCAAATTGAAGGGATGCTATCTCCTCACTACCTGGCATTCCTTTCACAGAAGTGGCCTTGTAGGATTCTTTTTGTAATTATACTGCTTGTATAATAAGGTTAGTTACAATCCAAGTGCGATGGTCTGCATTGTATTTTAATTCAAGATTTCATAGCCTCCATCTTAAACGTGTAGATACATAAAATGAAATAGATCTGGCTGATGATTAGATTTTCATTTTAAATCGAAGTTCCTAACACAGTGTAGTACTTGAACCGTGACTGATTCAACTCAAAATTTTATGCAGATAGGTGATAGCTCTTCTTTCCTAAGTTAGTGCAGGAATGTGACAATACTGTAAATTTAAACGCCCCTGAGTTGTAGAACATGTTGTCACCCGAGTGATTTGATATTCCTTCTCCTCTTACTTCACCGAAATACAGGATAATATTAAGCTGAAATCCAGTGCGGTGCTCAAATCAAGAGGAAGTGCTGGCTCTGACTGCATTCCCGCATGCCCACCAGCAGTTTCATGCATCTTACATTTGGTTTCTGAATAGAAAGGTAAGACTCAAACACATTTTCATGACAAAAGTACCCTTTACAGTTGAACTCCTCCCTCTGTGCTTACATTCCCTCGTGCTATTTTAATGTGAGACTTAAAGATGTCGGTGGCATAGAACACGAGTACAGGGGTCACCTCCACTGGCGTTGTGGGGAAATAGGCAGTGTGAACCTGACACTGCAAATCCTTCACAGAGGTCATGCAGCATTTGTGCTCATTAAATCGATGGCTCCAGAAACAATGGGTGCCTCACAGTCAATAATAAATCATATGCGAAGCCTATAATTCCTAAGGCTTATTTCTAGCTTACTTGTAGCAAGTAGTAGCTGTCATCCATTTTGAAGATGATATCGAGAAACAAAACCACAGCCATCTTACACTGTGCCTCACAACTCCTTCAGTGTAGATTGGAGGAATGCAACTGAAAGCCACGGCTTTACAGGTTTATTTTTATGCAGATAAAATATCCACTATCATGTATCAAAATACCTAATTTATATGTGGATGCAAAATGTGTTGAATAAGGAAAATACGGCACACATTACAAACAAACACTCAAAGGCCTTAGATTTCAACGCGCGATATAAAATGCTTTGACTGGCTGGCTTAGAATTTAAGCCCTGAAAGCATTTTTAAATATACAGAGCTAGCGAAGCAATTACTTTTCCCATATCCGGATGAGAAAATTTCAAAAGGTTTGTTGATTGAAACATGGCCTGGTATCAGAACTAAGTTTTTTGGTGATTTGTAATGCAGTGTAATAACTGCTTGTGAAATTTGAGAGCCGAAATGCCCCATGGTAAGGGAACCTAAAGAAGACAAAGCACGAAAACCATACAGGATGTGTGTACGTTAGCCTGTGCGCTGGGGAGGTGGAAAGAGAATGGCATCATATTTCACACACATTGAATGGGATGGAGAGGAAGTGGTTACACCAGAGCAAGGACAAGTTATCAAGCAGCAAGGTTTCAAGGAATTCTGAATATGTTGTCTCAATTAAGCAGTGAGCTGCAAGGAAGCCAATCATCAATTTGCCTGTGAGGCTTCTTATGGCCACAGAGTATAGAGCCTTTAGTGTCGCTGCTGAATGGTAAATGTATACTGAACAGGCTTTTGCTTATGTTGTTAACTCATGACAAGAACAGTTCCTTGATAATTTGCAGTAGCATGAATCTGTTTACTTTTGGACATCCTGGTTTATTGTGGATAGGAGTTTGGGTTTGCAATGTAAACCTTATGAATGAGAAGTGCCTTTAGCACCTCTTTTAGAGTAAAGAATAGCTTCTGAAGGCAAAAGAACCACCACCTTCTGGCAGAACAATCCGCCCAGGACAAGGATTTCACTCCTGTTCCTTACAGAACACAGAGTCATTACAGCACAGAAGGAGGCCATTCAACCCATCAGCACCTTGATGTCTCTCTGTGGAGCAATCCAATCAGTCCCCCACTCTCTCCCCATAGCCCTGCAAGTTTATTTCAATCAAGTGCCCATCCAGTTTCCTTTTGAAATTATTGGCCCGGATTTTCTGGCCCTGTTGCGGGCGAGGCCTGCTGCGGGTGAGGTGGCACCCCAGCCAGAAGCCCATTGACTTGCGGCAGTACCGGAAGATCGTGGCGGCGAGCGGATGTGGAAAATCTCACCCATTGCCTCCGCTTCCACCACCCTTGAAGGCACTAGTTCCAGGCCTTTACCACTCGCTGCACGAAAAATTTATTTCTCACATCCCTTCTGCATCTTTTGCCCAAAACCTTAAGCCTGTGTCTCATAGTGCTTGTACCATTAGCTCATGAGACCAGCTTTCCTTGTCTACCCTACCTAAACCTATCATAATCTTGTACAATTCGATCAAATCTCCCCTCAACCTCCTTTGCTTCAAGGAGAACAACCCCAGATTCTCCATCCTTAACCTTTTAGCTAAATTCCCTCATCTCTGGAGCCATTCTGGTAAATCTCCTCTGCAACAAGGATCCTCAAATCCTTCTTAATGTCTGGTTACCAGAACTAGATACAATACTATAGTTTTGGCCTAATCAGAGCTTTATCAAGGCTTGGCATAACTTTCCTGCCATTGTACTCAATCTCTCTATTGATGAAGCCCAAGATCCCTAACTACTCTCTCAATATGTCTTACCACCTTCAAGGATCTATGCATATAAACCCCAGGTCCCCCTGTCCCTCTAGAACTGTGCCATTCTGTCTGTATTGCCTTTCCCTATCCATTCTGCCAAAAAGCATCACCTCACATTTCTCTGTACTAAATTCCACGTGCCATTTGTCTGCCCATTCTGCTAGCCTATCCATGTCCTGTTGCAGACAATTCGTATCATCCTCACTGTCAGCCACACCTTCAAGTTTGACATCATTGGCAAATTTTGAAATTTTTACTCTATATTGCAATATCCAAGTGTGGTAATCTGAGGTGTAATACACCTTTAAAAGAACGTGAGCAGATTGACCATGTGACTGTAAGACCCAATAGCTGTGTAGCGCGGGCTACCATGTTAATGTTAGTCTAGAGTAGGGTCTGGTTGGAGAAGCATACATCATGTTAGTGCTCTGTTGTATGTGTAAATAAATAGCATGTGCTTCATTCCATATTTGTCTCTGCGTCTACAGTATGTTATAATCGACTCACCTGCCGACAGATAAGCTATGCAACCGATTCACGAGCAAAGTGACCCCAAAGTAAAACATAACAGCAAAACGTTTATATGCATCAGAAAAAAGCAGTGGTCCTAGCGCTGAACCTCAGGGAACACCACTTTTGGCCATTGTTGTTGCCGGCAGAAAATATAAATAGCTGAATGAACATCCCTTGATGTTAGATTGCCATTTGGGGTCTTGATATAGACAGCCTTACCTCTTAAACTCCAATTTTTGCATTGTTGGCCTATATAAACCTTTTTCAACATTCATACATGCAAAGCAGTGGTAAAGCAGTAATCGTGACTTTTGAGTATCTGTTTTGTTTTGTGCACTGGAGATTATGCAGTGATGGCACACCAGTTTCTATGCCTAAAGAGGAGCTTTATTTACCATATTTAAAATGTCTGCTCCCTCACGCATACAGCTTCTTGTTTTAAGAATGTGCACGGCTAAGGAGAGAAGGAAAGGAAGTGCCACTGGGTAAATTGCTCCTACAGAGAGCTGGTGCAGACAAGATGGGCCAAATGGCCTCCCTCTGTGCTGTAACAATTCTGTGATTCTGTGATTCAGTTTAGTTTATGTTTATCGGTAACCACATCCAGGCTTGACTAACAGAACATAGAACAGAACAGCCAACAGATACATTTAATCAAACATAATAAAAAAAGCATCAAGCCACTGAGCAATTGAATACTACATGTGCAAGCACAGTATAAAGGGACCAGATTCAGAACAAATGCAAACCAGTGTGCTTTATTGAAGTGCTCCCACTGGGGAGCAGTTCAATAATATAAACATAGTATAAGGCTTGGGATACTTAATTCTCAAATCAGTCTATGCTTGGTTTGTATCTTTATCTAACAAATTGCAGCCTTGTTGCTAGGTTTGGAGAGCAGAAAAATCATATTTAATGACAAAAATCAATATTAAGTTTCAGTTAAAGCTTTAACCCGGTGTTGTTTGCCTATTTAGGTGGATTTAGAAGATCTCTTGACTTCTCCCAGTGTCTTGGCCAACTTCACTCCTTCAATTAAAACAAATTAGCTTGTCATTTGTTCAGCTGATGTTTGAGGGATCTAACTTTGCACAAGTTAGTTGTCCCATTTACCCACCCAACAAAATCATATGAAGCAAATGTCCAAATATGTTGTTAGTAGGCGAGGCGTCTAGCTGAGAACACAAAGTTGGAATATCTGTGTAATCCTCATTTCTCGGCACAACATTTTGTATGTTATTTTCTCCCTGACCTTATGAAATGTAAGACTGAAATGTTCACTCCATAAACCTCCTGAACCATTGGAACATTTTTCTCCATCTTTAACCAAACACTGTCCTCAAATTCAACACCTTTTTTATATTCATTCTTGGGATGTGGGCATAGCTGCTAGTGCCAGCCTTTATTGTCCACCTCTAACTGCCCTTGAGAAAGTGGTGGTGAGTTGTCTTTTTGAGTTGTTGCAGCCCATCTGGTGTCAGTACACTTACAGTGCTTTTAAACAGGGAGTTCAGGATTTTGACCCAGCGACAGCAAAGAAATGCTGACGTATTTCCAGTCAGGGCAGTGGGTGGCTTGGAATGGAATGGTGGTACTCCCATGCCTCTGCTGCCCTATTCTAGGTGGTAGAGGTTGCAGGCTTGGAAGGTGCTGTGGAAAGAGCCTTGGCAAGATGATGCATTGCATCTTGTAAATGGTATACACTTGTACCATCATGCGCTTAAGGTGGAAGCTGTGAATGTTTAGGTTGGCACATCTGATACCGATCAATGGGGCTGCTTGTTCTGGATGATGCTGGGTTTCTTGAGTGTTGTTGGAGCTGCGCTCATCCAGGCAAATGGGGAGTATTCCATCAAGCTCTTGACTTGTGCCTTGTGGAAAGGCTTTAGGGAGTCAGGAGGTGAATCACTTGCCACACAGGACTCATCCCCTGACCTGTTCTTGTAGCACAGTATTTATATGGCTTGAGCTTCTAGCCAGTGGTTACCCACACTGATGAACTCACTTTAAGACTACAGTCCCTTTTTAACTATTGTCTTGATCCTGACACCTAACCTCGGGGCTTGTTTTAGTTTAGTTTCCTGACATAGGAATGAATGACACCAGCACCTGATATAATTATGTCTTGCTTGATTGTAAAACTCCCCCCACGTATATAACGGAGCTTCTATTATCAGCAATAATAGAGAGGACTCCCTGAAGGGACAGTGGAAACAGAAAGATAATTGAGAATTGCTATGTTTTTTTCATCTTACATATATAGTATAGTAATGCCCTAGGCACAGAATTGAAAACAATAAAATAATAAAAAGAAATATTAAACCCTGAAATTTCTTTGGGAATTCTCCCACTCCAGTCCAGTAATTTCAGCAGAGATTTGGTATCAATTCTGTTTGCGCAACATATATAGGCTTCCAGAGGAAGTTATGGCAGGAAAGCAGGTGAAGCCCCGAGTAATGAAGTCTTGCTTCTATTTAATAGAGCCTTGGTTAGACCGCACCTGGAGTACTATGTGCAGTTTCGGTCCCCTTACCTTAGGAACGATATTATTGCTATAGTGGGAGTGCAACTAAGGTGCACCAGACTTGTTCCCGGGATAGCGGGAATGTCCTATGAAGAGAGATTGGGGAAACTGGGCCTGTATTCTCTAGAGTTTCAAAGAATGAGAAGTGATCTCACTGAAATCTACAAAATACTTAAAGGGATAGACAGGATAGATGCCGGTAAGAACCAGGGAACACCATTTCAAAATAAGGGGTAAGCCACTGCATAATCCAGATAATCTTAGAAAATCAAGGTGATTGACAAGTGCCAAGTTTGAGCCAGCCTAAGCAGTCAGTCATTCTCTCCTTTCTCCATTCTAGGTGCCAGCAGACAGAGGGTGAGGCCAGCCCCAGCATCTAAAGTCAGCCCCAACCTGCAGGAAGCCTGAGGAGAGGATAAGGATGACTTCTCACCAGTGCAGCCATCGCAGCATTCACCTGCACCCTCCACCAGCCCAGAGACACACACCTCTGTGGCTCATATGTCTAATTTAGGCTCAGGCTCAAACTCTGGTGGTCACCTCACAGACAAGTGTCCACAGCAGGAAGAGGCAGTGACAGCCAAGGTCTCTGGAACTTGGAGGGCTGCTGGAGAAGAGGCCTCTGCTAAGACTGAGCTAGATGAGAAGCCTCTGAAAGTGGCCATGGAGGGGATGCTAAAGTATCAGTGAGATGAGGGGACAATCAAGCAGAGGTGCCAGAGGCCCTCAACGGAGCGGCACATGAGGCGGAGGAGTCCATCTGGGTGCTGTCTGATGTAGTGGCTCTGATGTGTGAGTGAATTGAAGTCTCCAGGGGGAGGATGGCAGGCGCCATGAAGAACCTGATCCAGCAGAGCACTAGTTTCTGTCGGAGATGTATTCGTGCCTGCACCCCATCGCTGTAGGCATGGGTGGTCTTTCGCAGTGGATACATGAGACGGGGACGGGGCACCTCAACCATTGATTGCTGGCAGTTTGGGTGAGTAAGGGAGTGTTAATCTCTTTGTAAAAATCTAATTTTTCTTGTATTTAGCGTTAACTGAAATTTACTCTCTAAATTCTAAATTTCCCAGCCTTAAGCAGGATTTCAGGGCTCTATTGAAGAGCAGCTGAAGTTAGTTAATAAAGGAAGCACCTTAAACCAGTTTTTCTGTAACTGGGGTCAACTAACACCTTAGTTTCAGAAGGATATATAAACAGGCATTTCAGTGCAACTCTGAATAGAGTGCAACTTTGAACAGAGTGGTGGAGTTGGGTGAGAAGGGAAAGCGGGTACTCCTTTGCCTTTACCTTTTCTAACTTTTTCACCCAATAGGAATTGGTTCTTGCTCTACCACAGTGATAGAAACTAACCGTTTGGTGAGTACCTGGTAAGTGGTCAAGGTGTATTCTATTCCTAAACTTTAAAAATAATACAAACTGGTGGTAAGGTTAATAAAATATATAAATAATTAATTGAATAAAATAATTTAAGTAGTTAATAAGACACACTAAGGATGGCAAGACAGGGTGAAGTGTCACGGCTGCAGCATTTGAGGGCTCCTGGATGCCAGTGTGATCCAGGGCAAACACGTTTGCAGTAAGTGTTTACGGCTCGAGGAGCCTCAGCTCAGAGTTATTGAGCTGGAGGCTGAGCTGCAGACACCGCGACACATCACGGAGGGGGAAAGTTACCTGGATATTTTGTACGTGGAGGCAGTTACACCTCTTGTGACAGGGCCTTCTGATTTGGTCAGTAGTCAGGGGCAGGGTAGTGTGACTGCGAGTGAGGCACGTAAGGGGACCCAGAGGGCAGGAGTGCAGGAACCTAAGTCTTTGTCATTGATCAATAGGTTTGAGGTTCCTTCGGTTTGTTTGGGCGAGAGTGGGGGCTGCAGGATGGATGGGAAAATTGACAATGGCACTGTGGTACAGGAAGGGGAGCAAAAAGGAATTTAGTGGTAGTAGGAGACAGTATAGTGAAGGGGATTGACACTGTTCTCTGAAGCAAAGAGCAAAAATTCAGAAGGCTGTGTTGCCTGACCTGTACCAGGGTTTGGGACATCTGCTCAGGGCTAGAGAGGAACTTGCAGTGGAAGGGGTAGGATCCAGTCATCGTAATCCATGTAGGTACCAATGACATAGGCAAGATAAGGAAGGAGGTTCTGCATAGGCAGTATAAGGGGCTCGGCACCAAATTAGGAAGCAGAACCTCAAAGGTAATAATCTTCGGATTGTTACCTGAGCCATGTGCAAATTGGCATTGGGAAATAAGATTAGAGAAATGAATGCATGGCTCAAAGACTAGTGTGGGAGAAGTGGGTTCCAGTTCGTGGGGCACTGGCACCAGTAGTGGGGAAAGTGGATCTGTACCATTGGGACGGTCTACACCTGAACTGTGCTGGGACCGGTCTTCTAACAAGCCACATAACTAGAGAAATAGAGAGGGATTTAAACCAAACAATGGGGACAAGGGATCAAATTTTGGAAGATGTGGTAAATCAAAGAGTAGGGACAAGGCAAGAGAGAAAGGCACTACTATGCGAAATGATAAACAGACTGTAATAGGAAGGAGTAGAGAGTACAAAGCTAAGAGTACGTCATCAGAAAGGCTAGAGGGTACAAAAACTAAAGGCTCTGTATCTGAATGCATGTAGCATTCATAACAAAACTGATGAACTGAGAGCACAAATAGAAATAAATAAGTATGATGAATAAGCCACTGTTTAAAAATAAGGGATTGCCCATTTAAGATAAAGATGAGAAATTTTTCTCTCAGAGGGTGGTAAGTCTTTGGAACTCTCTTCCTCAAAAAGCAGTGGAAGCAGAGTCTTTGAATGTTTTTAAGGCAGAGGTAGATAGATTCTTGATAAACAAGGGGATGAAAGGTTACCGGGGTAGGCGGGAGGTTACAGTCAGGTCAGCCATGATCTTATTGAATGGGGGAGCAGGCTCGAAGGGCCGAGTGGCCTACTCCCATACCTAATTCTAATGTTCATATGCTCGTACAATCTGATAGTCATTACAGAGGCATGGCCGCAGGATGACACAGATTGGGACCTGAATATTGATTTAGGAAGGACAAGAAGCTAGGAAAAGGTGGAGTGGTGGCTTTGTTAATTAATGATGGTTTGAACACAACAGAGAGGGATGACCAAAGTTCAGGAAACCAGGATGTAGAGACGATTTGGGTAGAGACGAGAAATGATAAAGGCAAGAAGTCACTTGTGGGACTGGTGTATAGGTCCCCTAAATGTAACCACATGGTAGAGCAGAGTATAAAGGAAGAAATAATGGGAGCTTATCAGAAAGGTACAGCGATAATCATGGGGAATGTTAATCTATATATAGACTGGATAAATAAAATGGGAAAAAGTAGCCCAGATGAGGTGTTAATAGGGATAGTTCCTTAGAAGAGCCAACCAGAAAACAGGCTATACTAGACCTGGCATTGTGCAATGAGACAGGATTAATTAATGATCTCATAGTGAAGGCACCCCTAGGTGGCAGTGACCATAATATGAGTGAATTTTACATTCAGTTTGAGGGAGAGAAGAATAGGCCCAAGATTAGTATTTTAAACTTAAATAGGGGCAATTATGAGGGCATGAAAGCAAAACTAGCTAAAGTGAACTGGCAAGTGAGGTTAAGGGACAGCCCAATAGAGATGCAGTGGCAGACATTTAAAGGGATATTTCAGAACACTCAGAATAGATACATTCCAACGCGAAAGAAAAATTCCTAGTGGCAGATCCACCATCTGAGGTTATCTATAAAAGTTAAAGATTTTTTTTATATTTGGTCATGGGATATGGGCGTTGCTGGCTGGCCAGCATTTATTGCCCATCCATAATTGCCTTGAGAAGGTGGAGGTGAGCTGCCTTCTTGAACTGCTGCAGTCCATGTGGTGTAGGTACACCCACAGTGCTATTAGGAAATGAGTTCCAGTGACAGTGAAGGAACGGCGATATATTTCCAAGTCAGGATGATGAGTGACTTGGAGAGGAACTTCCAGGTGGTGGTGTTCCCATCTATCTGCTGCCCTTGTCTTTCTAAATGGTAGTGGTCATGGGTTTAGGGGTTGTTGTCTAAGGAGCCTTGGTGAATTGCTGAAGTGCATCTTGTAGATGATACACACTGCTGCTGCTGTGCGTCAGTGGTGGAGGGAGTGAATGTTTGGGGATGGGGCGCCAACCAAATGGGCTGCTTTGTCCTGGATGGTGTCAAGCTCCTTGAGTGTTGTTGGAGCTGCACTCATCCAGGCAGGTGGAGAGTATTCCATCACACCCCTGACCTGTGCCTTGTAAATGGTGGACAGGCTTTGGGAGTCAGGAGATGAATTACTCGCTACAGGATTCCTAGCCTCTAATCAGCTCTTGTAACCAAAGCGTTTATATGACTAGTCCAGTTCAGTTTCTGGTCATTGGTAATCCCCAGGATATTGATAGTGGGGGTTTCAGCGATGGTAATGCCATTGAATGTCAATGGGTGATGGCTAGATTCTCTCTTGTTGGAGATGGCCATTGCCTGGCAGTTGTGTGATGCAAATGTTACTTGCCACTTGTCAGCACAAGACTGAATATTATCCAGGTCTTGCTGCATTTGGACATTGACTGCTTCACTAACTGAGGAGTTGCGAATGGTGCTAAACATCGTGCAATCATCAGTGAGCATCCCCACTTCTGATCTTATGATGGAAGGAAGGTCATTGATGAAGCAGCTGAAGATGGTTGGGCCTAGGACACTACCCTGAGGAACCCCTGCAGTGATGTCCTGGAACTAAGATGATTGACCTACAAGACCCACAGCCATCTCCCTTTGTGCTAGGTATGATTCCAACCAGTGGAATTTTCCCCCTGATTCCCATTGACTCCAGTTTTGCTAGGTCTCCCTGTGGTGACACTAGGTCAAATGCTGCCTTGATGCCAAGGGCAGTCACTCTCACCTCACCTCTGGAGTTCAGCTCTTTTGGCCATGTTTGAGCCAAGGCTATAATGAGGTCAGGAGCTGAGTGGCCCTGGTAGAACCCAACCTAAGCATCTCTGAGAAGGTTATTGCTAAGCAAGTGCCGCTTAATAGCACAATTGATGATCCCTTCCAACACTTTACTGATGATTGCGAGTAGAATGATGGGGTGGTAATTGGCTGCGCTGGATTTGTCCTGCTTTTTGTGTACACTACCAGGTACATTCCAGTGTTGTAGCTAAACTGGAACAGCTTGGCTAGGGGCACTACAAGTTCTGGAGCACAAGTCTTTAGCACTATTGCCGGAATATTGTCAGGGCCCATAGCCTTTGCAGTATCCAGTGCATCCAGCTGTTTCTTGATATCATGTGGAGTGAATCAAATTGGCTGAAGACTGGCATCTGTGATACCCTGGACCTCCGGAGGAGGCTGAGATGGATCATCCACTGGGCACTTCTGGCTGAAGATTCTTGCAAATGCTTCAGCCTTACCTTTTGCACTGATGTGCTTCGGCTCCTCCATCATTGAGGATGGGAATATTTGTGGAGCCTCCTCCTTCAGTGAATTGTTTAATTGCCCACCACCATTCACAACTAGATGTGGCAGGACTGCAGAGCACTGATCCTTTGGTTGTGGAATTACTTAGCTCTCTGACACTTGCTGCTTATGCTGTTTGGCACACGAGTAGTCCTGTGTTGTAGCTTCACCAGGTTGACACCTCATTTTTAGGTATGCCTGATTCTGCTCCTAGTATGCCCTCCTGCACTCTTCAGTGAACCAGGGTTGATCCCATGGTTTGGTGGTAATGGTAGAGTGGGGGATATGCTGGGCCATGAGTTTACAGATTGTGTTTGAGTACAATTCAGCTGCTGCTGATGGCCCATAGTGCCTTATGGTCGCCCAGTTTTGAGTTGCTAGATCTGTTTGGAATCTATCCCATTTAGCACGGTGGTAGTGCTACACAGGGTATCGTCAATGTAAAGATAGGACTGTGTCTCCACATGGATTGTGCAGTGATCACTTCTACCAATACAGTCATGGACAGCTGCATCTGCTGTTTTTCCCTCTTGTTGGTTCCCTCATCACCTGCCGCAGACACTGTCTAGCAGCTATGTCCTTTAGGACTTGGCCAGCTCAGTCTGTGGTGATGCTACCAAGCCATTCTTGGTGATGGACACTGAAGTCCCCAGCCCGGAGCACATTCTGCACCCTTACCACCCTCAGTGCTTCTTCCAAGTGGTGTTCAACATGGAGTAGTACTGATTCATCAGCTAAGGGGGACATTACTTGTGATCAGCAGGGGATTTTCTTGCCCCTGTTTGACCTGATATCATGAGACTTCAATGTTGAGGACTCACAGGGCAATTCCCTCCTGACTGTGTGCCACTGTGCCGCCACCTCTGCTAGGTCTGTCCTGCCGGTGGGACAGGACGTATCCAGGGACGTTGGTGTCTGGGGCCTCGTCTAAAAGGTATGGTTCTGTGAGTATGACTATGTCAAACTGTTACTTGACTAGCCTGTGAGACATCTTTCCCAATTTTGGCACAAGCCCCCAGATGTTAATAAGGAGGACTTTGCAGGCTTGACAGGGCAGAGCTTGACATTGTCGTTTCCGGTGCCTGACTCGAAACCATATGTTCCGTCCAGTTTCATTCCTTATTGACTTGTTTTTAGCGGTTTGACACAACTGAGTAGCTTGCATGTAAGAGTCAACCACATTGCTGTGGGTCTGGAGTCACTCGTAGGGGTAAGGATGGCAGATTTCCTTCCCTAAAGGACATTGGTGAACAACAACCGATATAGTTTCATGGTCATCACTAGACTGTCAATTCCAGATATTATTTGAATACAAATTCCACCATCTGCTGTCACCAACTCGGGTCCCCAGAGCATTACCTGAGGTGTCTGGATTACTAGCCTAGTGACAAAGCCACAATGCCACTGCCTCCCCCTGAAGATGGTATCAAACTTAAAGGAAAAGCATATAATTGTTCAAAGCCAGGTGATAGGTCAGAAGACTGGACAGGATATAAAGAACAGCAAAGAAAGACTAAAAGATTATTAAGGGGGGAAAAATTTGGGTACGAGAGAAAGCAAGCTAGAAATGTAAAAACAGATAATAAGAGTTTCTATAGATATTTAAGTCAGAAAAGATTTACAAAGCGAGCATTGGTCCTATAGAAATTGAGTCTGGGGAATTAATAATGGAAAATAAGAAGACGGCAGATGAATTGAACAAGTATTTTGCATCAGTCTTCACTATTGAGGATATAAGTACCATCACAGAGTCACAGAATTGTTACGGTGTAGGAGGAGGCCATTTGGCCCATCGTGTCTGCACTGGCTCTCTGAGCATTTTAATTTAATGCCAATCTCCGGCCTTTTCCCCGTAAACCTGCACATTAACATCCCAGAGATAGCTGTAAATCAGGGAATTGAAGGGAGGGAGGAACTCAGGAAAATTGCAATCACCAGGGAAGAGGCATTGAGCAAATTGTTGAAGCTGCAGGCTGACAAATCCCTGGGTCCTGATGGGCTTTATCCTTGGGTCTTAAAAGAAGCGTCTAGTGAGGTAGTTGACGCATTGGTTTTAATTTCCCAAAAATCCCTAGTTTCAGGGAAGGTTCCATTAGATTGGAAAATAGCAAATATAACTCCTTTATTCAAAAAGGGAGGGAGACAGAAGGCAGGAAACTACAGGCCTGTTAGCTTAAGATCTGTCATAGGGAAAATGTTAGAAGCTATTGTTAAAGGTGTTATGGTAGGGCAAATAGAAAAATTCAATGCAATCAGACAGAGTCAACATGGTTTTGTGAAAGAGAAATCATGTTTAACCAACTTATTAGGGTTCTTTGAAGGAGTCACATGTGCTGTGGATAAAGGGGAACTGGTGGATGTAGCGTACTTAGATTTCCAGAAGACATTTAATAAGGTGTCACATCAAAGGTTATTGTGAAAAATAAAACCTCATGGCGTAGGGTGTAACATATTGGCATGGATAGAAGCCTAGCTAGCTAACAGGAATCAGAGAGTGGGCATAAATGGGTCTTTTTCTGGTTGGCATAGATAGGTTATGTGTGTTGGCAAAGACCTGGCAAATGGAGTGTAATGTGGGGAAATGTGAAATTGTCCATTTTGGCAGGAAGAATAAAAAGGAGCATATTATCTAAATGGTGAGAGATTGCAGAGCTCTGAGATTCAGGGGGATCTGGGTGTCCGAGTGCATGAATCACAATAGGCTAGTATGCAGGTACAGCAAGTAATTAGGAAAGCTAGTAAAATGTTATCATTTATTGCAAGGGGAATTGAATATACAAGTGGGGAGGTTATGCTTCAATTATACAGAACACTGTTGAGTCCACATTTGGAGTACTGTGTACAGTATTGGTCTCCTTATTTAAGGAAGGATGTAGATGCATTAGAAGCAGTTCAGAGAAGGTTTACTAGACTAATGCCTGGAATGGAAGGGTTGTCTTATGAGGAAAGGTTGAACACGTTAGGCTTCAATCCACTGGAGTTTAGAAGAGTAAGAAGAGACTTGATTGAAACATGTAAGATTCTGAGAGGTCTTGACAGGGTGGATGTGGAGAGGGTGTTTCCTCTTGTGGGATAATCTAGAACTAGGGGTCACTATTTAAAAATAAGAAGT
Source organism: Cetorhinus maximus (assembly GCF_964194155.1). Lineage (NCBI taxonomy): Eukaryota > Metazoa > Chordata > Chondrichthyes > Lamniformes > Cetorhinidae > Cetorhinus > Cetorhinus maximus. The sequence continues at coordinate 164,388,124 of NC_135880.1, forward strand.
CGCCCATTTAAGGCGAGATGAGGAGAAATTTTTTTCTCTCAGAGGATAGTGAGTCTTTGGAACTGCCTTCCTCAAAAGGTGTGGAAGAAGAGTCTTTGAATATTTTTAAGGCAGAGGTAGATAGATTCTTGATAAACAAGGGAATGAAAGGCTATTAGGGGTAGGCGGCATGTTACAATCAAATCAGCAATTATCTTATTGAATGGCGGAGCAGGCTTGAGGGGCCGAATGGCCTACTCCTGCTCCTAATTTGTATGTTTATATTTTACTCCCTCCAGGTGCGCCTTCTTGTCAAGGAATCTGGGAGGGGGCGTCAGGCACCAAAAGAGAGGAGGAGTGTCAGGCAGGGAGCATCCATCAGGAATCTCCGAGGGTGTCCAGGCGTTCCCAAACCCCTCTGCCTGTGACTTCATCAGCCCCAGCTTCTCAGGCTGGGAAGGGTGCACCTGCCCCTGAGTAGGAACCCTCCACGCCTCGGCCCTCCAGAGGATGCCCACCAAAGTCATCACAGACAACAGGGCATGGTAGTCTGCAGACTGTCTCCACCTCTGCTGTGGATGGTGGGGAAGAATCTAGATGTAACGGTAGAGTAAGGAAAGTTAAAAAGTATTGAATGAGCACTGGTGGCATGGGTGTTCAATCATTGTAAATAGTTTTTGCACTCCCAACTATATGTTATGTTGCACTGTTCAGAAGTCTCCTGGATTCATTCTTGCTGCTAGTAGTTTCAATGGTCGCACACACTCCACCCCTTAGGATGGGTCTTCCTCTGCCTAATACATGGCTGTGCATGGAGACATCACTCTTTGACAACGGTGATGGCTGCTATGTGCAAGAGGTCTCCTACTCACACTATTCAGCTTGCATCCACCGCCCTCGAAACTCTATGGATAGACCTTGACACAATGGACCTTGTAAGGCAGGTCCATTCTCCTGGGAGAATGGAGATTTGCCGTCGCAACTTGGCTGCCATTCACTTGAATGCCCCTTGTAGACATCCCTCTCCCTCCCTCCCCCACCTTCTTCCCTAACTCTCCCCAGAGCCAATGGCTCAGAGTGAATGGCAGCTCTACACTTTGCTGGGATCTCGTTATTGTGAGAACCCTCTGGGCCAGACCTGCTGCTGTGTGGCCTTCACCAAATAGTGAGGAATAGCAAATGAAAAAGCTCTCATACCTCTCCACATGTTTATTAGGGTTTCCCTTTAGTTGTTCAGTTGTGCTGACCTTCAGCTCCACCAACCCAAGAAGATTCTCCCCCTACTTTAATGTTTTGCATTTGGACATCAAGGACGTTGCCTTGGTCTGGAGCTGGCTCTGTCTCAGGATGGTACATGTTTCATTTCAAACTGCCTCCACCACCTTTTACCCTTCCCTGTCAGCCACCAACTTCTCCCCATCACCGTTGAATGCCCCAATGTCACCTTCATTCTCCCCCCATCACCCTGGAACCTATCACTGTTAATTTGAACATGCCTTCCCACCACACTGAGCCCACCCCAGTTCCTACTGTTCCTATGCCCACCCTGATCCTCCCCACTCCTGAAATCTGTATCACCATCCTTGTCCCCCTCAATGATTCCCACCCCCCCCAGATGAGAACTATACTCAACATACCTGGATCCTGACTCTCCCACCCTACCACGTGCCACTTCCCCCTCTTACCATCACCGTCCCTTCCTAACATCAGCACCTCCACTTCTCCCCCCAGTATCCCAACGTCAACTCGATGAAGCACTCCCCCTGAAGTAAACTGGCCCTGGTCCACCTCCCCTCCCCCCTTTCCCTTCATGCCTTCCTTCCCCCCTCACTCCATCCGCAACCCCACTCTTCTCATCCAGACCTCACCCCGCTTCTCACTTCCCCCCCCAGCCCTCTTCTCCTCGGTCCTCTTTTCCCTTCTTCTCCTCTGCACCCCCTTCTCATCTGCCCCTCACCCTCGCTTCGTGCCTTGCACCGACCACTCCTCCTTGTGTCTTGCACCCATCACCCCTCCCCCATGCCTTCCAGGTGCACCGTACCTGCGGCCAGCTCCAGTAGTGCAGCCAACTTTGACTCCAAGGTAAGCGCTTTAAAATTCTCCCTTATTGGCTGCACACTATCACAAATGTCCAGCTGGCTAACAGAACAGCGTAAGTTCCTGCTGTCAGGGTGAAAGATTTGATGGGGGCGCACGATTCTGATCTCTTGGAGTTTTAATGAGCATGCATGAGATGCAAAGTGGGTTGAGCGGGAGACCTCACCCTACATCAACACACCATGAGCAGGGGGATGGGACAATCCCAACCTGTTTTCCCGACCTGTTTTCGGGAAACTGATTTTTCATTCCCTGCCGTAACTTCCGCCCCTGTCTGCCACGAATCCCGCAGATGGTGGGAGGGGAAAATTCCGCCCTACTAATCCAATGCTCCTCAGCTGGCCTCCTATCTTCTACGCTCCATAAACCTGATGCTCATTCTAAACTCCGCTGCCCATATGCTGACTCGCACCAAATCCTGTTCTGATTAAATGAATTCTGATGAAAGGTTGGCCTGAATTTTTAGCTCGGTGGGCGGGCGCGATGGGCGGGCCCGAGATCGCCCAGGAAATGGACCGCCGACTGCAATCGGCCTCCGACCGCGATTTCATGCTGGTTGGCCGATTAGCAGCCAGCCAGCGTGAAACGCGCGCTGAAAAGCTCAACACTGCCGGGGCGGGGGAAGGAAGAGGGCGGGCGATGATATCAAGGCGGGCATGGGCCAGCGTGCAGGTAGGCAGGCCTGAAACAGCAAAAATAAAGTTTTCAAAAGCTGAAAAAAAATGTCCATGCATCATCATCAGTCATTTAAAAATTTAGCTTATGAAAATGCTGTCCACAGAAATTTATTTATATTTTATTTCATCACGGAAATCTCATCCCGCCCGTGGATGAGGTTTGTTGTAAAATGCAAAGGGCGCCTGGCCGCCAACTGTAAGGTTGGACGGGCTACGTAAAATGACAGACAAATGTGCCATTAATGGGCTTAATTTGCCCTCTTAATTGTTGATAGGTGCTCTTCGGACTTTTGCATGCGCACCCGCCGAGCGAAATATTGCGCGAGTGTGAAATGACATCGGGTCGCTTGCCTGATGTCATCTCGCGCGATTTCACATCTGATCGGGTTGGGCTCGCGCCCACCTGATCGACATAAAATTCTGCCCATTAACCTTCTCTCTACAGATGCCTGACCTGCTGAGTTCTTCCAGCATCTTTTGCTCCAATTTAAAATTCTTATCCTTGGTGTCAAATATATCCATTGAATTGCCCCTCTCTATCTCAATAACCTCCCCCAGCTCTATAACCCTCTGAGAACTGTGTATTCCTTCAGTCCTGGCCTCTTGGACACCCCCAGTTCCCTTTAGCAATCATGCCTTCAGTTGTCCTGGCCTTAATCTCTGAAATTCCCTCTTTAAACCTCTCTGCCTCTCTACCTCTCTCCACACTTAACACACTCCTTAGGACCTACCTCAATGACCAAGATTTTGGTCAGCTGTTTAATATCTCCTTGTATGGTTCGGTATTACATTTTGTCTGATAATGCTCCCCTTTGGCTGTTTAAACTTGCTATACAAATGCAAGTTGTGGCATATCATTGCAGGTAGATAATGAAAGCTCCATCTAGTTTAGTCAGCAACCATGACACTTTAATTTCTAACAAAATGGAATGAAAACATTGATAGTGCTCCGACACAACCTAAAATAGAAACAGTAATTTCACAATCTGTAAACCCCCTACAGAAATGCAATTAAACAAGATAGTGAATATTTGCCTTCTGGTCTTCGGTGGTTGTATGGAATCACATCTTTTGTGTTTCTGGTGATGCCAGCTAGAATTCCTATTGTTCCTTTGCTTTACCTAATTCGGTTCTCATCTCTTTTGATTTCAATGGAAAACATTGGCTGTATCCTAATCGGACCCAAATTTAATTTCAAGCACTATAACTTCCAGAATACCCCTGCAAGGAGATCATAATGTGACAGAATTTCATGCTGCTCATCTTGAAATCAATGCGAAGCAGAGCCTTGCAAAATCTCTGGTGCAGCAAGCACGATGATGTCAGCAGTACACTCCGGATAGGAATTGAACAACATTTTGGGGATTGAGAGAACATTAATGTAATTAATAGTGCAGCCTTATTATCACATTGTGACATGGGCAGGACAATACAATTGTGAAAAGATCTGTTTCCTTGACAGAAATAGTAGATTGGTGTGCAATCAAAATAGGTTGTGTATTAACAGAGGTCAGACTCACAATCTTCAATGCTGGCTGTACGCTGTCAATTGTTTCCCTGTGGTGATAAAAATTCACTTTGGTCTTCTGATTCGACACACCCGAGTCATATGTGGTTTGAAGCTCTTGTGACTGGAATGATAACCTTCCCAAGCAGTGTTCTAATATTCAACTCATGCAATGCAGTGAGTATGCTGAAGATTCATGAGCTCAGAAAAAATAATCCAATTTGGATGGTGGTATCTGATTGTGAAAACGTGGCAATGCTGAGTGCTCTGCTTCATTGAACCAGATTTTGCGGTTGTAATGACAGCAAAACTGTTATCGTTTGCCAACATTACAACTATGAAGCGGATAGCAATTTCTGCTGTATGCACATGTGCAGTTAAAAACAAAAATTCCGGAAGTTTCTGTCAGTGATTCCCTACTCCTCCACAGGTTGGAAATGCTTGCAGACGGAAATCTTAGAAATCACCTGAAATGATGTATATAAAATAAAATATCTTTTAAAAAAAGTATGTTCCTGATATTTCAGCTCCTACATTATTCCCGTGTGTATATTCAAATCCTTATTTTGCTCTCAATAAAATTTATAAAAGATAAAGGATAATCCGTGCTTTTAACTTCCTGATTTGCTGTCTGTGAGAATCCTTCAATGTGATTGGCTGCTTAGCCTCCTAGCTGCCATAACAGTTGCTGGATGCCAGAGATCCCTTATTTCATTCCTATATCCCCTATATTGGAACTAAATTAACATTGGGAAAAGTGAAGAACATGCCACAGAAATTACTAGATCTTTGTGGTCAGTTTTGTTTGAGGCCAGTGACACAACATCATTTGTTCACCACTGACTACAAAGGCTGGGTCAATCTGACTATTTTAAAGAAAGGATATCGAGGGATACAGAAATGGCAACAAATAGACGTTCCTAATTATTGGACTTATTTTCTGCGTGGCATGATGTGCGCCATAGTGTTAAGTGATGTCCCGCTGTTGCAGGAATAAGGCGGGGATTATTGTGCGTACTGGTAACTGCAACTCAGTGAGACAAGAATCCAGAATGAATTTACTCAGCTCAGTTTTCATGTTGCATGGCAATGTTTTCACTTAATCAGAAAACTGAAAGGTGAGCTTCCCCTCTTGATTCAGTGGGTAAATGCACCCTGGAGTGTGCTACTGAGCCTTGGTCTGTGCTCCATCAGTTGGAATCAGCGAGGTAGCATTGGGGGCATCACAGTTGCTCGCGGCGCCCCTGAGTTAGCCAAAGCAACAATGGGCCGGAACTCCTTTCACTTCCAATCAGTATCTTGCTGGAAAGTGCACATTTAGAGGACTAATTCAATCTTGAATGTGATGCCACCATAGTTAAATAGCCTGCCGACACACACTGCCTTGGTTTTACACATAAAGATTGGAAAACTAGTGCAAGGTGCTGAGGATTGCTTCTGGAACTGTACCCCAGGATAAGTTAACCAATTCAGAAAAGACTTAATGGGAACTGATGACAAGTATAAATATTTTGTGGCTGTTATGGTCCCCGTAAGAGACCAATAACTTTTAAAAAGATACGCGAATTTCCCAGTGACCAATGCAAAGAATTGCACAAGATTTCCTGTTTTAAACAAGCAAACTAAAACCAATGTCGACTAAACTTTACTCAGTAGGCAACTAATACACCAAACTTTGTAAAAGGTATTCCCTATTAACTTCTTAATACTACTGAAAACCCAACAGCATAGGCAGAATGGACCCAGGTTTGCACTAAGTGCAATAGCGGGCGGGTAAAACGTTGTTTTACCCGCCAACCACTTTGGCAGCTTTTCACGCCGTATTGTTCCAAACCCGTCGCATTACTTATGCATTCCCAGGAAACACGCCATTTCCATGGTGGGCGGACTCTCATTCGCCCATCATGCCATCACCTTGCCGCTTCATCACTCCGGGCGCCATATTTAAAGTCCAACCGCACGCAAACCTCTCAGTGCTTCCAGCCCAGGGCTGCTGCAGGAAAGACAGGATGACTCTGAAAGGCAAAAAGACTGCAGCGCCCAGGTTTAATGACGCCATGGAATGCCATTTGGACGCCATGGAGGCCCGCCGTGATGTCCTCTACCCCTGCTCTGGCCACAGGATGGACAGCGGCATCACCAGTCCAGCATGAGAGGTGGTGGCAGCGGTAGTCAGCGTCAGTGCCCTGCAAAAGAGGACAGCCACCCAGTGCCACTAGAGGTTGAATGGTCTCATCCATTCCAACAGAGGAACTCATTCTTCTCATCGTTCTCAACTCACACTCACAATCCCATCACACATCGTCAAGGTTCTCACACCTCAAGGGACAACATCGCTGTCATGAAACTATTAACGTATATAATATTTTGGAAAACATTTTTCTTTTAAAATAGAGGTTTAGTCTGTGGGTGTGTCTTAATTTGATTAAAGCAGCTAGTCTGGATGCTTCGATATGTGCTACTTTGAGATGTAAACAGAGAGGTAGAGTATATTTGCATTTTTTGAATAAAGCATTCAAGAAGTGGGTGAAAACTTAACACCTTTCTAGCAGATACCAAGCCATATGTTTATATTACTAATAAAATTGGTACTATGAAAGGGGTTTTATTATTAAAAGGTAAAGTTCAAAGAGGCTGGTGAGACAATGAGAATTTGAATTCAACCGGTGGTGGTAGGTATAAGTTCAGTAGTTTTCGGGCGTGCAGAGCAGAGGCAATATGAGACCAAAAGGCAGCTGCAAGCCTCCAACTGTCTCCACAGTGAAAAGAGCCTCATTCTAAATTTGTAAGGTGAAAATGCTTTGCCTGGTGTTTGGTTAAGTCTATGGGTTGCTGTTGCCTTAATGGAGATTAGTTTGGGAATTTGTTAAAAGTTATGATAGTAGTAATTTGTTGCCATATGTACATATATTTTAACCTGTGTAAATTAACAAAATGTTTCATTTAGTTTAACGTAAAACCTCAAGAACTGGTGGTCTGATTCCTGAATTTAGAGTCGCATCTCAAACATAACACTTAAAATTATTGGTTATGACAGTTGTTTAAAGTTTCCCTCTGGGATTCTTAAATAACTCCGCTTTACCAACTGCATTGGTCATAACAACCGCTAACTCTCACACACACCCTCACATCTCCATCAGGCTCATACCACCTCAAGCTCACATCCTCATTCTGCTCACCACACAAACATTCTACCCAGTGTCATGTGTCCTACTCACACTCTCTCCATCTGTTCCCATGCAGGAGAAACTGGCTCATATCAGCAGGGAGATGCCCCAGACCGGGCGTGGATTGGACCACATTAGGCCCCTCACTCACCGAGTGTGCCATCGCGCTGACTGGTGAGGATGTGGACCCTGCCTGCGGTGACAGTGAGGTTGGCGGCAAACACCCACCCGAGGATCCTGCACCACTTCATCCCTCCCTCAATGCGACTGTGAGCGCTCTCCCTCCTGCTTTTGACTCTGCAGCCATGCACTAATTATCTCTATGTTGGTTCACAGGGAGCTCTGCCAAGGGACCAACACCCTCAGCCAGCCAATCCCTCAGCTCCTTCCGGGTCCTCACCTCCAGCCAAGGGAACACCTCCTCCAATGAAGAGCGAGAAATAAGCTGCCCGGACGACTAGTCACATCACTTACCCACACCCTCCACCAGCATGGAGACACTCACCTTGGTGGGATCTAGATCTAGAGCAGGCTTGAGTTCACAATCTGGTGGTCACTGCATGGATACGTGTCCACAGCAGGAGGAGGCAGGTTCAGCCGAGCTCCCTGGCACTCGGAGGACTTCTGGGGAAGAAGCATCTGTGAGGTCTGAGTCAGATGATGAACCTCTGGATGTGGCCTTGCAACTCATTGTGGAGAGCCAGCAGAAGGTGAGGGAACATCACGCAGAGCTGTTGAAAGACCTCAACAGATTGGCTTGCGAGTTGAAGGAGTGCATCAGCCTGCTCTCTGATGCAGTGATGCCCACGTATGCACGCATGGAGATATCCAAGGGGAGAATGGCAGACACCAAGGAGACCCTGGTCCAGCAGAAGGCAGAGATGCACCCAGGCCTGTGCTCCATTGCAGTAACCTTGGGTGAGTTCCTGCATTGGCAATGCGAGAGGGAAACGAGGCACCTTGACGTCCCTCCAGGTGCTCCTTCTCCCCAGGGAGTCAGGCCGGGGCACCCGAGGAGAGGAGAAGTGACACTGGAAACCCCTGGGGTCATCCACTCAGGAATCTCAGAGGCTGCCCTCTCCCTCCGAGCCCCCTTTGCCTGTGACCCCCCTCAACCTCATTCTCTGTCACTACAGAGGGAGCAGCCAGCCCACAAGTGACTCTGGAGGGAAAAGTATGTGTGTGTGTGTGTGTGTGTGTGTGTAGCAGGGTCTCTCAGAGCCTCATGCAAGAACTCTCACATGCACACAGATCCTTCACGTTTCACACTCATCTCAATGTCCTGAGCATTTTCAATGTTGCTTGCTGGGGTTTGCTTTCAGTTGTCCATCTGAGCTGACCTGTATCTCCGCCAACCAGTGATCATACCCCCATATAGCACCTGATCTCAACCACCATGACTCTTGTTTCACTTTCGATTTGGACAGCATGGTCTGGATTTGCTTTTTTGCTGTCTTCTCCCCCATTACCCCCCCTCCTCCTCCTCCCATTCTCCCTTTCCCCCACAATCTCCCCCCTTTCATTCCCCCCCCTCTCAACCTCACCCCCTCGAAACATTCACTCCCCTCCAATGTCCACGATGTGAGCAAGACCCTGGTGGCAAGTTCCAACTTCTTCACGTCACACTTGTCAAGATGAGTTCTGCACCGGCGTGTTATCCTGCCGACATGAGCAGATGATCCAGCAGGGAGGACAATTCCGATGGGCAGGCCTAACAATGATATGCTGATGTATTACAACGAGGTTGCTGACATCCGATGGCGGAGAACGTGGCACGCCATTGGCAGGCTGAGCGGACGATCGCGAATTGGTTTCACACTGTTGTGAAACCGATCACGCCATATTGTCTGCTCACGCCACTGAACACGCACAATGCCAGCGGACACAGAAAATCCAGGCCCACTTTTATACATTACACCACACTCTCAGTAGAAATGTAGTCTTGTGTTTAAAGTCCCCAAGATTGACCTGTCTATAACAGGACCTGCGCTCCCTGCCCCTCCAGGGCGAATCTTCCAGTGTCCTTTTAAACAAAGTCCCCTTCACTCAATATTCTGAGCCTACTCAAATGGGCTTCTAGTCGTAAGACAACCCTGGTGACTCTTTGGTCTTTAACTCTCCACAAGCCTTGTTTATTCGATCAGGGATTCATCTTCACCAGCAATCTGCTTGAAGGTTACCTGAGAAAAAAACCTTTTCTCCCTACTTGGCATTGCAGCACCTGATGTGGGTCTTCTTCCCCAAAAAAACTCTGGATAATTCTGAAAGTCTGTGAGTCTATATGGAGCAAGAACAGCAGGCTCCTCTTTTGTGTCCAGGTAGTAAAACTTGCACTTTCTGTCAATAAGTCTTGACGTGGGCCCCCGTCTCCATGGCAACCAAGTCACATGGGCTTCCCTCCAGGCAGATTTCATAGGAGATCACATCATACTACCCCATTTTACCTTGAATTAAAGGAGACAGTTTAAAACATAGCCATTTTATAAAGTCCAGCATTCGCAACACCACTAAATGTAATACATTATTGAATTAATTTTTAAAAATTAAATATCAAAAGTAAATTATTAATTCATACCAGAAACAAAAGTATAGACATTTTCATATTATAAACATTAATACTACAGGGGGACACATTTATTTGTAACATTCTAATATTTCTTATCAAATTATTGCAATAATCTTCATCTGAGAGACTGATACTTACCATATATCTATATTAATCAAACAACATCAACAATAACATAAACTTTTCTTACAAAGCTACATTGTTGTTGCTTGTGTTTATGGTGACTCACTCCACACACTCAGGAGCTGGTCTGGTCGTCGATTGTCATGCGTGTGGTTAGGAATAGGGTTCTGACCTGCCCTCTCATATGGCCTCAGCTGTGGCATTGCGAATCAGTAACTTGCATCTGGAATCAGCCCGTGGACCACACTTTGAGGACCTCTGTCCTAACTCACTGATACTGTATGGACTACAAAGTGCAGGTGATCCTATAACAGAGGATCTGGGATAGGTTCTTGTTGGATAAAACAGTCATCTAAGGAACACAGGAGAGTGAACAACAACGTCAATTGTTCCACTGCATTTGACTGTTGGTTCTGCTGATTGGGTAATTAGCGTATCCAAGGTGCATGTGATATGCTTTCTGTTTATAACATGGTTGCCGTTCTAATTTTTAGTGGTTATGTTTTATGTTTGAGATGCCACATATACCACAAGATGGAAAGACATCTGTGATATTCTGATGATGTGTCTATCCATGTGGGACTGTCACAGTTTGAAGATATGTGTTGTGCTTAGGCTAGTAACACATGAAAACCATCAGCAGAGCTGAGCGATTGTTTAAAACTGCCTTGCGGTGCCTAGTGAAAATGTACATCATGAAATCAGCACCATGGCAACCATATCCAGCAGGTGTAATGACCCGATCCATAGTGTAATGTAGGAAGAAATGGTTTACAGTGGTATTGGTTCTTGACATTCTGCGTCATGCATCAGTATAATGTGTGCAGACCCGTAACAGAAGTGACTGTTGGAGGGCACATTAACACGATCTCCAATGGAGGGTCCCAAAATAATGGCTGAACTTCTCTCTTTCAGGTACTGATTGGCCTGCTGTATATTTTTATTTGCACTTGCAGTTGCTGACGTTGTGAATTCAGCAGCCATAGCCTGAAATGTGACAAAATAGATTTTTACTTGAATCAGTAGCAGCTGTGTTCCTATCCCTTCAGCCACATTGCCAAGGCAGCAATTATTACTTAGGACATACTCAAAAACCCCCATCCACACACACATCCAGCCGATATTATGAGTGAGAGAATGCTCCTCGTCAAAACTTCTCATTCTTCTCACTTCACATATCAGCTCGTTACTTAAGGCGAACTTCTGTCAGGATTAGAAATTATGCAATGTGTGTTTTATCACTCCAGCACCATGAATGTGTGATATAAATTGCAATCCTAATAAATTCAGTAACGTGCACTACCTTGTCAGTATTCACGCGTATTCTGTGTTGTATCATAGCAACACAGGATTTTTTTCTTTTGCCTTTCCATTTCTGAGTCATAGAAACACCAGCTATTCCTTCTGGAGCGCTGCATGTATCTCTGTGAATAATGACATCACCCTCAGCCAATCAGCAACAATGTTTAATGGTGCAAAGAGACCCTTATCAAATGTGTGGAACTAACCTTACACGCTTGTGCACCCTTCTCGTTCAAGTTGTTCAACGATATCTTGCAGCAACCATTCCCCACCTAGAAAAGCAGTATTAATAAGGGGTGGAAAGGGGAGCTGCATAATGTGAATTACTTTCAGATTGCTTTTTTAAAAAAATTTATAAAGTAACTTGGATGAATATACCTCAATTTTAGGAACCTATACTTATGGGTTTTTTCCATCTCATGGTGGCTGGTTTCACCCTTCTCAGCTCTGATGTACAGTAGAAGCATTTCAGAAAGATACCCTAAAAATGCAAGTTATTAGCTTCTAGTGTTGTAGAAACGAGCAGATTGTTGTAAGTGTATTAAAACTGTAACACATTGTTCTCTTTAGATTTACCTGGTTAAGACAGCTAGAAGCTGAATGGTGATGACCAGGAAGGTTCCAAGTCCAAACCTAGTCTATGTTGAGTTAGTTAATCCAAGTCTAGGCTTCAATTCCCCTGAGTTAAGGAGAGGACAATCCACCAGAATCTACCTCCTAATTGTTATCCAGTGACCCCTGAAGCAAATGTGCTTGTGTAAACAATGGCTGAGGACAGAAATACAACTCCCTGTATGGTTGAATGTCCTGCTGACCAAAATTCCTTGGCCCTTCTGGCACAATCCCACTGTAATTCTGATAGCTTGTTATCGGCATCCTTCCTTCTACATAAGATGTTGTGCATGTATCAGGGGAGGTGATGGTGTAGTGGTATTGTTGCTGGGCTAATAATCCAGACATCCAGGGTAGTGCTCTGGGGACCTGGGTTCAAATCCTGCCATGTCAGGTAGTGAAATTTGAATTAAATAAAAATCTGGAATTCAACCATCTTTACTGTTGTAAAGATCCAGCTGGTTCACTAATGCCCTTTAGGGAAGGAAATCTGCCCTCCTTACCTGGTCTGGCCTACATGTGACTCCAGACCCAGAGTGGTTGACTCTTAAATGCCTTCTGAAATAGCCTATAAAGTCACAAAAAAGGAGCGAAACCAGACAGACCACCCATTATCAACCTAGACAATGGTAAACTCAGCCCTCTCGAACTTGTAAAATCCTCCTTTGGAGGCTAGTGCCAAAATTGGGAGAACTGTTTCACAGACTAGTCAAGCCTGTCATAGTCATCCTCATGGAATTATACCTTACAGATAATGTCCCAGACACCACCATCACTATCCCTGGATATGTCCTGTCCCACCAGAAGGACAGACCTAGCAGAGGTGGTGGCACAGTTGCCCTGGGAGTCCTCAACATCGACTCTTGACACCAAGTCTCATAGCATCAGGTCAAGCATGAGCAAGGAAACCTCCTGCTGATTACCACATACATCCTTCTCTGAACTGATGAATCAGTGCTCCTCCATGTTGAACAACACTTGCAGGAAGCACTGGGGGTGGCAAGGGCACAGAATGTACTCTAGGTGGGGGACTTCAATGTTCATCACCAAGAGTGGCTCAGTAGTACCACTACTGACTGAGCTGGATGAGTCCGAAAGAACATAGCTGAGAGGCTGGGTCTGCGGCAGGTGGTGAGGGAAAACCATGCTTGACCTACCTGCTGCAGATGCCTTTGCCAGCAATTTTATGTGACCCATCCACTTTTAGGGTTGGTGGACAGGCCAAATGGCCTGGTGGGCTTCACGTTTTCAATATAAGCTACATTGAGGGCAAGATGAAATGTTCAGAGTTAAATAAAATAAGGGAAGATGTTTGAGGGATGATCTGCTATGTAGTTTGCTGCCAGGTGCTTGTCACACCATTGCCACAGCTTGCAGCAGTTTATTGAGCTCATTTCATTTTTAAATTACTGTAGCTCCCTGAGGCAGCTCCGTAGCAGCCGTCAGACTTCAGGGACTACAAGTGCACACCCTCCCTTCTCTTGGTGCCCACCCTCTTCTCGCAACCCCACCACAACTCCCCCCCTGCCGACAGTGCTGTGCCTTTCTCAGTGTGTGTTTCACACTGGCTGGCTGTTAATTGGCAAACCAGTGTGAAATTGCGTTTGGGGTCCGATCACGGGCAGAAGTGTAATTTCGTGTCCGTTTCTGGGCCTGCCGATTGGGCGCGCCCGACGAACATAAGATTCAGGCCAATGTCTCGGCTCACAGAATGGTCACCTTGGCCTGTTACTGTTTGGCCCTGGTGTCCATGCCTTTGGGTTTGGGAGAGGAAATTTCCAGGAAGAAAAGAGGGAGTGGGATCTTGATGGAGAGGCTGGGGGGAGGGAACACCTGCGGTGAACAGACCTTGGTGGCAGAGGGGGGTGCAGGGGGGGGGGGCACCTGATGTGGAAAGGAGACCCTTGAGGGAAGCGTGCCCCTGATCATTTCCGTCCAAGGCCTCTGCAGGCTTTCCCCTGCCACAGAACTCCTCCCACCAGCCTCAAAATTGAGGCTGGTTGGGAAGTGGCCCTTAAATGGCCAATAATTGGCCACTTAAGGGCCCTCATTGGGACGAGAGCAGGCAGCAGGCCACCCTAGGCCTCGCCCGCCCCACATAAAATTGAGGACAGTTCAGGGATGGGCAGGAGGGTGGCGGGTAGGTAACCCAGGGAATTTTACAGCCTCCTTCACCTGCAAACCCGCTGGCGGGGGACAGTGATATTCTGCCCCAGGTTACAGCTAGTGAAAATTGTGTACTGGTTTTTTTGGGCTGTTGAAGGCAGAATTCCTGGCGTAGGCCAGAACTCCGTCTGTCACACCTTGTGACGTAGGGAGGCGTTGGAAGATAACACACCTCCCCCACCAGAAGAGGCCTGGAGCTAACAAGTTGGGCAGAAACCACACACACAACCTTGTTTTGCCCTGTTATTTGGCCCCTTGGCCAATGACAGCACCTTGACCAGTTGCACCATGGCCTGGACTGGAATTTTGCTCCCCAGGTTTTTGAATCTTTCTTACCACACTCTGGAGCACTATTTTAAGCTGAACTAGAGCTCAAGGAGAAGGGGAAATCCTCAGTACAACATAGCAAAATACAAATTAGGAAGCACTTCTTCACACAAAATGTCATAGAGTCACTACGGCATGGAAGGAGGCCATTTGGCCCATCGAGTCCATGCTGTGGAATCACTAGGTTTGCAACACACATACAGGCTAGCCAGCCCATTTAGTCTGTGCTGACATCTTGTTGGTGAAATACAAAACTCATCTCACTGCCTTGCTGTCTCCTCATAGACCTTTATCTTCCTCTGTTTCGAATGTTTATTGTTTCTTTAAATGTGGCAACAGTCTCCACCCCCAACACTTACTGTGATTTTTTTTTTTATTCATTCACGGGATGTGGGCTTCACTGGCTGGGCCAGCATTTATTGCCCATCCCTAGTTGCCCTTGAGGAAGGTGGTAGTGAGCTGCCTTCTTGAACCATTGCAGTCCATATGGTGTAGGTACACCCACAGTGTGGTTAGGAAGGGATTTTGACCCAGCGGCAATGAAAAAAATGGCGATATATTTCCAAGTCAGGATGGTGAGTGATTTGGAGGGGAACTTCCAGGCGGTGGTGTTCTCATCTATCTGCTGCCCTTGTCCTTCTAGATGGTAGTGGTCGTGGGTTTGGAAGGTGCTGTTGAAGGAGCCTTGGTGAATTCCTGCAGTGCATTTTGTAGATGGTATATACTGCTGATACTGTGTGTCGGTGGTGGAGGGAGTGAATGTTTGTGGATGGGGTGCCAATCAAGCGGGCTGCTTTGTCCTGGACGGTGTCAAGCTTCTTGAGTGTTGTAGGAGCTGCACTTATTCAGGCAAGTGGAGAGTATTCCATCACACTCCTGACTTGTGCCTTGTAGATAGTGGACAGACTTTGGAGAATCAGGAGATGAGTTACGCATCGCAGGATTCCCAGCCTCTGACCTGCTCTTGGTAGCTACAGTATTTGTATGGATATTCCAGTTCAGTTTCTGGTCAATGGTAAACCTCAGGATGTTGATAGTGGGGGATTCAATGATGGTAATGCCATTGAACATCAAGGGGCGATGGTTAGATTCTCTCTTGTTGGAGGTGGTCATTGCCTGGCACTTGTGTGGCATGAATGTTACTTGCCACTTGTCAGCCCAAGCCTGAATATTCTCCAGGTCTTGCCGCATTTGGACATAGACTGCTTCAGTATCTGAGGTGTCAGGAATGGTGCTGAACGTTGTGCAATCATCAGCGAACATTCCCACTTCTGACCTTATGATGGAAGGAAGGTCATTGATGAAGCAGCTGAAGATGGTTGGGCTGAAAACACTACCTTGAGGAACTCCTGCAGTGATGTCCTGGAGCTGAGATGACTGACCTCCAACAACCACAACCATCAACCTTGGTGCTAGGTATGACTCCAACCAGCGGAGAGTTTTCCCCCTGATTCCCATTGACTCCAGTTTTGTTAAAGGATTCCAAGCTCTAACAAATCTTTGCATAAACCAATTTCTTCTACACCCATCGCCACCCCCCCCACCCCCACCGATATCCCCCATTTGCATGTAAATTTTAAATGAATGACCTCTCGTCACTGACTCCCCAGTCAGAGGTGATGGTTTTTGTCTAATCACCCTATCAAAACCCTTCATAATTAAAAAAAAGTATCCAGGTAAAGTAGTGGAGGAAAAAGCCCTGGAATCATTGAAGAAACAATTAGATTCTACAATGATGAGCCAGAGCTTTAGTCAATCACGAGAGCAGTTCACAGGCTGGGAATTCTGTGCCGAGTAACTCATCTCCTGACTCCCCAAATCCTGTGCATCATCAATGAGGCAAAAATCAGGAGTGTGATGGAATACTCTCCTCTTGCCTGGATGAATGTAGCTCGAACAACACTCAAGAAACTCGATACTATTCAGGACAAAGCAGCCTGCTTGATTGGTACCCCATCCACCACCTTCAACATTCACTTCCTCCACCATGGACTCACAGTGGCAGCAGTGTGTACCATCTACAAGATGCACTGCAGCAACTCACCAAGACTCCTTCGGCAGCACCTTCCAAATCCGCGACCTCTACCACCTAGAAGGACAAGGGCAGCAGATGCATGGGAACACCACTATCTGCAAGTTCCCCTCCAAGTCACACGCCATCCTGACTTGGAACTATATTCTGGTTCCTTAACTGTCGCTGAGTCAAAATCTTGGAACTCCCTCCCTAACAGCACTGTGCGTGTACCTACACCACATGGACTGCAGCAGGTTCAAGAAGGCAGCTCACTACCACCATCTGAAGGGCAACCAACAATAGGCAATAAATACTGGCTCAGCCAGCGGCGCCCACATTCCATGAGTGAATAAAAAAAATTGATCTAGATGGGCTGAATGGCTTCCTTCAGCTGCACTTATCTTTGTGGCAAACTATATTAGGGACCATGACACCATTACTTACAAATAAACCCCCACGGGGTCAGGAATAATGACAATTCCAGATATTATTATCCTCTCTGTGCTAATCAACTTTTTTGCTCAATTTGCTTGAACAATTAGTTATAAAACACCAAATGACAAAAAAAAAAATTAATACAAATTTCATAACATAAGAAATAGGAACAGGAGTAGGTCATTCGGACTTTCGAGTCTGCTCCGCCATTCAATATGATCATGAATTCTTGAATCTTGAATTCTACTTTCCCACCCTATCCATATATGCTTTGATTACCTTACAGTCCAAAAATCTACCAATCTCAGCCTTGTATATATTCAATAACTGAGCATCCACTGCTCCCTGGAGTAGAGAATTCCAAGTATTTGCTCCTCATCTCAGTTGGCGTACCCCTATCCTAAGGTTTTACTCCCTAGCACTAAGACACTCCAGCTAGGGAATGCATTCTCTCAGCATCTATCCTGTCAAGCCCTCTCGGAATCTTACATGCTTCAATGAGATCACCTCTCATTCTTCTAAACTCCAGCAAGTATAGGGCCATTCTACTCAACAAGTGTGACAACAGGATTGGACATGGCTGCGTGAGCCTCCCCTCCCCCACCATCAGATAGTCTTCTGCCCCACTGTCTAAACTCACCGATGCGCAATGTAATGGATATTAAGCAGTGCAGATTATTCTACATAAGTCCGACACGGAGCAGTAAGTTACAGGATACACGAAAGGGCTCTGTGATTACTGAAAAGTAAAATGCCCAGTAAAATTGGGCACATTACTCACAATGCCAAAGGCTGAGTGAGTTAGTTAGGCCTCGGACTGCTGGTGATTTTTCCATGAATTGTTTAAGTGGTGCAGTGCACTGCATCCACACAGCTCATTACTCGATTGTACCCGCTTATTTTCTAAAGACGCAAGCAATGCAGCTGTATTGTATGGTGACTTACCACAGTGGAAACGGCTGCATGCACAATGATAGAGGGTTGAAGGTTAAACATACTGTGATGTGGTCAGATGGCAGTTGGTGAGTTCAGTCTGGATGTGGGCTGTCAGAGGCCCTTGCCGCAGAGTGGAAGAAAACAGCAGTCAAATCGCCAGCTTTGAAAATAATTTTCATACTGTAATCTTCGACGAATAGATATTGTTGGAGGAATCACCTTACTGTAACTGTTAGAAAGTGTTGTGGGATAATGGGTTAAACGGCCACCAGCACAGACCTCTCTGATGTCAACACCCTTGTGGCTGCAACTTAAGAGGGTTCTCAAGTATAATTCAAAGAGTTAGTGCGACAGGTCAATGACGTTTCATCAGATCTCCGATCATCATTAGCTGGAACGTGCTTTGCAAAGCCTGATATCGAGAAAGGCAATGTGCAAATGCAAGTTCTTTCTTTTCTTACCAACATACCCACTGTGACTAGTTCCACTGGCCCCTTGCCCTAGCGAGGGGAGATTGGCGTGAAGAATTTTTAATATAGAATTGGCACCGATGGCTGAAGCTCTGACTGCTGTGTCAGCCCGCAGGCCTGCTCCTGCCGCCCTCACAGAGCAATACTGTTCCTGCTCTACACCATAGCATGAGGTAGTGGGACTGTTACGAGGCTGGAAAATACACAAAAAACGGCGAGAGCTTAAAGATCACACAAGAAATCATAAAGAAAAGCTGAATGAAGTAAAAGCAAAAGAAGAAAAAGACTGCATCCAAAAGAAAAAGGAAAAGATAGTTGTGTGCATTTTAGGAACTGCTCTTTTAAAAAACTATATATACACAAAGAAAACGGAAGGAGAGTGAGACCAAGAAATAACTGTGTCAAAGACAGAAAGGTGAAATAAAGGCACGCAGAGAAAAAAATGAAACAATGGAGTTGGAGAAGAAGAAAAGTAAGAAAATAAGAGTGACGGGGCAAGAGTGAAGCAAAGAGTAAAGAAAAGAAAGTGAAGGGGTGGGAGGAGAAAATTGCTCATGAAATTAAGAAGTTGGGCTGTCTCATCACACCTGCAGTTCTTCGAGGCTTCTCTGGAGTAGCTGTGACAGAATTATGCTGCATCCTGCAAATAGCTGTGCATTCAAATTGCCAGAGTTAAGACAGCATTTTCTGTGACTGCTGAGGTCACTGAAGCCCAGAATTTCTTTGCCTCCAACTCCTTCCAGGCAGTCACGTCAATATCTGCCTGTCTACAGACCACACTTGCAGGGACAGGTGACTGATGCCCCGTCTGCAGGAGCAAACATATGAATCACTTCCGCCATGGACATTTGGAAGCAGGAGGAGTTCCCCAAAGTTCAGGACGTTATTAACCATGTCCATATCACCGTGCGGGCTCCTTCAAACAATCCCACTCTTTTTATGAATTTCAAGGAGCATCAGTCCATTAAGGTGCAATTGATGTGTGACGGCCAGCAGTGCACCATGCAGATCATTGCCAGCTTTCTTAACAGCTGCCATGGTGCTTTCCCATGTAGTGAGAATCTTCCATCTCCCTGCTCATTGCCCCCACATTGTAAGCGGGAGGTTGGCTGCTTGCGAACAAGAGCACACCTGCTCATGAATTCTCTCAGGAACCCAGGCTTAGTAGTTGAACTGCAGCACAACTGTGGCTCAACTGCAGGAAATATCGAAGGGGCCAATCAGCACTCTAGCAAGATAACACTGCCTGGATAGGTCTGCGGGCTTCCTGCGATAATCCAGGGAGAGAATCCTGCAAGATTGTGGCTGCATAACTTCACTCTGCAATGGGGATAACACATAAATACCTGTTGGAGGAGGCCCTTCAGCAAGCTGATAGCGAGGACATTGAGGGAATACAAGATAGTGAGAAAGTGGAGAGTTTACAGGCAGAGCTCTTTGGCAGTAGCTCACTGAAGAGCAAAAGAAAATTACTTCAGATGCTGGGAATCTGAAATAAAGGCAGGAAATGGTGGAAATACTGGGCCAGACAGCATCTATAGAGAGAGAAAAGTCATCGGCCTGAAACACTAACTCTTTTTCTCTCTCCATAGATGCTGCCTAATCTGCTGAATATTTTCAGCATTTTCTCAGATGAATAATCCCTGCGTCTCAGCACAACAGTTGCGTGGAATATGTCTCCAAGTCATTTCACCCTCAAAGAAACTGCCTTTCAAGGTGAGCATTGATATGCCTGTCAACTACCACTGGAGAGTACACAGCACTCCCGGCACACGGAGATTTCATAAAGCATTTTGGTTTCCCATTGCTTACAGAAATGTATACCCACTAATTGTCACCCTGCTGTTAGCCCCTAGTGCCTATCCTGAGCATAGCTTTACCTAGTCTAGTGCTTCATGAGGTGCACCCTTGGTAGCTGCAACATGGCCAGTGGGCGGGCTGCATGTGGAGCATTTTGGCGATGCTTGAGGTCAGTGAGCTCTAAGAGCTTGGGCCTGTAGACTGCAGCAGCTTGACTTTGCTGGATCTCACTCTCTCTCTCTCTCTCTTTCCCTTCTGCTGTGCCCCAGCTTCTTCTGCAAGGATCATAGAATCATAAAACGGTTACAACTCAGAAGGAGGCCATTTAGCCCTTTATGTCCATGCTGGCTCTCTGGAACAGCAGCTCACCTAGTCCCATGCCCCTGCCTTTTCCCCATTGATCTGCAAACTTTTTCTTGCTTCAGATAATGATCCAATTCTCATTTGAAGGCCTCGGTTGAATCTGCCCCCACCACAATCTCAGGCAGGGCATCCCAGATCCCAACTACTTGCTGTGTAAAAATGTTTCTCTTCATGTCACCGTTCCTTCAGAGTGGAAGTGAGTTAATTGTGGCCTTGGCAACAGCTTTCAGAAAATATGAGGCAACTTTAGAAAATCTTGGGCCCAACTACAAATCACGTTCACTACTGCTCCACAGTAGAGTTGCAACGGTCCAGGGTCAGAGGCCCTGGAGTCTCGAAGAATTAAAGATGAATCTCTAGGAGCACCCGGGAGAAAAATTATGGCAGGATTAAAAATTTCTGTTACTTTAAAAATTTTCTTTGAACAATCACTCATCATTGTTAAAGATGAGCTTTTGGCGATTTGTTATAAAAATAAAACAAAATTATAACGGGGAAAAGGGATGTTTGACCAACAGTCAAGAATCACCCAATCGGATAATAAAATCTATTTGCTTTCCAATTGCTGCAAATTGGGTGACCAATGGCAGGAGTTTGGGGTGGGGGAGTGGAGGCAGGAGGCCATGTGATCACAACATCAGGAATATGCCCCAATTCCGAGTTGGGAATGTTAGTGTCTTGTCAATTACATTGTTGGGGCTTGTTAATGTCAATTACATTATTAAGGTTAAGAGAAACAGGTGATGGCTATTAATTGTCTTTGAGCACATTTACATAGGGGATAGCTGGGACACTGGGTTGAGTGGGAGGAGAGCTGTGAGACTGAAGAAGTCAATTAATTCTCACAATGAAGAAAAGCTTTGTGTCTTGGTTTCAGCTTCACCAACAGCTTGGATCCTATTAACAGGGAGCCCTGCCCCATAGTCATGTTTCTCTCCCTTTCCTCCATCAAATGCACTTCCTCTTAAAGATGCAGGTGCAGGTCTTTAAATAGCTCAGTCATCTCACTACACAACTTCCCACCTCCTATTTGGCGAGCTACCTACTTAGAGCTCATTTCATGCTGTTAAGTTCACCAAATGCCTCTGGGCAGCTATTGCATGCACTCAACCACTGCACGCCCACCTTGTTCCTATGCTCAGACAAATCTCGCCCGACCCAATATCACAGAATCACAGAATCACACAGTGCAGAAGAGGCCCTTCGGCCCATCGAGTCTGCACCGACACGTGATATAATATTTCATTTTAGGGATGGTGGTTTTAGAACTAACCCAGTGCAAGTAAACTATGAACATGAGTCCGAGTGTCTGATGTAACCTATTTTTCTCTGCTTTCAGCAGAAGACCCAAATTAATTGCACAGAGCCTGCTGTATATCTTGTCCAGTGAAAAGCTGTTAAAAGAAGGTTGTTAGCAGCTTGAAGCACAGGCAGTAAGAGTACTTGCCTTCCAATCAGACAGTGGTATGTCTAAGTCCAGGTTCCTTATCTAATTGCAGCCTGTTTGCCAATGCTGCCAATGATGTTCCCTCTTGTTAGGTGGAGAGAGGGGTGGGAGCTCATGAGAGCAAATTAAACAGGTGAGGCAGTTGCAAAATCTGCACCAATTCTCCTATGGGGATATCAACCAAAAAAAAACATAACTGCGAAGGATACTGTAAATCACTCTTCATTGTTAAAATTCATGATTTCTTTATACACCCGACTCATAGAATTTTTATAGACCTACATTTTTCCCATGCAGTTATTGCCATGGCTGCTATGGACTGCATCAATGATTAGGTGATATGCACTATTAAATCTGTCCCTCCTTTGCATTTGTGTCTGCACTTGATATGTGCAACTCTGAGTTGTGCTTTTACAGATATGTAATCTGACAGTGCGTAACTAAATTCAGAAAGAATTATATTGACGCTTTTTAATAGTGGATGTTCAATGTAAGGCAGTTGAGAGCTAAGGAAGCTTAGACCTGATCTGTATAATGGAGGTGAGGAATAACAGCTGGCGACACTGCTTTGTTGTCCTGTTTGGCAGAGGGTTCAGATGCAGGTTTGCGACTGGAAGCTCATACACAGTAAATTCCTAATCTCTGACTGACTATGCTGTGTGGAACTGAGATGAGTGACTAATTGAAGATAAGGTGCTTCCTTACAGGAGGCTGTGTCCGCCTGGGCAACACTTGAACAGCTCCTGGTACTCAGCTCAAATGGAGCACTCAGAACTATTGGCTGGCTGGCATCTTATTTCAAGATTATAGCTCACAGTTGGAGGATTTAAACGGATGGAAAATGATGCGAAAATGAGTAGAGGGAGTGGAAATTGAACCTGACCTCTGTGTCGCTGAAACTAACCTTCCCCTCCCCTTCATTTCCAATTCCTAGGTTGTAACGTATTTGTGTAACAAGAAGGACTTGCATTTACATCGTGCCTTTCATGGTCGGAAGTCTCAGGATGCTTTACAGCCAATGAAATGCTGTCACTGTTGTGAGGAGCCGGTTAGCTTAGACGGCTAGCATGTGCTGATACCAACAGCATGGGATTCGATTCCTGTTCCAGCTGTGGTAGATTTGATGTCTGCCTCCACATTCTACCTGTAGTTTTAAAATAACACACCACTTAGCTGTAGTTCAGTGCATAATCGCCAAGGGTCTGCCTTCAGGCAGAAAATTCAAGAAGTTACTGTGTTGTAATGTAGGAAAAACAGCAGCTCACAAACAGCAATATGATAATGATGTGATGTTCATTGCAGGATAAGTATTGACCAGGACACCAGGGATAGCTCATCTTCAAACTAGTGCCACAGGATCTTTTACATTCACCTGAGAGGGCAGGCAGAGCCTCGGTTTAACATCTCATCTGTATAAAGACAAACAGACTTGCATTTATATAGCGCCTATCACAAATGACATCCCTAAGCGGTTTATGGCTGATGAAGTGCTTTTGACATGTAGCCACTGTTGTAACCTTGGAAATGCGGCAGCCAATTTGTGCACAGCAAGCTTCCACAGACAGCAATGTGATAATGCTCAGATAAGCTTGTTTAGCGATGTTGGTTGAGAGATAAACATTGGCCACTATGCTGGAAATAACCCTGATGCTCTTCTTAGAAATAGTGCTATGAGATCTTAGATGGCCTCCTGAGAGGGGTCTTCACTATGAATGCCACCCTACACCCCTATTTGCTATTTGCCATCCCCCCCACCCCCAACATCCATCAACGTTTGCTACAAGCCTGCCCAATGCCCATCTCAATCTCTTCCTGACTTACCCATCAGATGTAATTTTCAAAACCTGGTCCAATTTTTCCTCTCACCCCTGCCACAGCTGCTTCCACATAGCCATGCTATACATTGCAATGGACAGCACCGTCTCACTACAATGGAAGTGTCAATTTGGTTCCAACACTTGAACAGAGTTTCTGGAATGGATAAGTTTTATGCTGCACAAGGTGAAGGATTTCTCTGCTAGGAATTGAGCATTGTTTGGATAATTCTCATGTCGAAGCAGATAGAAGGCAGGGGAGTGGCGTGGGGGGAAAGAGAGGAAGAGTTGGGTGGGAATAAAGAGGAAAGGGAAGGGGGGAAGAGTATCTTAAGACTGCTTTGTGGACCTCATCCATTCAGTCCACAAGCATGATCCTGAGCTTCTGGCTGCCTGCCATTTTAATTCTCCACCTTGGTCTCACACTGAGATCCCTGCCTTCGGCCTACTGCAGTGTTCCAATGAAGCTCAACACAAGCTCAAGAAAAAGCACCTCATATTTCAATTTGTCACTTGACAGCCTTCTGGACTTAACACTGAGTTCAACAGCTGCAGATTGTTATCTCTGCCTCCATTTTGTTCCTTTCTCTTTGCAGGTTTTGATTTTCCTGTCGTTTTTCTCTGATTTTATTTCTTTTGGATGGCAGCTGTTCATGATTCTGCCATTCACACCTCTTCTAGGCACATCTTTTTGTTTCTTTCCTTGCCTCATCACCACTTCATCTGGCCTTGCAAGAGTACAGCTCTGGGTCTTTCTTGGCATTCGTCGATAGGCTCATCGAGACACTTGCTGTTGGCTCATTACGAGCAGCAACCCCACTTTCTTGTCAACCATTTCCCCGCAATGAGGCCACTGCCACTAATCTTGCCAATTTTCCTCCTGCCCCACTCAACCCTCCCCACTGCTGACCTTGTTGACTGCCAGCGGCTCAGCTCTCACCATCCCTCTACGCATCTTTCCCCAGGATGTCTGTTCACTTGTGAACAAGGCTTACATCCATGAACTTATTGTGGATGATTGCAATGACAACATACCCCTAATGGAAACTTGGCTGAGGGATAATGACACTTTCAGCTGAAAGAAGCCTCCCGGCCTGGTTACGTCATCCACCATTTGCCCTGTCAAGACTGTTACGGTGCCAGTGTGGCATTTATCACAGGATCACACCTTGGCCTAACCCACAACTCCTCTGGCACTTTTCCTTCTCCTTTGAGTATCTCACCTTGTTCCATCCCTCTCACCCCTGTTGTGATATGCCTTTAAAGGATATTGATATAACATCACTAGAGGGGAAATGCGTCATGTGATCGAGCCTTAGTTTTACTTTTGCTTTGAGCAGAGCACAGATGCACAGCTCTGATGTCTTCAAGCTTTATACCTATGCCTAGCTGTTCGCATGTGCCTAGTCTTCATAAATGGACCCACAACGTGTTTACTGAATCCTTTATGAGTGATTGGTGTCTTGTGTCTTGTACAGTAAATAAGCCCAAGGTATTATATCATTATAATAACATGATAACCTCTTGTTCAAAATCATCAAACTGTACCTCCTTAACTGGCCCAATAAAAATTTTCTCCCTCAGCCTCTGCACCGAATAACTTTTCATCCTTGGTGATTTCAACTTCCATCTTAACTCATCATGTTCTCTCTCCTCTGAGTTCACTGCATCATCTCCTCCTGAAATCTTTCTCTCCATGTAAACTCCCCAACTCATTTTCATGACCACCCCCTTGACCTTGCCATCTCACGTGGTCTCACTACTCCCATAGTTTCAATCACAAATTAGGCCATCTCCAATCACTTCTTTGCATCACTCATATTCCCTTTCCATGCCCCAACCATACCTCCTTCTGAAGAAGTCATATTGGACTCAAAACATTTATCCTGTTTCTCTCGTCACAGATGCCACCAGACCTGCTGAGCTTTTCCAACACTTTATTTATTTTATTTCAGATCTCCGGCATCTGTAGTATTTTGCCTTTATCCTTGAATGTGTTCTTGCCTCACAAATCCATTCCCATCTTTCCTGGAACTCCAGGTTTGAGTATCTCCAATCAGGTTACAACTCTGCTATAGTGCTGAAACAGCTCTTATAAAAGTCACAAATGACATTCTATGTGACTGTAACAAAGACAAAATTTCCCTCCTCTTCTTTCTTGAACTGGCTGCAGCATTTCATCCCACACCATCCTCCTTCACCCACCTCACCATTGGCCCACCAGCTAGATAGGACTGCTCCATTCTTATCTATGTAATTGTAGCCAGAGAATCGCTTACAATGGCTTCTCTTCCTGCTCCTGCACCGTTATCTCTGGTGTCCCCCAAGGACCAAACCTTGGACCCCTCCTATTTCTCATCTACATGCTGCTCCTCAGCAACATCATACGAAGACATAGGGTTAGTTTTCATAAGTACGCTGATGACACCCAGCTCTACCACACCACGCCTCTCTTAACTCCTCCACTGTTGTTAAATTATCAGACTGCTTATCTGACATCCAGAACAAAGGCAGAAAATGCTGGAAAAACTCAGCTGGTCTAACAGCACCTGTGGAGATTAAAAATAAAGTTAACATTTTGAGTCCATATGACTCTTCTTCAGAGCTAAAGAGAAGTAAAGATATGATGAAATTTATACTGTTAAAGGGGGATGGAGCAGGTGAAGCTGGATAGAGGCCAGTGATAGGTGGAGGCAAAGGAGAGATTGTCAGAGATGTCATGGACAGAGGGACAAAGGAATGTTAATGATAGCGGTACTGGCTAGAGGAGGTGCTGATGGCGGCATTAAGATCAGAAATCAGAATGTGATAATAGCAGAACAAGTGTAAGCACTCTGGAAAGAACAACATGAACAAGTGACAGATGATCCTTGTGGGGTTGGGGTGGGGGGAGGGGATGGTGGTGGGAAAAATGATTGAAAATAGGATACAAGGTGAGGATAAAACAATGAATAAAAATGAAAATAAATAAAAATAAAAATAAGTGAATAAAAAATGAAAATGAATATTAAAAAAGGGGATAAAAAAGAGAGAGTTTATGGTCTGAAGTTGTTGAACTCAATGTTAAGTCTGGAAGGCTGTAAAGTGCCTAATCGGAAGATGAGGTGCTGTTCCTCCAGTTTGCATTGGGCTTCACTGGAACATTGCAGCAGGCCAAGCATGGACATGTGCACATGAGAGCAGGATGGTGTGTTGAAATGGCAAGCGACAGGAAGGTCTGGGTCATGCTTGCCCTCATCTATACCTTTGTTACCTCTAGACTCAATTATTACAATGCACTCCTGGCTGGCGTCCCATATTCTACCCTTCATAAATTTGAGATCATGCAAAACTCTGCTGCCACAATTTGCAGCAAGTCCAGTCCCCCTATCACCCCTGTGCTCTTTGACCTACATCAGCTGAGGATTAAGCAACTTCTTTGTTTTAAAATTCTCATCTTTGTTTTCAAATCCCTCCATGGCCTTGCCCCTCCCTCTCTCTGTAATCTCCTCCAATTCCACAATCCTTGGAGATACTGCGTCTCTCTAATTCTGGCCTTTTGTATATTCCCAATTATAATTGCTCCACCATTGGTGGTCATGCCTTCAGCTGCCTAGGCCCCAACCTCTGGAGTTCCCTCCCTACACCTCTCTACCTCTCTACCTCGCTTGCCTCCTCAAGGCATTTCTCAAAACCTTCCTCTTTGACAAAGCTTATGGTCATCTGACCTAGTATCTCCTTATGTATCTTGGTGTCATACTTTGTTTCGTAATGCTTCTGTGAAGTGCCTGGGGATGTTTCATTATGTTAAAGGCGCTATATAAACATAAGTTGTTGTTGTTGTGGTTGTGTAGCACTGCTGAGTTTTTACTAAGGAAATGGAACAAACCTAGATAGGGGTGTTTAATGCAGCAATCCCATGTGATCAGGGAGAATGATTTGTGGAGCTGGTGAGATGACATCAGGCTGTAAAGTGAAACTGCAGCAGTGAGAGGGGGCTGGTCAGAATTTTGAGCTTTCTGGGAAATAATTGGAATAATGAAAAATAGGGGGGCAGACAGTCAAGATTGCCACGAACAATTTCAATGTGTTAAGGGATCACAACTGTGGCCGCGCTCTGAAATTTGAGACCTATCGAGACGTCTTTTTAGAGCCTTGTCTTCGAAGATTATGGGGAACAGTGCCTGGAGGTGCCTGAAAATTGTCAATGAAAATGTTACCTTCACGAGCTGTTTGTGAGCATAATGCTGCATAGTTCAAAGGTACATTTATACCTGAGCCCTGGAGTGGATTGATGAAACAGTAAACATCAAAGAGAAGCCCGTGGGCGTTCCTTTCCCCTTGCTGCCATTTCAACCTCTGCTCAACAGCTTTCCCCTTTTCAGTCATTTTTAACTTCTGATTGATTAAAATGAATGCTTCAGAAAAAAGATTCCGGGTGTGGATACATATGTTTTTTGCCGATGGTGTGCGGTGTTAAAGTGAGACCTAATTTTAGATAGAATGTACAGCACAGAAACAAGCTCTGAAGAAGAGCCATACGGACTTGCAACGTTAACTCTGTTTCTCTCTGCTGCCAGACCTGCTGAGCTTTTCCAGCATTTTTTGTTTTTATTACAGAAACAAGCCACTCTGAGCATCTGGCTTATGCCAATGTTTATGCTGCACACAAGCCTCCTTACTTCATCTAACCCTCATATACTTATCTTGTTTCCCTTTGAAGAAGCTTGACACCATCCAGGACAAAGCTGCCCGCTATATTGGCACCCCATGCACAAACATTCACTCCCTCCACCACCGAAGCACAGTAGCAGCAGTGTGTACCATCTACAAGATGCACTGCAGGAATTCACCAAGGCTCCTCAGACAGCAGCACCTTACAGACCCATGATCGCTACTATCCAGAAGGACAAGGGCAACAGACACATGGGAACGCCACCACCTGGAAGTTCCCCTCCAAGCTACTCACCATCCTGACTTAGAAATATGTCGTTCCTTCACTGTCGCTGGGTCAAAATCCTGGAACTTCCTTCCTAACTGTACTGTGGGTGCACTTACACCACATGGACGCTATGTTTGCTTTATCCCTTATTTTGTTGATTTAGTTTAATTGGTTGACTCAAAAGAGTTACACCACATGGACTGCAGCAGTTCAAGAAGGCAGCAAACCACCACCTTCTCAAGGGAAATTAGGGATGGGCAATAAATGCTGGCCAAGTCAGTGATTCCCACATCCCATGTATGAATAAAAAATATATACATATGCCATTCAACTCAGCTACTCCTTGACCAGAATTTTATGCGCTAGTAGTGGGCGTGCGGAGGACTCGGAAGAGCGCCCGCCAACAATTAATCAACCACCTAAGGAAATTAAAGGTGCAATTGAAGGCAATTTTAGATTGCCCGTGTGATTTTTGCACTTGTCGCACGGGCAACACGGGCGAGCGGCCAACTCATTTTTTCACTTTTCTCACCCAAGGGCAGGATAAGAAGGGAGCGGAGCATCACCTATCTGAGTTGTAAGGAGTTCAGGTGAGAGTTTGCTGCTACTTGTCTATTGGTATTTCAGACATTTTCCTATGGTTTCTTCTGAAGTTTTTAGCATTGTTTTGAGGATTCTTTTGTTTTATCATCTCTCTTGGAGCATTTCTGCCAAGCGCAGCCTTCAGTGCACGGGGCAGTGCCATCTGCATCTCAGCAGATGGGGATTGTGTACTCTGCTGGGGGCACCTCCTCTGAGGAGGAAGAGAGGTATAGAAGGGAGAGGAGGACAGGTGTCCATAGGCAGCGTTGCAGGGAGAGACTTGTGGGAGGACTGGTGCTGGCAAAGGGGTGCAGACCCAGCAGAGAGAGCAAGGCAGAAGAGACCGCAGAAGGCGCCACTATCCTGCTGCCAGAATGTACAGGCAGTGATCCAGCTTCCTCAACAGGTCCAGTGCCACAGGAGGATCAGCCTTTCCAGGGCCACAGTGACATTAATATGCCAGGTGATTGTTCCTGAGATTGCCTCCAACTGTGTGGGTGGGCACCCAATGCCAGTGGCTCCGAACGTCACAGCAGCCCTCAATTTGTTTTGCATCCGATTCTTTCCCGATCAGCAAGGGATCTGTGTGGAGTGTCCCAATCAGCTGTTCACAGTTGTGTCAGGCTCGTCACTGACTCCCTGTTCAGATGGGTCTTCACATTCATTCATTACTGAATGCACCAAGCCAGCTAGGCTGAGCGAGCCAGAGGCTTCACAACTATTGCTGGGTTCCCTGGATCCAGGGTGCCAAAGACTCCACTCTTGGCCATCAAGGCGCCAGTGGGTCAGCTGGGTATCTTCGTGAATAGAAAGGGTTACCACTCCATGAACATGCAGATGGTATGTGACCACAAGGCCCAGATTCTGCAAATCTGTGCAATGTATCCTGGCAGCTTCCATGATGCATACATACTGCAGCAGTCCCAGGTGCCAAGGCTGATTGTGGCTCCAGTTCGGCTGGATGGTTGGCTGGTGGGCAACAAAGGACATCCCTTGAAAAGGTGGCTCATGATGCCATCAAAGGACAGAGGCGGAAGAGAGGTACAATAGGAGCCATGCCTCCACAAAGCAGATGGCTGAGAAGACCATTGATCTGATGAAGATGAGATTACATTGCCTGATCAGCAGATGCAGTGTAATATCCACCAGAGCATGTGTCTTTTGTTATCGTTGTCTGCTACGCTCTGCACAATCTGGCATTGGCAAGGGGGGACCCACTGGAGGATGAGGATCATGACGCAGCTCCACAGACCTCAGAGGAAGACTCAACTGATGCATCTGACGAGGAACCTGGGCAGGCACAGGGTGAGGTCTTGGAGGCAGACTTAAGGAACCTTCAGGGAGGCAGGGACAGCAGGAAGGCCTTGATTCAGCTAGGTTGCCAAGGCTATGGCTTCGCTCTCATGGCAAGGGCGCCGCCTCCTTCACACACATTTCTGAGGAGGAAATCCATGACCCCAATGTCACCTCACAACCTCTGTAATAAAGTTTGCTGCCCCTGCTGTCTAATATAAGGCACTGATGGGTCCTGCACCTATGGGAAACATGAAGGACACTCAGGGCATTGAAACAAAGTCTAGATTTATATCTTTTCCAGAATTGCAAAAAAGCCACATAACATCACTTTGTTGCTACTGTCACACAAAAACAATACATAACACTGATGAAATGAAAGAATGTCACCCGTGATAACCCAATCCTGTGCTCATGGTGCCTTAAACTTACACTTGCGAATGCTACATCTTAGTAACCCCACCCCCCTCCCCCCCCACAAACCCCACTTGCTGGCAGTAGCATTTGAGGCAGATTTCTGACACTGCTGTCGTGTTGGCCCTGTTGACCTTGGTGGTCATCCTCTGGCCAGCAGGGCCTGAGCAGGCTCTGCCTGGATGGGTTTGACAGTGACGTGGCTGGGAAGCCTTAAAAGATGCCACGATCGGAGGGGCGGAGAAGCTGCCACTCCCATCCAGAGCATCGTGAGAGGAGCCCACAGAGACATTAGCAGCTTGTCCGCAGCAAGAGGCACGTCTGGACCTCCCTGCTCGCCATTGATGGATGGGCACCTAGCAGAGAGACTAGGTGCACCATCCATCTCTTACACTGGCAGTGACCTCCTGAGTGGGAGTGGGAGCGCAGGTCCGAGCGTGACCCCAGGAACCCCTGATTCAGTTCCTGGAGCTGCCTCTCAATGTGAGTCGCCACTCTCTCAATGGAGGAGATTGTGCACTCAGTCAATGCAGTGCTCAAGCTCCTCAAGTACTCGTCCATAACAGAAACCATGGCATGCAAACCCTCAGGGATCTCCGTCAGATCTTCCCGCTGGACATCTAGCATCTGCTGCCTGATGGGTGACCCCAGAGGCTCATCATCTGCCTTAGACTCAGCATCGTCCTGGTCTCCAACAGTCCTCCGACAGCTGGCGCCCTGGGCACTCTCTGCCTCCGCCAGCTCCTCATGTGAGTGTGCCATGACCTCCCCACAATGCACAACCATCTGAACCAACGGACCACAGCCCACCAACATCCTTGTATCTGAGCTGGTGCCTGGTAGCGAGAGAGGGGCAGAGTGCCCACCTGCATTGGCCTGGCGTGTCGAGCAGGTGCTGATGCCATACCTTCAGCTTAGATTTGGACTGTTCTCTGCACCTCCTCCGGAGCTCCTGGCAGCCTTCAGGGTGCTCCCTCAGCCAATTTAAAACCCCCGCCGGGTACCCATTGGACCCGGCGCCTGGCACGCTCCCACCCCTGCTGTCAGACCCTCTCCAATGTGGGGGTGCATTTCATGCTGGCCTGCCCTTAAATGGCCAAACAGTATGAAATTGCGGTTTTTTGACATTCGCGGGCAAAAGCAGCAATTGTGGCCACTTCCAGGCCCACCGATTGCACATGCACAACGTGCACAGAATTCAGGCCCTTGTAGCAATGAGTTGCATATTCTCATCAGCCTCTGGGTAAAGAAGTTTATCCTGAATTCCTTATTGGATTTATTCGTGACTATCTTGTATTTATAACCCCCGTCTCTCCACCCCCGCCAGTTTTGGGCTCATCTTCCCTCAAGTGGAAATATCTTCCCTATGTCCACCCTCTTAAACACCTTTATACTTTCAAAGATCTCTCTTAGGCCACTCTTCAAACCTCTAATTTCTCCGTAAACCTGAGGTCAAACAAAACTCTGATGTCCATATCTTAACTTGCAACAAGCCCTGTTCTCCCATCACCCCCGAGCTCATTTATCTACATTCGTCAAGCAACACCTTGATTTTAAAATTCTCAATCGTGTTTTCAAACCCCTCCATGGTCTTGCCCCTCTATATCTCTAATCTCTTCCAGCCCTGCAAACCTCTGAAATCGTTGTGTTCCTCTAATTCTGCCCTCTTGTTTATCGCCAATTTTAATTTCTCCAACATTGGTGGCCGTGCCTTCAGATGCCTAGGGCCCAAGCTCTGCAATTTCCACCACAAACGTCTCCGATCCTCTGCCATGCTTTCTTCCCTTAATACATTCCTTAAAATGTATCTCTGACCAAGCTTTTCATCATCTGACCTAATATATTCTTATGTCACTCAGTGTCCTACTTTGACTTCTAATGTTCCTGTGAAGTGTCTTGTGATGTTTCATTATGTTAAAGATGTTTTATATACATATATATCATATTATATACATATATATTATAAGTAGTATATAGGAGTTGTTATTGTAGAGTATAGAGCCCCAGCCTGTTCAGCCTTGCCTGATAGTGGTGGGATTCCATCAACCCAACTGCTGAACTCAACACTGTCAGAATGATAGTAAATTGTGACTCTACTATCAGGATAGTGCAAAAATATTGCAAAGAATAAATCACTGTACCTGTACAGTTTAGAAGAATGGGAGGTGATTTCATTGAGACATACAAAATTCTTACAGGGCTCGACAGGGTAGATGCAGGAAGGATGTTTCCCCTGGCTGGTGAATCTAGAAATAGGGGACACAGTCTTAGAATAAGGGGTAGGCCATTTAGGACTGAGATGAAGGGAAATTTCTTTACTCAAAGGTTGGTGAATCTATGGAATTCTCTAATCCAGAGGGCTGTGGAGGCTCAGTCACTGAATATGTTTAAGACTGAGGTTGATAGAATTCTAGATGTTGAAGATATCAAGAGATATGGGATAGTGGGGGAAAATGGCATTGAAGTAGATGATCAACCATGATGTAGGTGAATGGCAGAGTAGGCTCAAGAGCCAAATGGCTGAGTCCTGCTCCCATCTTCCCATGTCCCCATTTTCCTACAAATTGTCAATCTGTATCAATATAAATGCTTTTATGACAAACAGATGTGAACAGAAATAAAAAGGTGGAAAGACTTTGAAAGAAATGGACCATCATCATGGCAGTAAAATTAGGATCAATGTTTATTTTCTAATTGTACTGATCTGTAGTACAATGGAACCTCAATTATCCTCATCCCATTATCCACCTTTTACTTTCCAAAGAAATTTCTATGGGAATTGGAGTTTATTTTGTTCAATCTAGCTAAAATGCAATTGAATCGAGTTTTCATATATTCTTGTTTATGACCCAGCAGAATAAATAGTTGCTATGTAGATGTTTTATGGAATTTGCTATCAATGACATTCTGATGCTTGAGTTTTAGGTCAAGAGATAACCGGGACTTGGGCAGCAAGAGGAGTCTCAGGTGGGGAGTGGTATCCAACATTTTCTCCAAGAAAATCTCCATCTTAGAATTTTAAAAAAGCGTGCCAAGATCTAAATGAGATGGGCACTAATAGACTAGTTTTAGAGGTTAAAAACCCATTGTATTATATTAAGTCTGAGAGGGGGTTCTCATACGAACACATGAACTAGGGACGGGGGTAGGCCACTCAACCCTTCCAGCCTGCTCCGTCATTCAATATGATCATGATGGAGCTGATTGTAACCTCCTGCCTATCCCCAATAATATTTTGCTCCCTTGTTAACCAAGGATCTATCTAGCTCTGCCTTAAAAATATTCAAAGACTCTGCTTCCACTCATAACCCTCTGAGAGAAAAAAAGTCTCCTCATCTTTGTCTTAAATGAGCAACCATTTATTTTTAAACTATGACCCCTCGTTCTAGATTCTCCCGCAAGAGGAAAAATCCACTCCACATCCACCCTCTCAAGACCCTTCAGGATCTTAAAGGTTTTCATCAAGTCACATCTTATTCTTCTAAACTCCAGTGGATAGAAGCCTAACCTGTCCAACCTTTCTTGGTGTTAGCCTAGTAAACCTTCTCTGAACTGCTTCTAACGCATTTACATCTTTCCTTAAATAAGGAGACCAGTACTGTATACAGAACTCCAGATGTGGCCTCAACAGTGTCCTGTATAATTAAAACATAACCTCCCCACTTGTATATCCAATTCACCTTGCAATAAATGATAACATTCTTTTAGCTTTCCTAATTACTTGCTATACCTGCATATTAGCCTTTTGTGATTCATAGGATATCCAGATCCCTCTGCATCTCAGAGCTCTGCAATCTCTCACCATTTAGATAATATGCTTCTTTTTTATTCTTCCTGCCAAAATGGACAACTTCACATTTGCCCACGTTGTACTCCATTTGCCAGATCTTTGCCCACTCACTTAACCTATCTATGTCACTTTGTAGCCTTCTTATATCTTCTTCACAACTTACTTGCCTACCTACCTTTGTGTCATTAGCCAATTTAGCAACCATACCTTCAATCCGTTCATCCAAGTCATTTATATAAATTGTAAAAGATTGAAGCTCAAGCACTGATCCCTGTGGCACACCACTCGTAACATTCTGCCAACCAGGAAAAGAACCATTTATGTCTACTCTGTGATCCCTGTTAGCTAGCCAATCTTCTATCCATGCCAATATGTTACCCCTACACCATGAGCTTTTATTTTCCACAATAGCCTGTGATGTGGCACTTCATCAAATGCCTTCTGGAAATCTAAGTACAGTACATCCCCTGGTTCCCCTTTATCCACAGCACATGTGACTCCTTCAAAGAACTCCAATAAATTGGTTAATCTTGATTTCCCTTTCACAAAGCTACGTTGACTCTGCGTGATTGCCTTAAACTTTTCTACGTGCCCTGCCATAACATCTTTAATAATAGCTTCTAACATTTTCCCTATGACAGATGTTAAACTAAATTGGCCTGCTTTCTGTCTCCCTCCCTTTTTGAATAAAGGTGTTACATTGGCTATTTTCCAACCTAATGGAACTTTCCCAGAATCTAGGGAATTTTGGAAAATTAAACCAAGGCATCAACTATTTCACTAACCACTTCTATCAAGACCCTAGGATGAAGTCCATCAGGACTTGGGGAATTGGCAGCCCACAGCTCCAACAATTTGCTCAATACCACTTCTCTGGTGATTGTAATTTTCCTGAGTTCCTCCCTACCTTCCATTTCCTGATTTACAGCTATTTCTGGGACGTTAATTGTATCCTCTATAGTGAAAACCAATGCAAAACACTTGTTCAATTAATCTGCCATATCCTTACTTTCCATTATACGAACATACGAAATAGGAGCAAAAGTAAGCCATTTGCCCCCTCAAGCCTGCTCCACCATTCATTAAGATCATGGCTGATCCATTTGTGTTTTGAATTCCACATTCCCATCTAGCCCCCAATAACCTTTGTTTCGCTTGCCTAACAAGAATCTGTCTACCTTTGCCTTAAAAATATTCACTGACCCCGCCTCCACCGGCTTCTGAGGCAGTGAGTTCCAAAGTCGCACAAATCTCTGAGAGAAAAAAAGTTCTCCTCATTGCTGCCCTATAAGGGGGACCATTAATTTTAAAACAGTGCTCCCTAGTTCTGGACTCACCCACAAGAGGAAACATCCTTTCGACATCCACCTTGTCAATACCGTTCAGGATCTTATATACTTCAATCAAGTCAGCCCTCAATCTTCTAAACTCCAATGGAAACAAGTCAAGTCTGTCCAACCTTTCCTCATAAGATAACCAGCTCATTCCAAATATCAATCTAGTAAACCTCCCCTGAACCACCGCCAATGCATTTACATCCATCCTTAAATAAGGAGACCAAAACTGCACACAATATTTGAGATGTAGTCTCACCAATGCCATGTATTACTGAAGCATAACATCCTTACTTTTATATTCATTTCTTCTCATAATAAAGTATAGCATTCTATTAGCCTTCTTAATTACCACTCTGTACCCGCATACTCGCTTTTTGTGACTCATGCATGAACACCTAGACCCCTCTGCACCTTGAAATTCTGCAGCCGTCCTCCATTTAAGTAATACTCTGCTCTTTTATTCTTCCTTCCAAAGTGAACTACTTGTCAGCCCGCAACTCCATCAATTTGCTCAGCACTGCTTCCCTAGTGATTGTAATTTCACCATGTTCCTCTCTCCCTTCCACCTCCTGATTTACAGCTATTACTGGAATGTTTATGTATCATCTATAGTGAAGACAGAGCAAAATATTTGTTCATTTCATCCTCCATTTCCTTATTAACTACTATTAACTCCCCATTGTCACTCTCTAGAGGACCAACAATCACTTTACATATTCTTTTCCAGTTTAAGTTCCTGTAGAAACTCTAGCTATCCATTTTTACATTTCTAGCTAGCTTCCTCTCATACTCTAATTTCTTTCTCCTGATTAATCTTCTAGTCATTTTCTGTCATTCTTTATATTCTGACCAATCATCTGACCTGCCACTCATCTTTGCGCAGTTATATGCTTTTTCCCTAAGTTTGATGCTTTCCTTAACTTCTTCAGTTAACCGCGATGGTAGGTCCTCTCTTTAGAATTTTTCTTTTCAGTAGGAATATACTTATTCTGCATATTCTGAAATATCCCCTTAAATGTCTGCCACTGCTTCTCTATTGGACTGATTCTTTCAATCTGGAATATAAGCAAGTATCCATGAAACCATCATCGATTGTTGTAAAAACCCATCTGGTTCACTAATTTCCCTTAAGGGAAGGAAATCTGCCATCCTTACCTGGTCTGGCCAGGTAACTCCAGATTCACAGCAATGTGGTTGACTCTTAACTGCCCTCTGAAATGGTCTAGCAAGCCACTCAGTTCATGGGCAATTAGGGATGGGCAACAAATGCTGGCCCTGCCAGTGACGTCCACATCCCATGAAAGAATTTTAAAAATCTATCCCCTAACCTAGTATCCCAGTTCACTTCAGCTAGCTCAGCTTTCATGCCCACATAATTGCCCTTATTTAAATTTAAAATACTAGTCTTAAACCCACTTTTCTCCCTTTCAAACTGGATGTAAAATTCAATCATATTGTGGTTGCTGCTACCTAGGGGTGCCTTCACTCTGAGGTTATTAATTAATCCTGTCACATTACACAATTTCAGTCTAATATACTTGAAGAAGAGTCATACAGACTCGAAACTTTAACTCTGTTTTTCTCTCCACGGATGCTTTTAGACCTGTTGAGTTTTTCCAGCATTTTCTGTTTTTGTCCCAGTCTAATATAACCTGCTCTCTGGTTGGTTCCAGAATGTGCTGCTCTAAGAAACTATCTCAAAAGTATTCTATGAACTCCTCATCCAGGCTACTACTACCAATCTGATTTTCCCAGTTTATATGTAGATTAAAGTCACTCATGATTTTATACTCTTGTGTACTTTGTCCTAAATTATGGTTACTGCTAGGGGGCCTGTAGACCATTCCCAATAGTGACTTATTTCCCCTGCTATTTCTCATCTCCACCCAAACCAATTCTACATGCTGATCTTCTGAACTAAGGTCATCCCAACCAATGCACCAATCCCATCTTTGATCAACAGTGCTCCCCCTCTACCTTTACCTAGCTTCCTATTCTTCTTGAATGTCACATATTCCTCAATATTCAGGACCCAATCCTTGTCATCCTGCAGCTATATCTCTGTAATGGCTACCAGATCATATTTATTTACTTCAGTGTGCGCTATCAATTCATTTCCTTTGTTATGATTGCTGCGCGCAAACAGATACAGAGCCTTTAGTTTTGCCTTTTTGTTATCTTTGTAACATCAAGTCTTGACTATTGGTGTATTCTTAGGTTTTATCTCTCTGCCCCTTCCTGCTCTTCAATGATCTTCATTTCCCATATTACTATTATAGTCTCCTGCCTTGAACTACACTTTGACTTGCCACATCTACCCAAGCTTGATCCCTCACCCCCCCTTGTTTAGTTTAAAACTCTCTCTACGTTCCTAGTTATGTGATTCACAAGAACACTCATCCCAGCATGGTTCAGGTGTAGACTGTCCCAATGGTACAGATCTACTTCTGCCAGTACTGGTGCCAGTGCCCCACAAACTGGAACCCACTTCTTTCACACAGTCTTTGAGCCACGCATTCATCTCTCTAATCTTATTTGCGCTATGCCAATTTGCATGTGGCTCAGGTAATAATCCAGAGATTATTACCTTTTAAATTCTGCTTCTTAATTTGGTACCTACCTTCTTATACTGACTATGCAGAACCTCCTTCCTTGTCCTGCCTATGCCATTGGTACCTACATGAACCATGACGACTGGATCCCACCCCCTTTCCCACTGCAAGATCCTCCCCTGCCCTGAGCAGATGTCCCAAACCCTAGCACTGGGCAGGCAACACAGCCTTCTGGCCTCTCGCTCTTTGCTGCAAAGAACAGTGTCAATCCCCCTCACTATACTGTCCCTTATTACCACTACATTCCTGTTTGCTCCCTCCGCTTGAATGGCTTCCTGTACCATGGTGCCATGGCCAGCCTGCTCATTCACCTTGCAGATCTCGCTTTTGTCCACACAGGTTGTGAGCACCTGAAACCTGTTTGACAATTACAAAATCTGAAGCTCCTTCCATTTCTGCTTGGTCCCATTACCTGCCTCACTCATGGTCACATCTTCCTGTCCCTCACTGCTGACCAAAACAGATGACCCTTTTCTAAGAGGGATGACCATCTTCTGGAACAAACTGTCCAGATATTTCTCTCCCTCCCTTATATTACACAGTGTCTGCAGTTCAGCTTCCAGATCAATAATCCTGATCCAGAATTCCTAAAGCTGCTTACACTTTCTGCATATGTGTTTGTCCTGGATCGCCTTGGTGTCCAAAAGCTCCCACATTCCACAGCTGCAATATAACACCTGTTCTGCCATTATTGCTTATGTTATTTAGTTAATTTACTTTAATTACTTACTTAGTTAACTTAGAATAATTCATATGTATACCACACCTTTTTCCCACATGAGCCTAATTTGCTACTCACTAAATCTCTGTCTCACTCTGGCATAGTCACCTATCTCCTTGTGCACCCCCCTTTATGGATTATTAATTTCCCAGACTGACTTTCTATAGGACCAACACTCACTCTGTTAACTCCTTTCTTACTTCTTACTTATTCTTATTTATATATCTAGCTAGCTTTCTCTTGCACTCTAATTTTTCCCTCCTTATTAACCTTTTTGTCATTCTTTGCTGTTCTGTCCAATCTTCTGACCTGCCACCCATCTTTGTGCAATTATATGCTTTTTCTTTCAGTTTGATACTCTCTTTAATTTTTTTAGTTAACCACGGATGGTAGGTCCTCCCCCTGGAAGTTTTCTTTCTCATTGGAACATATCTATTCTGAGTATTCTGAAATACCCCTTTAACAGTCTGCCACTACATCTCTATGGACCTATCCCTTAACCTCATTTGCCAGTTCACTCTAGCTTAGCTCTGCTTTCATGCCCGTATAATTGCCCTTATTTAAGTTTAAAATACTAGTCCTGAACCCATTCTTCTCTCCCTCAAACTGAATGTAAAATTCAATCATATTATGATTGCTGCTACCTAGGGGTGCTTTCACTATGAGGTTATCAATTAATCCCATCTTGTTGCATAATACCAGGTCTGGTATAGCCTGCTCCCTGGTTGGCTCCAGAATGTGCTGTTCTAAGAAACTATCCCAAAACCATTCTATGAAATACTTATCTAGGCTACTTTTGCCCATCTGATTTTTCCAATCTATCTGTAGATTAAAATCCCCCAAGATTATCTCTGTACCTTTCTGACAAACTCCCATTATCTCTTCCTTTATACTCTGTCCTACCATGTATTACAATTAGGGGGCCTGTACACCACTCCCACAAGTGACTTTTTGCCTTTATTGTTTCTCATCTCAACCCAAACTGCTTCTACATTCTGGCCTCCTGAACTTAGGTCATCCCTCTCCACTCCGCTAATGCCATCATTAATTAATAAGCCACCCCTCCACCTCTTCCTAGCTTCCTCTCCTTCCTAAATGTCACATCTTTAATTATTTAGTAGGTTATAATGGTATGCTTACTGGCCCATCATTGCTAGAGATGGTCACTATGGTCCTGATGAACAGACCAATGGCACCAGGGAGGATGTGCTGCCAACCTCCTAATTTGCTTGATAACCTTTTTTGTGGTATGAAGCTTATAAACTCCACTTACCCTTAAAAATATGAAATGTGGCAATGTTTAGAATGAAACAACTTCAGAGATGTGCGCCTAGATTTCTGCTCCATGGATCTCAGGTGCTTCTGGTTGGTCAGGACTTCCGCCTGTTGCAAAGGTGCATCCCAGCCCCAGCCAAGTTGTGGATTCCAAATTACTTAAATGTTGGAGCCAGGATCCAAGGTCTCTTCCCTGGATTGGTGGTGAGGGTGTGAGGAGGGTGGGAAGGCGTGGGGCTGAATTTTCTACGCCCGATGGCGTTGGGTGTGCTCGGCAGCATGAGCGGGCATTATGATGAGAAGGCCAAAACTCAGTTTCACGACGTCGTGAAACCAATTTGCAATCGTCCAATCTACCTGTCGGTGGCTGGCCGCGTTTCCCGCCATTGGATGTTGGGAATCTCGTTGTAATGCATCTGCATATCATTATAAGCCCATTCCACTGGAATCATCCCCCACGCTGGATCACCCACCCATGTCGTTGGGAAATCACCCCCCGGTGCAGAACACGTCTTGACAAGTGTGTTGTGCAGGAGTCGGGACTTACCGCCAGGGCCTTGCTCACATCGCGGACATCCGAGGAGCAGAAGGTGCTGGAGCTCGACAGTAAAAGGACCCTTGAGGAACGTCCATCGCATGCTGGGTGGATTCTCATGGACATGGCTCCACAGCGAAGCAGCTCACGGAAGGTGGAAAGTCACCACTGAGAGTCTGCTCATAACGGATGATCATTGAGGAGGTGGAGAGGAAGGTCCAGCTGTGTTTTGGAGAGGAAGATGTATCGGGAGGGGTGGGAGAGGAAGGTCTAGGATCAACTGGGAGAGGAAGGTATTTCAGGGGTTGAGGTTGGGGGGGGTGGGGGGTGAGATTGGGAGTGGGGAGGGAGTACCGGGGGATAGGAGGGGTTACTGGGGAAAAGGCAGCATTTGGGGAGGTAGGTGTAAGGGGGGAGGAACATAAGGGAAGGAGTTCGGACGGGGGAAGGAGTCCGGCGGGTGGTGAAGGAGTTCAGGGGGAGGAGGAAGTCAGGGGGAGGGGGGCTGCTGGGAGAAGGAGTCCCAAGAGGGGAAGGAGTAAGGGTGGGCAAGTATGGGAGTGGGGGGCACGGAGTCCTGGTTTGGGGGGAGTTCCATGAGGGGAATGAGTGCCAAGGGGGGATGGAGCTCCAAGGAGGGAAGGAGTCTTGAGGGTGGTTGTCCAGGTGAACACGCAAGGGAGGGCTCTATTGAGTCCACGACTGCCTCCTGGGGAGTGAAATGATGGAATGGTGAGAATGATCGAGGGCAGAGTGAGGTGATAGGGTAGGAGGGTGAGGGTTTGATGGTATCAGTAGAAGGGGGGGAAAAGGTGGTTGGTAGGGTCTCGGAGGCAGACATGGACCCTGGGAGTTGGACGGAGGAGGCCAGGGAGGTTAATGTTGATGGGGCTGGGATTTTCAGGAAGGAAAGGAATGTGCATGTTCACCAGGACATCCCCAAAGAAAAAGGGTTGTGGCTGGTAGGTCACGGTGGGGAGGTGGAAGGTGAAAGTGATGGGGGAAAGGAAATGGGTGACTGAGGGAGGGGAAAGGACAGGGGAGCGCAAGAAAAACTGTAGCACTACCATGCTGGCTAAATTGAAAGTGAAATTAGAGTCATGATGGGTGAGATCAGGTGCTGCATGGGAGTATGATCAGAGGGTGGGCAGAGATGCAGGTCAGCTCAGATGGTCAACTGAAAGCGAACCTCAGCAGGCAGGATTGAAAACGCTCAGGGCATTGAGATGAGTGTGATTCACGAAGGATCTGCGTGCATAGGAGAGTGCTTGCACAAGGCTCCGAAAGGCCCTGCCCCACACACACATTCCTCCCTCCAGAATCACTTGTGGGCCAGCTGCGTGCAGCTGAACTGCTAGTTGTGGGGTCGGGGTTAGGGGGGTGCGGGTCTGTTGCAGTGGGAAGACTCATGAAGCCTGTCAATGAAGCTGAAAGACACCATTACACATTCTCCAGTAAAAGTGAATATATTTGCAGATTGTAAAGTGACAAAATGTGTTCACCCGTGCAACCAACTGTGTGATCAGAATTTCTTAACTTTTGAATGCCTTAGACTTTTAGGTGCTGCCCTGACATCTGCAGCAGGGGTGAAGGCAGCCTGTGCAATGGTTGGCCCTGTTGCCTTCCATGTGGGTCCTCTGGAGAGCTAAGGCCTTTGGGGCCCCGGCTTGCTGTAGTTGTCCTCCTGTGGGCCGGCTGCTCCGTCTGCGG
Organism: Cetorhinus maximus; assembly: GCF_964194155.1. NCBI lineage: Eukaryota > Metazoa > Chordata > Chondrichthyes > Lamniformes > Cetorhinidae > Cetorhinus > Cetorhinus maximus. The sequence goes on from NC_135880.1 coordinate 164,431,116, forward strand.
TGACAGAGGACGAGGTTGAGGGTGTCACAGGCAAAGGGGACTCAGAGGGAGTGGGAAGCCTCTGAGATTCCTGAGTGGATGACCTAGGGGTGTCCAGCTGCCGCTTCTCCTCCCTTTGGGTGCCTGAGGGCCCCAGTCTGACTGCTTGAAGGGTAGGAGCACCTGGAAATATCAAGGTGCCTCGTTGCCCTCTCACATTGCCACTGCAGGAACACACCCATGGCTGCCGGGATGGAGTGCAGGTCTGCCCGCATCTCTGCATTCTGTGGATGAGGGTCTCCATGGTGTCTGTCATTCTCCCCATTGAGACCTTCATACACACACATGTGGGCACCACTTTATCAGAGAGCAGGTGGACACACTCCTCCAACTCGTGTGCAACTCTGTTGAGGGCTTTCAACAGCTCTGTGTAATGTTCCCCCGTCTTCTGCTGACTCTCCAGGATGAGTTGGAAGGCCAAATGCAGAGGCTCGTCATCTGACTTGGACCTCACAGATGCTCTTCCCCAGAAGTCCTCCGAGTGCCGGAGAGCTCAGCTGAACCTGCTTCCTCTTGCTGTGGACACATGTCCGTGCAGTGACCACCAGATTGTGAAGCCAAGCCTGCTCTAGATCTAGATCTTACCGAGGTGTGTGTCTCTGCGCAGGTGAACGGTGTGGGTAAGCACTGTGACGGGTCTTCCAGGCTGCTTATTCCCAGCTCTTCAATGGAGGAGGTGTCCTCTTGGCTGGAGGTGAGGACCCGGATGGAGCTGAGGGACTGGCTGGCTGAGGGTGTCGGTCACTTGCAGAGCTCCCTGTGAACCAAAGTAGAGATAATTAGTGCATGGCAGCAAATTCAAAAGCAGGAGAGAGAGCACTCACAGTTGTGTTGAGAGAGGGATGATGTGGTGCAGGATCCTCACATGGGTGTTCACCGCCGACCTCACCATTGCTGCAGGCACGGTCCACATCCTCACCAGTCAGGGTGATGGCACACTCCTCAAAGTGAGTGAGGGGCCTAAAGTGCGCCATTCCACCCCCAGTCTGGGACCTCTCCCTCCTATTGTGAGCCAGCTTCTCCTGCATGAAAACAGATGGAGAGAGTGTGAGCAGGACACATAGCACTGAGTGGAATGTTTGTGTGATGAGCGGAGACATGGATGGGATGAGGACATGATTTCCAGAGGATATGAGCCTGCGGAAGATGTGAGGGTGTGTGTGAGAGTTAGTGGTGTTGTCCTTTGAGGTGTGAGATCCCTGTGGGTGTGTGATGGGTTTGTGAGTGTGTGAGTTGAGAGTGATGGGAAGAGTTGGGTTACCCTGGCGGAACGGATGAGACCATTCATCCTGTTGCGGCACTGGGTGGCTGTCTTCTTGTGCAAGGTATTGGCGCTGACCACCGCTGCCACCGCCTCCCATGCTGGATTAGTGATGCTGCTGCCCATCCTGTGGCCAGAGCGGGGGTAGAGGACATCACGGCGAGCCTCCACTGCATCCAAAATGTGCTCGAGGGACGTGTCATTAAATGGGGGAGGGGAGGAGCTGCAGTCTTCTTGCTTTTCAGGGCCATATCTTCTTTGTAGCAGTCTTGGGCTGGAAGCACTGAGAGGTGTGCGCGCGGTGTGATGAAGCGGCGAGGTGATGGTGTGGCTGGCGAATGAGAGCCCACCCACCATCGAAATGGCATGTTTCCCGTGAATGCATAATTAATGAGGTGGGGTTGGGACGAAACGGTGTGAAAAGCCAACATTGCAGCCGACGGGTAAAACGTCCCTTCCCTCCACCACTACTGCACTTAGTGCAAATCTGGGACAATTCCACCCATGGGATTTAGTTGCTGGATGTCTCAGGGCATGGGGTGAGGGGTGGGGGGAGGGCAAAGTGGAGATGCAGCATGGTGTTGAGCAGCCAGACTCCATACTGTTTGTAAAAAAGGGTCAAAAGTTTTTTTAAAAATATGTTTTGATTTCCTCATTGATCTGTTCAATCCATTCATCTGTGAGCAACTGCAGGCCCTGGAAGTGATTAAAATTTCTTGGGCACCTATCACTGCCATAGCAACGCTGGATGCCAGGCACTAATTGGCATCCAGTGTTACAATAACACAAATAGCAGGATATACATCAGAGGATTTTGCCTTGGTTTGCAATTCCTCGAAATATGCCCCAAGGACGAGCAGGGGCACTCTTGTTCGCATCTTGTGAAGTAATTAATGAAGGCTCTACTGCCTCACAGGATGGCTTCAAATGAAATTACTCCTTGAAGCACTGCAGCAATGTTCACTGTGCTGACAGGATTTTTTTTTGTAGTTCTTGTTCATTCAGCAGCTTAAGAGTTAAGGTACAATGTCTGGTGTGTGGTAGAGCAGTCGCCATGTGAAAACAAAAATAATTAAGAGCAGGAATTTCTCAATTGAGCTTGAAATTAACCCTGGACCATCAGACCGAGACGGCAGAATTTTGCCGTGATAATGGTTTCCCCAGTATATGTTTCCATGGTGGAGCTAGCTTACTGCATTGTGCTCACCTATGCTTGTTGCAGGTTTGTGATTATTGGCACGCGAATGCAAATGCAGGATGACCAACATTATAGCTGCAGTGTCACCTCGTCTGTCGGTTCTTATTTTTAGTGACAGTACAGTTTTCATTAAGATACATATATTAAATGATAAGAAATTCTGTGGCATTTTTCTTAATTCAAAACAGTCTTTGGCATTTATACACTCAGGTGGCTGAAGTATTCACCTGAGTCCTATATATTCTAATTGTGTGGAGACCTGTGCACCTCACTCCCCCAAAATGAAATCAAATATGATTGTGCTTGTGTTTTACGGTGTGAGTCAGTAAAAGCACTGAATTTAAAATGGCGTCCAAGGTGCATCCCTGCACTGACTGAGCAGAAAGCCCCGTCATCCATGAATAATTCACAAGGTTCATCCACCATTCCTGCTCACGTTCCCATTTGCAGTGTTGAGTGCAGGGCGAGGCTCCAGATCTGCAAAGTAATGAATAGAAAAGTGACAACAGAGATCTTGGGGGATTTGACAGGGAGAAGCACATTACTGCAGTGAAATGTGTCTGTAATGACCCCTTAGGGACTAACTTCAGTTCATCTCCTGAGTAAAATAGTCTAATAAAGTTCAAATTTGTTTCAGTGGCTCATATGACCTAGATTGCTGATAACTGATCAGTAGATACAGGCATTCTTGCCTTTCTGATAGTATTCAAAACAGCTATGTTCCTTTTATTTCACGTAACTTAATCTTTCCTTAATGAGTACTTCTTAAAGTGTTTATTTAGTAAATCTACATTTGCAGATCGATGTTGTATTCCTTTGTATAGAGACAGTGCCATCTAGTATTTGAAAGGCTTTAGTACAGTGAAAAAATTACAAAATAGGATTCCATTGTTCTGATTAATATACAATCCGCACCTAATAATTCAGTCATTTTTGCAAAAAGGTTAAATTAACTGGTAATTCAAATTAACCTAAAACAACAGCAAAATACTTTGGATGCTGGAAATCTGAAATAAAAGCAAAATGTGCTGGGAATACTCAACAGGCTGGGCGGCATCTGTGGAGAGGGACAATGTTAACATTTCAGGTCGATGACCTCTCATCAGAACTAAAGAATGATAGAAACGTAAGAGTTTTTATGCTAGTAGAAGTGGGATGGGTCGGGTGGGGGTGGGAGTGGGGGATCGGGTTGGTGGGGAGGGGGAACAGGAAGAACAAAAAGGAAGGTCCGTGATTGGGTGGAGCACTGGAAAGATTAAAGAACAGAAGATTTCATGATGCAAAAGCCAAAGAGAGTGGTAGTGGGTATAGTAAAGAGAGTACGATTGTGTCCATATGAGGTGTGAATGGCTACATAGCAGCCATCTGAATGCAACATGAAGGGATTAAGAAAGAAATAAGCCAGCAAAAAAAAATACCTAGAGCAACATGGAGTCAGAGGCTATGATCTAAAGTTGTTGAACTTCATATTAAGCCCAGATAGCTGCAAAGTGCCGAGACAAAAGATAAGTTTCTGTTCCTCGAGCTTGCATTGAGCTTCACTGGAACACTGTAGCAGGTCAAGAGCAGAAAGGTCAGAGTGGGACCAGGTGGAGAATTAACATGGCAAGCAATGGGAATCTCAGGGTCAGGGCCATGCTTGTGGACTGAATGGAGGTGCTTTGCAAAGTGTTCACTCAGATTACATTTGGTCTCCCCGATGTAGAGGAGACCACATCATAAACAGTGAATATATTTACTAAAGTAAGTATAAGTAAGTCACTGTTTCACTTGGAAGGAGTGTTTGGGGCTGTGGATGGTGAGACGGGAAGAGGTGAAAGGACTAGCGTTGCATCTCCTGTATTTGCACAGAAAGGTGTTGATAGGAAGGGAGGGGGTATTAGGGGTGACTGAGGAATGGACCAGGGTGTCAAGGAGGGAATGGTCCCATCGGAATGCTGAAAGGTGAGGGCAGGGGAAGATGTGTTGGTGGTGGCAACATACTGGAGATGGTGAAAATGGCGGAGAATGATGCACTGAACATGTAGGCTGGTGGGCTGGGAGGTGAGGACGAGGGGAATCCTATCATGGTTCTGCGAGGGAGGAGGTAAGGGTGAGAGCAGAAGTGCATGAAATGGATCGGACATAATTTAATTTTATTCAAATTAACCTACCTTGTTTAATAAAAGTATACTGTATTTATGATTTTTATAAAGTTCAATTAATACCTATATAAATAATAATAAAACACAAACACAACAGAATTTGGACAAGAACTATGATCACATGATGTCATCCAACAGCATTAATGTCACTTATTAGATATCATGGGAATAGGAGTGAGCCATTCAGCCCCTTAAAATATTCTATTATTCTAATTGATAATGGCTGATCTCTATTTCAACTCCATTTATCAGCCTTTGCTCCATATCCCTTGGTACTGAGAACAATCAATTAGGGTGACTGGTCGCCAAAAACTCGCAAAGCAATACCGTTGACTGTCTCTTGATTGAAATTGAAGGAGAAAGTTAAAGGGGAGAAAAAAAGTTAAACTAAAGGAAGAAATCATTCAATACACACCTGAGTTACTCTGATTGTTAATTTGCAGGGAAAAGCCAATCAAACACTGTCAGATTGTCCCTTCAATGTTGGGTCAATGTTGTGCAATATGTCATCCATAGTCACAGGATGGCTAATTGGGAATCCAAATGTGACTTATTGCATTCCTGACTCATAAATAAAATGAGATCCAAACCTGTCTGTAGGCTTGTGATCTCAATCTCCTTTTCGCATGGCATATGCCTGTGTGCTTTAACATTTTCACCTGTTTTGTTGGTGAAATGCTAAGGTGAAAAGTTTGCAACTGATTCTTAATTTCTTAATTATTGCGGGTGCTTTACATCCTTTGTTATTCAAAGCCAGCAGATGTTTGTGGAGTGAATATACAAATACCTTTGTGTGAGCGTGGGTAAGGTGGTTTCTATTCAGTTAGTGCTAAAATACTGTTGCCATAGCCACGTCAGTGACTAATTAGCAGTTTTTATTGGCCAACATTGTCATATGTACAACAGGATCCTGAGGGAGAGCTTGAAATGATGCATTAACCTTCCGTTACTTCATCGGGAAATACTTCAGGGGAGTTGAGATGAAGATTGAAATTACCAAGGAAGAGGAATAGCTTTGCGCAGGGGCTGAGGGAAGAAAGGAGGGAGGCTATCTTAAGGTGAGAAACTCAGGATAGGGCTTGGTGGGAAACAATACTATGAAGAAAGAAGTAAGAGGGATGAAACAATAGAAGATGTTTGAAGACGGGTAAGGTACCAGAGGAATGGGAAGAGATGAAGATGGTATTTGTGAATTTACATTCCCAGTAAAGGAAGAACCTTGTGTTGTAACTGATCATCCTCTGGATGTCTCACAGTGATTCACAATCAATGAATTACTTTTGAAGTGTAATAGGCAAACACAGCACACAAGTTGTGCACAGCCAGATGCCACAATATGTTAACTGGATCAATTAAATCTGTCTTGGATGCTATTGATTGAAGAAGAACTGTTGGCCAAATTAGCAGGAGAGACTCTATAACAGTGTTTCTAAAGCATGGTAGCCTGTTGGTTGTAAAGTATTGTAGCCTAGGGGATATGGTAAAGGACTGGTAACCCTGAAGTGAAGATCTTATAATCTGACCACAGGAAATTGTGAAATTCAATTCAATAAATAATCAGAAAATGTGATTGTGTAAAGTTGTCAGTTGTAAAAAATTGCCTCACGAATGTATTTCAAAGCAGATCCAGCTCTACTTGTCCCACCCCCCCCCCCCGCCCCACCCCTCTTAAACCAGCTTATATTTCACCTCTCTTCTATTTTTCCTTAGTTCTGTTGAAGAGTCATACGGACTCGAAACGTTAACTCCGCAGATGTTGTCAGGCCTGCTGAGTTTTTCCAGGTATTTTAATTTTTGTTTTGGATTTCCAGCATCCACAGTTTTTTGCTCTTATCTTAAACCTACCATCCTACCTGCCTACTGAAGGAGTCCTTCAGGTATATGTTTATTTTCAGTAAAGTACATACCTCCAATACCTGTTGTAATGCACAGTCCTCAGTGTCTGCAGTAATACACTTTTCCCAGTACCTGCAGCAACATTGTACAGGAACAGTATCTCAAAACCAGCAACCTTGGAACTGAGGCCATGCTAGATTTCAGATCTTGCCAGATTTCAGGTCAGGCGGTTTGGGCCAAGCTGGGTCAGGTGGGTTCAAGCATCGCTTGGAGCATGGGAATAGGCTGGTACGCAAGCGGCGAAGTGGATAACCAGTCTGGTTCTGCACTGCACCAATGCAGTCCTCCAGGTAAGTTATATTTTTATATATTACTCAATTAAAATCTAAAGATGCCCAGTTTTCGGCATTTCCAGCTTTTGGGCAGCTGAATTTGAGACACTATACCTGGACCTCGTTGGGTTTGTGGATAGAGCCAATTAGGGGGTGGCCAGATTCCCTCCCTGCAGGACAATAGCGAACAAGTTGTGTGTTTTTCCAAAAATCCATCACTCCCATGGTGATTTTTTTTCCAGGTGCCAGCCTACAGATAGTTTGACTTAAATTTCACAACTTGCCAAGGTGAGATTTGAACTCACAAATTCTGACTTGCTAGTTGAATATCCTAGAGGATATCTCTTGGTGCTGTAGTTTCTTATTTCACCAGCACCTTTTTTCCCATAATAAAACCAGCACAACAGTGTGAAAACAGAAACCGTTCACAGCTGCAACAACAGCAATCCCTCCTTGGTTTGAAATAAATTGCTTTATAATGCTTAATTTTATGTACGTATAAAATTTATCTGGCCCAAAGTATCACTGTATAAAATCAAGACTGAAATCAAACAAAAAGTAAATGCCTTTTGTGGGGCACTATAATGGATGATGTAAAATGGGCTGCCACAATTTGATGTAGAATTCAGCCAATTTGCCACCACTGACCTTATATTTACCTCCAAACAAATCGCATAGGCAACATGCAGTTAGGTTTCCATATAGTCGGTGGCTTCTTTTCTTTTATAAAATAACATTTCACAAGCAGATATTGGACAGAATCATCCCAGGTTTGTACTAAGTGCAGTAGCAGGCGGGAAAAACAATATGTTACCCGCCGACCGCAATAGCGGCTTCTCACGCTGTATCATCCCAAACCCGCTGCATTAATTATGCATTCACGGGAAACATGCCATTTCCCTGGTGGGCGGGCTCCAATTCACCCGCCAAGCCATCATCTCTCTGTTTCATCACGTCAGACGCCACATTTAAAGTCCAGCCATGTGCACATCTCTCAGCGCTTCCAGCCCAGGACTGCTGCAAAGAAGACATGGCCCTGAAAGTCAAGAAGACTTCAGCTATCCGGTTTAGTGACACATCCCTCAAGTGCCTTTTGGATGCCATGGAAGCCCATTGTGATGTCCTCTACCCCCGCTCTGGTCCCATAAGGGGCACCAACATCACCACTCTGGCTTGGTAGGCGATGGCAGTGGTGATCAGTGCCAATGCTGCACAAAAGAGATTGGCCATCCAATGCAGATAGAGGATCTCACCCGTGCCACCGGGGTAAGGCAACCATCTCATCACTCTAAACTCACACACTCACAAGCCCATCACACATTCACTGGCATCTCACTCACTGCCAGCTCAAGGAACATCACCATCCATTCTCTCACACATACCTAACGTGTCAATCTCCTCTGGAGACTGCCTCCTCAGTCCTCACCATCTTGAGGCCATTTGCACAGATCAACATGTGCCCCACACACATCCTGGGATACCCTCCTTCCCCAGTATAGCTCTCGTCTGGCAGCCTCTTTCCTTGCCTGGGGCCACTTCTCCTTCTTCCCCAAGCAAGCCCTAGCCCTGCAGCCATTGAAAAGCCACCCCTGCCTTATGGCTGGTTTGGTAGGTAGAGCTGCCTGTGAGCCCTCCTAAAAGTGATGTGGTGCTGTCTGTGAAGCCTGGCACTGATGACTGTGAGTGCTGCCTGAAGCAAGGTAGGCAAACAAACCTCGAAGTCCCGAGCAAATTGCAGCCTGCCAAGTGCACGCCTTATATATGCTGTTGTGAAATGTGTTCAGATGATCCAGCATGGGGGGGATGATTCCGGCAGGCTGGGTTTATAATGATATGCAGATGTATTACAATGAGGTTCCCAACCTCTGACAGCAGGAAACATGGCCCACCATTGATGGGCAGAGCAGACAATTGCAAACTGGTTTCATGACGTCGTGAAACCGATTTTTGGTCTTCTTGCCATATTGCCTGCTCACGCCGCCAACATGTCCAACGCCAGCGGGCACAGAAAATTCGGCCCATTGTTTTTTTTTAATGCAACAGGTTCAATTCAATAAGACCTTTATTCGCAAAATAAAAATCAGACTTTCAGGGCGGAATTTTCCCTGCCCACTGGTGTCGGGCATCATGGCGGGCGTGAGTGGACAACATGGTGGGAAAGCCAAAAATCGGTGTCACTTTGTCGTGTCAATGGCTCTGTCCATCAATGGCAGGACACGTTTCCTGCCACTGCAAATCTGGAACTTCATTGTAATACATCTGCATATCATTATAAACCCAGCTCGCCGGAATCATCTCCCCACGCTGGATCATCCGAACACGTTGGTATGATTGCATGCCAATGTGTTTCACAACTGTACATAAGCAACATGCACTTGGTGAGCTGCACTTCACTCGCAACTTCAAGGTTTGTTTACCTACCCTGCTTTGGGCAGCACTTGTGGTCATCAGCGCCAGGCTTCGCAGGCAGGACCATGGGCAGGTCTCTGCCTACCAGATGGGCCATAAGGTAGGGGTGGCTTTTCAACTGCTGCAAGGAATGGGGAGAATTAGCCTCAGACAAGGGAAGAGGCTGCAGGGCAAGGATGTACTGGAGAAGGTGGGTATCCCAGGGCATGTGTGGGGACACATATTGATCTGTGCATGCAGCCTCAAGAGGGTGAGGGTTCAGAAGACAGTCTCCACAGGAGATGAGGCCAGATGGGGACGTAGGGGTGTGTGAGAGAGTGGGTAGTGATGCCCCTTGAGCTGGCAGTGAGTGAGATGCCAGAGAATGTGTGATGAGCTTGTGAGTGTGAGAGTTTAAAGGGATGAGATGGTTGCCTTACCCTGGCAGCACGATGAGCTCATTCATCCATTTTCTGTATTGGATGGCTGGATGGCCAACCTCTTCTGTGCCGCATTGGCACTGACAACCTCTGCTACCGCCTCCGAAGCCGGAGTGGTGACACTGATGGGCCTCCTGTGGCCATAGCGGGGGTTAGAGGGCATTGTGGTGAGCTCCAACGGTGTCCAGAAGGCTTCCTAGGGATGTGTCACTGAACTGGGGGGCTGCAGTCTTCTTACCTTTTGGGGCCATGTCTTCTCTGCAGCAGTCCTGGGCTGGAACCTCTGAGAGGTGTGCGCGTGGCTGCACCTTACATATGGCACCCGGCGTGAGGAAGCGGCGAGGCAGGCGAATTGGAGGCCGCACGCCAGAAAAATGGCATGTTTCCTGGGAATGCATGATTAGTCAGGCGTGATTGGGACAAAATGGTGTGAAAAGCCACCATTGCGGCCGGCGGGTAAAACGTTCTTTTTCCCGCCCACCATCACACCACCCTCAGTAGTTGACTGGCAAGAGCAACATTTAGGAATAATTTCACAACAAGAAGTAGTGAAAGGGTTAATGCTGTGCCGAAAGATAAAATGAGACAATTTTTTGATCACGAAAAATAAATTTACGCAATTTGTTGCATGGGTAATTGTACAAATTGTGTAGGGTTTGGGGCATTGTTGCTAGATTCGAACTTGGGAATGAATATACTAGATTGTGCTGCTAATTTACTGAAGCTCCTGTACTTTTTAAACCTCTGTTATCCCCTGCCCTCTCACCAACAACTACACCCCCTCCACCACCATCACTAACTACAAAGCTAAGGTGTCAATTAAAAAGACTTGGCAGGATGTAATCTTGAGAAATTGGGAGTGCCTTGCCCATGAGGCATAAGTTCTAGACAGGGTGAGGAACTACACTGCATAGCTGCAACTGCACCAGAATGTTTAACAAGGCCAGCGACATGTCTGTATCCATTCAATTCACAGACAGTGAAAACATTCGAACTACACTCTTAGGATAAAGAATGCAGAAATATTTGTTTTTTTCAAACTGGATTTTGTATCTCTGAATCGATTAGCAGCACTGCATGCTACAGTTTCTGTGTCAGTAACACGATATCAAAAAATGCTGGAAGATTTCTTTTGATCGCTATTTCCAGCTAAATTATTAGCACATACCTTATGGATGCAGTTATTAATTCACTAGAAATGATCAATAGAAATAAGCATTCTTGCTAAATTTGTGATATCGCTAGCACATGCCAGCGATCAGAAGAGATAGCTAGTCTCCCATACCATTGTGTAGTGTGTTAAAGACACCTCCTTGCTACTATATGTATTACCAACACATGTTCTATTATAACTTGACTCAAAGTGAGTCAAAGTGAGATGGCTCTGACTTGTTCATTGGGATGGAGTCATAGAGAAGACTGTTAAATTGCACAGTATAGCCCATATCCTTAAAGAATCTTTTTTTAAAAATTCAATCAACTCCACCTGCCAACCTTGTGTTAATCTTAGTGTCGCCAACCACACTAATTTAAACAAGCAGCACCAGAAAATTGAAACTCTAGTCACTTCATTTCAGGACTGAAAGTTAGAACTCAAAAAGATACCAGTCACCATGTTGCCTAACGTGATCTGGGTAGGTCTTTCCTTTCTGAGGTTAGAAATTCCAGAACAGACAGGACTTGCCTGAGAACAAGTGGTCAAACCAATGTACAATCCACACATGACTGTTAGATCTTCTGATTAGTTATAGATAGCAATCACCTGACTATGCAGGATACTTCCCCATTCATGCATAAAGGTAGATTTTGAAGCTCTACTGCAGCAATTCGCAGCACTGAAGTCAGGCATCAAAATACTTTTTTTCTCTGTGGGCTCTTTTCGATATTTTCTTGAGGACTCCTTTTTGATTTTCTCGAGGACTACTTTCTGGTTTTCAGGGGCTCCTTAGATCTGAAGAATTAAGTTAGAAACCAAACTATTCTCAAAGCAGGAATTTGCAACCTCGCTCTATGCCTACATTAAAGGATATTAAAGAAGCGAGAGGTGCAGTGATGGGCAGGCAGCCAAGAATTCAAAAGCAGTTAAACTTTTCCTTCATTCACCCGCACCCTCCCCCCGCACCCCCTTCCCCGGTCACCATCCCCGCACCTCATTTTCCTCCTCCAGTGGCTGATGTTAAAGCAAACCCAAGGCAGGTTGAGCTCTTCTGGATCGACTGGACTCGCAACATTTTCCACACATCAAAACTTCCTTTTAAAAAAGGGAAAACACACGCATAACGACAGCCAAAATAAGCTTGTATACTGACAGACACTTCTATAGCAGAAGCATTTAAAGAATAATCTAAGGGGAAAAGAGAAACTGGATTCCTCCCTCTACCTCAGATCTCTCTACTTCAAATTTTACTCACAAAATAACTTATTGGACAAATATAAAAGAGAAAAAAAGCCATTGGAAAAGATTTAACTTTTTTCATTTTTTGTTTGGTTATTGTTGTTCACGCAGTAATTTGTAAACGTGAAAGCCAGGCCCAGAAGAAAGGTTATAGAAGGAAAAATAAAGATTTTCTTCAAAATGTTGGCAATTAATATACATAAATAAATAAACTAACCTGTAAATGTGAAAGTGAGCACCGATGCCTGTTGCCCACATCACACCTGCACTCTCACTCTGAGAGGCCTCCCCCCCCTCCAATCCACCCACACACACACTCACACTGTGAAGAACCTATTTTTATTTTTCTTGGACTGTGGCTTTAAAATTGGACTGTGGCTTTTAAAACTACCATGGCTGCAGTTGAAAGACATGTTCACTGGAATAGGATGAGAAATATCTACAATATTGCTATCCTGGAACATAGTGTGCTATTAAAGAACAGCATGGTGCCAGAAAGGAGCCATAGACGAAGGAGAACTGCCAACGACAGCATTTTAATTGACTTCTGATCAGGTGACCAGGGTTTTGTGTGGTAACAGTGCAGAGAGAACAGCTCCAAGCCTGCAAAGAGAGAAGACCTAAAACATCTCTCTCCTGTGTTTGTAAGATTCCAGTAATTCTGCCATAGTAGCTATCCGGCTATTCCTCACATCTCTATAATCTGCTTTCCCTGAAAACCCCTGTCAAGAGGAAAAGGGAAAAATCACCAGTAGAGACATTGAAAAGCAAGTTTTTCAACCAGTGAATGACAGACTAAAAGTGCTGGGAGGCCACCTCATGTCATCAATGACAAACTGCAAGGAATTTAGAAGACATCAATAAAAATCAACCCATCTAATCCTGAACTCTGGAATGGTGCTATTGAACTGTTTTATCTCACCCTTAAAATCCATGTTTTGTGTGTCCTGTGTGTGTATGTGTGTGTGTGTGTTTGTAGATAGGGATTTAAGAAGGGGTAGAGTTTAAGTTATAGAGTTAGAAATTAGCAGTTCATATGTCTTTCTTTTGCCACTGATTAAAGACAATTTGTTTAATAAACAGTTATTTACTTATTAAGTTTACAAACCTGGTGCTCATATTCTGTTAACCTAAATTAACCGGTTAGGTAGAATTGGAGCAATTTTGTGGTCTGATCAACCGTTTCACATTTGTCGCAGCTCGGGGAACAGTGGGGCTTGATATTACGGCGCACTATCCACAGTGAGTTGTAACAACACTCCCTCACATGTTCACACTCACGTTCACACTCACTCCCTCACATTCCACCTCTCAAACACAAACAGAACTGCTTGACCTGCACTGGATCCACCACCATCTCGGCCTCCCTCTCTTCTGTCTCTGCCATGCTGTTGTTCCAGTTCTCCCAACAGGCTCCCTCCCTTGCTGCTCCGCCAGTCATAGCGCAGGATTTTCTAGCCCCACCCACTGCCAGGATCCTCCGATACCGCCGAAAGTCAGTGGGCTTTTGGATGGGCCGCCGAATCCCCCGTGGCTGATCCTGCCACAAAGGGGCCAGAAAATCCAGACTATAGATTCTGCCTCTGGAACAGCAGCAAAATCGGGAGAGGGAGCCTGTGATTGGAGGAGCTAGAGTAGGCAGCATGGGAGAGACGGAATCTGTGATTGGACGAGCAGCTCCTCACGAATCATATCTCCCCCAGTCTCTCTGCTCCTCCAATCCATAAGACGGAGGAGCAGAAGTAGGCCATTCAGCCACTCAAGTCTGCTCCACCATTCAGTGAGATCATGGCTGATCTTTTAATCCTCAAATCCACTTTCCTGCCTTTTCCCCATAACCCTTGATTCCCTTACTGATTAAAAGTCTGTCTATCTCAGCCTTAAATACACTTAATGATCCAACCTCTACAGCCCCCTGCGTTAAAGAATTCCACAGATTAACTACCCTCTGAGAGAAGAAATTCCTCCTCACCTCTATCTTAAATGGGTGACCCCTTACTCTGAGATCATTCCCTCTGATCCTGGACTCCCCCACAAGGGGAAACAACCTTTCAGCATCTACACTGTCAAGCCCCCTAAGAATCTTATATGTTTCAATAAGGTCGCTTTTCATTCTTCTAAACTCCAATGAGTACAGGCCCAACCTACTCAACCTCTCCTCATAAGAAAATCCCTCCATACCCAGGATCAACCAAGTGAATCTTCTCTGGATTGTCTCCAATGCCAGTATATCTTTCCTTAGATAAGGAGACCAAAACTGTTGACAGTATTCTAGGTGTGGTCCAACTAGTGCCTTGTATAGTTTTAGCAAGACTTCCATATTTTTATACTCCTTTCCCTTTGACATAAAGGCCAACATTCCATTTGCCTTCCCTATTACCTGCTGAACTTGTATGATAGCTTTTTGGGATTCATGCATGAGGACCCCCAAATCCCTCTGTGCTGCAGCTTCCTGCAGTCTTTCTTCATTTAAATAATATTCAGCTCCTCTATTCTTCCTGCCAAAGTACATAACCCCACATTTTCCCACATTATATTCCATCTGCCACCTTTTTGCCCACTCACTTAACCTGTCTACATCCCTCTGTAGACTCTATGTCATCTTCACCACTTGCCTTCCCACCTATTTGAGTCATCCCCAAACTTGGCAATAGTACAGTCACTTCCCTCATCCAAGTGATTCATACATATTGTAAATAATTGTGGCCCCAGTACTGATCCCTGTGGCACTCCACTAGTTACAGGTTGCCATCCTGAAAATGCACCCCTTATCCCAACTCTGTCTTCTATTAGTTAGCCAATCCTCTATCCATGCTAATATACTACTCCCAACACCATGGGCTCTAATCTTGTTAAGTAGCTTTATGTGCAGTACCTTATCAAATGCCTTTTGGAAATCTTATATTACATCTACTGGTTCCCCCTTTATCTATCCTGTTTGTTACCTCCTCAAAGAATTCTAATAAATTTGTCAGGCATGATTTCCCCTTCATGAAGCCATATTGACTCTGCTTGATTATATTACGTATTTCTAAATGCTCTGCTATTACAACCTTTATAATAGACTCTAACATTTTCCCAATGACAGATGCTAAGCTAACTGCCCTATAGTTACCTGTCTTTTGTCTCCCTCCCTTTTTGAATAAGGGTGTTACACAACTCCTCATTGTTTTCCCATTCTCACTGAGTTGCCTGTGCCTGCAATTGTTCACCCAATTTGGACCGTGGAGGAGATGTAATATAAAGTAATATTGAAAGGAGGACAATCTTTCTTGAATTTTTCACCCCATCTTTGCTTTCTCATGGACCACTTGTGATGTTTCAAAGATGAATATGCCCACCATCATTATGTATTTCGAACCCTGACTGAAGTACATGATCCTTTTTTTCACTCCCCTCCCCTACTCACTATACACTCATTGAAAAAAATATGACTTTGGATGTAAAAATTAATTTGTAAATAAAAGTCACAGTTTGACAAAAGAGAACTCAACCTACATTAAAGCAGCATATAAGATTGCAAGATCTGTGAATTAAGCTAACCATGCTGAGTGCCCGGCATCTTTTATTTACTTTAAATCACTTGTTCATATTTTGCAATGAAAAGCAAAATTTTTTAAGTCTGAAGTTTGTTAGTGCGTTGTTGCGAATGCTTCAGCCTTATCTTTTGTACTGATGTGTTCCCAGCTCCCAGCACATCAGTGCAAAAGATAAGGCTGAAACATTTGCAACAGGGGAGGTGGTAGTGTAGTGGTATTGTCACTGGACTAGTATCCTAGAGATTCAGGGTAATGCCCTGGGGACCTGAGTTTGAATCCCACCATGGCAGATGGTGAAATTTGAATTCAATAAAAATCTGGAATTTAAAGCCTGATGAAGACCATAAAACCATTGCTGATTGTTACAAAAACTCATCTGGTTCACTAATGTCCTTTAGGGAGGGGAATCTGGCCTCCTTACCTGGTCTGGCCTATATGTGACTCCAGTCCCACAGCAATGTGGTTGACTCTTAAATGCCCATCTGAACAAGGGCAATTAGTGATGGGCAATAAATGCTGGCTAGGCCAATGATGCCCACATCCCATGGCTGAATGTGCAAAGACATCTCAATTGCAAAAGCAGTGGTGAACAATCTGCAGTGAGGTGTTATTTAAGATTTTTCCTTCTGACTTATGAATAAAATATACAATTATGAACTGAGCATTATGAAATTCAACTCAACATGTCCCCAGAATTAAACTCCTATTTCGCATGAACCAAAATAACAACTTGTTTTAAGTAATCCCTTTACTGTAATAGCATTTTCCAAGGTGTTCCATGGGAAAATTTGACCTTGATCCACATGAGGCAATATTAGGGCAGATGACTAAAATCTTGGTCAAAGAGGTAGGTTTTCAAGAAGGAAAAAAAAGAGATAGAGGAGCAGTGATGTTTACGGAAGGAATTCCAGAATTTAGGACAATGGCAGCAGACAGCATGGCTACCAATGGTGAAGTAATTAAAATCAGGAATGTTCAAGAGGGCAGGTTAAAGAAGTGGAATATTTCAGAGGGCTCTGGGGCTGGGGAGATTACAGAGATAGAGAGGGGTGAAACCATGGAGGGATTTGAAAACAAGGATGAGAATTTTAGAATCAAGGCATTGCTTAACTGGGGCCAGGTTAGGCCAGCGAGTAAAGGGATACTGGAAGAACAGGACCAGGGCCGGAATTTTCCGGCCCTGCTGTGGTGGGATCCGGTGAGCCAGCCAAAAATCCATTGTCTTTCAGTGGGACCAGACATTCCTGGTGGGGAATGGGGCTGGAAAATCCCACCCTTGGTGTGAATAATGAGACAGGCAGCAGAGGTTTGAATGAAACTCAAGTTTATGAAGGATAGAGTGTGGGAGGCTAGACAGGAATATGATAGAATAGTCAAGTCTTGATGGAACAAAGGCAGCAGCAGACAACTTGGGGCAAGGGCAGAGCTGGGTGATGTTACAGAGGTGAAAATAGGCAATCTTAGTGAGGGGTGCAGATACATGGTTGAAAAATTATCTCAGGGTTAAATATGACACCAAGCTTGCAAACAATCTGGTTCAGCCTCAGACTGTTGTCAGGGATGAAGTGGGGAGCTCAGGAACATAACAGTCTTCCCAATGTTTAATTTAATGAAATTACTACTCATCCGGCATTGGATGATGGACTGCAGTCTGATAATTTAGTGACACTGGAGGTGTTGAGACAGGTGATGGTAAGAAAAAGCTGGGTAGATGAGAAAACTGCTGCTGTGTTTTCAGATGATATTGCAGAGGGGCAGCATGTAGAGGGGAAATAGGAGGGTGCCAAGAATCCTTTGGGAACACCAGAGGTAATGGTGCAGCAGCTGGAAGAGAAGCTGTGCAGGTGATACTCTTGTTGCAATTCAATACGAATGAAACCAGGCGACGACAGTCACATCCAACTGGACGACAGTGGAGAGGCATTGGAGGAGGATGGCGTTGTCAACCAAAGGCTGCTGCTGGATTGAGAAGGGTGAGGAGGAATAGATTACAGTCAGTCAGTCACATGGGATGCCTTGTGTGACTTTGGTAAGGATCATTCCAGTATCTGGGCGGGGGTGGAAACCTGATTGGACAAAGTCAAACATGAAGTATGGGTTTGGGAGATGACAACTCATTCAAGGACTGGAGAGGAAAGGGAGGTAGGAAATGGGATTGGAAGGGGTTAAGGATTCACATTAGTTGGCATCAACAGAGGATTCCTAAAAGTGAACAAGCCAGTTTGCAGATGGCACTTTTCAGATGCTATTCTTGCAATAGGCAAAGATGGATTGCATGGCTACATACCATCAGAGAAAATTCATCCAAAACACCTGGCAGACGAGGCAGGGTGGTTTCCTTCTTAAACACCCAGAGCAATTTGTTGCACACATGGGAACAGTGGTAGCCTTGGTGCAGTTGTTGCTATTCAATGGGAAAAGAGTTGAAAAATTTGGCCTTGCAGAACAAGTCACACATCTGATTCAACTATAGACATTACATTGACTCCAACTCATGAGCCTCATGCTAGCCAGCGAGGAGGGAGAAGCCCAACTATGGATGAGGGTGAGAGCTTGTCTGGCACTGACTGTGCTGTATCTGTGGCAGAGTTTGGTTACAGATATTCTTTGCACTGATCCAATATCTCCAGAGGCCATTCCCTAGGTTATTGCCAGGTAAGTTACCAGGACGAATGGAAATGGTGATCTAAAGGCTGGTGTAGCAGGCAGGCACTTTCTTTTGTTAACTATATGTTCATGGCATCTGGGAGTTGCTGGCAAGGAAGTATTTATTGTCCATTCCTGATTGACCTTGAGAAGGTGGTGGTGCGCCGCCTCCTGAAACTGTTCCCGTGGTGAAGGTGCTGCAACAGGGAGTTCCAGGATTTTGATTCAGTGATGAAGAAGGAGTGGTGATATATTTCCAAGGCCAGAATTTTATGTTGGGTGTGCTGGTGCGTGCCTGACATGCCGGAGCGTAATATGACGCGCAATGACATCGGGCATGCGTCCCGATGTCACCGCGCACCCTCGCGATATTTCGTTAGGCGGGTGCACAATGAACATGGAGGCTCACCCACCATTAATTAATGGACCAGTTAAGGCCTTTGAGACACCAATTGTCTTGGAGTTTACAAAGCCCGTGCGATTTTCAGGGCGTCGCACGGGCGCAACAGGCAGGCGGGTAGGCCACATTTTCAAAAACCTCATCCACGGGCGGGATAAGAGGGGTGAGTGGGCTTGCTAATGCGAGTTGTTTGTACTTTAGCTTATAAGTTGCTGCTGCTTGCTTGTGTGAACAGGACATCTTCATTTCGCTTCAAAGCTGCTTTAACAGAAATAAGAGGCTTCAGTTCAGGACTCTGGAGGAGTCATACCTCTTGGGTCCTTCCAGGTATCAGATAGCCTTCCCTTACCCTGGGAATGGGCATTATGTTCTCCACTGGAGGCACTTCCGCTGAGGAGGAAGAAAGGGCCAGAAGGGGGAGGAGGCCAGGTGTTCCGATTCAGCCTCCAGGGGAGCGGCCTGTGGGAGGACAGGCACAGGCACAAGGGGTGCAGGGCCAACAGGAAGTCCCAAGGCAGAAGGGGCCTCAGAAGGCGCCACTATCCTACTGCCAGGGTTTACAAGCAGTGATGCAGCTACCTCAATATGTCTGAGGTGCAATGCCGAAGGAGGCTCCATCTCTCAAGGGAGGTAGTGACTGCCATCCGTCAGATGATCAGCCCTGAGATCAGCTCCGACTGTGTGGGTGGACACCCTATGCCAGTGGTGCTGAAGGTTAGAGTGGCCCTCAACATCTATGCCTCTGGCTCTTTCCGGAGGTCGGTGGGTGATCTTTGTAGAGTCTCCCAATCAGCTGTCCACAGTTATGTCAAGCTGGTGATAGATGCTCTGTTCAGACATGCATTGACTTTCATTCACTACCGTACGGACAAGGCCAGCCAGGCAGAGTGAGCCAGAGGCTTTGCAGCGATTGCTAGGTTCCTCCGCGTCCAGGGTGCCATTGACTGCACACATGTGTCCATCAAATGCCAGCGGGTTAGCCGGGTGCCTTCATCAAAAGGAAGGGCTTCCACTCCATGAATGTGCAGATAGCGCATGACCATAGGATGCAGATTCTGCAAGTCTTTGCAAGGTTCCCAGGCAGCTCCCAGGACGCCAACATCCTGAGACACTCCCAGGTGCCGGGGCTCTTCAGTGCTCCAGCCCGCTGGATGGATGGCTGCTGGGTGACAAGGGCTATCCTCTCAAAAGGTGGCTCATGATGTTCCTCCACCATCCAAGAACAGAGGTCGAGCATCCATACAACAGGAGCCACGCCTCCACAAGGGCTGTGGTAGAGGGAACCATCGGTCTTCTCAAGATGCGCTTCTGATGCCTGGACCATTCAGGAGGTGCACTCCAGTACCCCCCCAGATTGTGTGTCACTGATAATGGTGGCATGCTGTGCTCTCCACAATCTGGCACTGGAAAGGGGGATGCAGTGGAGGAAGAAGATGTTGATGCAGCTTCTCGCAACAGGCGATGAGTCCAGTAGTGAATCAGAGGATGAGCACAGTGAGGAGAATGCTAAGGGGATAGACGCTGACCTGGGCAACCTCCAGGGAGGCAGGGACACCCAGGATGCTTTGATCCAATGCTCCTTCAGCTTGCCTACCAAATAAGAACCACCACCACATGCCAGGGCTGCAAGCCCCATACTCGATACCTGACAGGAACATTTGCTTGGTGAACAACATGAACTATGTACAACAAAAACAGAATTACCTGGAAAAACTCAGCAGGTCTAGCAGCATCGGCGGAGAAGAATAAAGTTGATGTTTCGAGTCCTCATGACCCTTCAACAGAGTTCTCGAAACGTCAACTTTATTCTTCTCCGCCGATGCTGCCAGACCTGCTGAGTTTTTCCAGGTAATTCTGTTTTTGTTTTGGATTTCCAGCGTCCGCAGTTTTTTGTTTTTATTAACATGCACTATGTGCCATTTCAATAAACTTCAAAGACAAACAAGTCACTCATAACATCATGGGTTACCCTGCACCTGCAGAACTAATGAAGCACTCAGAGGCTTGTTCAACAGAAATTTGTTTAATTATGTGGTGCCTGGCATATATAATACAAATTAAATTGATAGATGTTATCCATCACACCAAATAACATTTAATGTAAAAGTGGGGGAAAAAAATATCACCAGGGATAAGCCTGTGTTGAGCTTAAGGTGCTTTAAGTTTTCGCTTACGGGTGTTACTTCTAGGTACTCCCCCTCGCTGGCACTGACATTCGAGCTAGCCTGCTCACTCTGCTGTCCTGTTGGCCTTCATGGCCTTGGCAGGCGTCCTGTGGCCCATGAAGCCTCTGCTGGCCCCGCCTGGGAGGGAGCAGCCAGTGCCACGGCTGGCATCTCCCCAATCGCCGCAGCCTCATCAGATGCCAAGGTCACTGGTAAAGGGGCAGAGGAACTGCTGCCATCATCTGGAGTGCCCTGAGAGGAGCCCGCAGAGACGGCAGGCAGCTCGTGTGCCAACGTGAGGTCACTTTGGACCTCCCTGCTCGCCATTGATGAATGGGCACCAAGCTGGGATACTTGGTGCTCAATCCATCTCCCACGCTGACACTGGCCACCTGAGGTCAATGCCAATGTGAGGGCTTGCAGGTCCGAGCGCATCCGCAGGAATCACTGATTGAGCTCCCAGAGGAGCCTGTCCATGAGGGTCGCCACTCTCTCCATGGACGAGGCAGTGCGCTCAGCCATGAGGGTCATTGCATTGCTCATGCTCCGCATGGACTCCTCCATCACGAAGACCATGGCACGCACTCATGTATATCCGCCAGATCCTCCCACACACCCTGCTGGATTTCCAGCATCTGCTGCCTCAGGGATGACTCCAGAGGCACGTCATTGGCCATCGACTGAGCATGTTCCTGGACCCCAGCAGCCCTCCAACTGCCGGGGCCCTGGGCACTCTCTGGTGAGCCTGAAAGAAATAACAAGGACATGTCATTAGTTGAAATCATTACACTGTTACTGTGCATGCCTGGCACCCAGATCAGGGTGCCCTCGTCTTTCCATTATCAATAGGGATTCCACATTCGAGGCTCACATCAATATAGAGACTACAGTGGAATGGTTGCAATTACAGACATTCTGACCTCAGTACACTGCACTCTTACCTCCCTGTGCCACCCCAACCTCACCACGGCCAGTTGACCTAGGTGCATGGCGCCTCTCCAGCTCCAGGTCGTCCAGCTCAAATCGAGTTAGGATGAGTAGGTGGGGTGGTCCTCCGCCAGTCTGCAACCTCTTGGCATTGTTATGGGATGTCTTCTCCTGAAAAGAGCATTGATTAGTCCACCCTGTAGCTGCATTGCTATTGCAGCCTGGCCAACCCCACCTGAGGAAAACCTCTCAGGGCTCAGCCGATTCGTGACCCTGGAGCCACAACACACTCATTTCAAGCAGCCTTGCCCAGATGTTACCTCATTCACATTTGCCACTCACATTCTAAGACCTCTGAAGTCCGGGGGGTGGGTGGGTGGATGGGCAGATCCTAACTGCTGTGCTAAGTGACCCATGCCAACACGGTACTCACCCTTCCCAATCACAGGAGATCATTGAACCACTTATGGCACTGCACCCATGTGCGCATCACCACATCATGGGAGCTCACCTTGGATGCCACCTCCCCCCAGGCATTTTTGGTGAGGTCGGAGGGCCTTCTCCTCCAGTCCCTGGGGACAAGGGTCTCTCTCCGTGCTGCCAGCTCCTCCAGGAGGGCAGCGAGTCACTCATCAGAAAAACGCCGGGCCAACTGCCCCACCGATCTGCCCTCCCGCCTGCCGTGTTCACCAGTAACGAGCACCATGAGGTTCATGTGCTTCACTGGCAGCCTTCACATGGCTGCCGCGGCCGCTTTTGAATCAGCCACCAGGTCGCCATTGGACCCAGCGGACATTGGGCACCCGCCCCTGCCCGCCCCTTCTTGCTGTTGCCACTGTCGCATCTTACACTGGGCAGGCCTGAATTGGCCCGCCCGTACAAAATCATGGTGCGGAGCCGATCGTGGGCAATGGGCGACTTCTTGACTGTCCCTGCCCACTCCCGCCGAGCCTGTACGCTGAACGTAAAATTCTGGCCCAAGTCAACATGCTGTATTAACTGGAGGGGACCTTGCAGGCGCCCTTGTCCTTCTAACCAGCAGATTTTGGAGGTGTTGTCAAAGTAGCCTTGACAAGTTGCTGCAGTGATAAGGTGGTGGATGGGGTGTCAGTCAAGCAGGCTGCTTTGTCCTGGATTGTGTTGAGCTTCTTGAATGTTGTTAGAGCTGCACTCATCTGAGCAAGCAGAGAGTATTTGATCGAACCCCTGACTTTTGCCTTTCCGATGGCGGAAAGGCTCTGGGGAGTCAAGAGGTGAGTTACCCACTGCAGAATTCCCAACTTCAGATCTGCTCTTGTAAAGACAGTATGTATGTGACTGGTCCAATTAACTGGTCAATGGTAACCCCAGGATGTTGATGGTGGGTGATTCAGTGATGTTGTTGAATGTCAAGCGGAGACACATAGAAACATAGAAAATAGGAGCAGAAGTAGGTCATTCAGCCCTTCGAGCCTGAATGTGATCATGGCTGATCCTCTATCTCAACATCATACTCCTGCTCTCTCCCCATACCCCTTGTCACCTTTAGAGTCCAGAAATCTATTTCCTTCTTAAATATGTTCAGTGCCTTGGCCTCCACAACCTTTTGTGGTAGGGAATTCCACAGGTTCATCACCCATGAAGACGTTTCTCCTCATCTCAGTCCTAAATGGCCTATCCCATATCCTGAGACCCCTTGTTCTAGACCCCCCCAGCCAGGGGAAGCATCATCCCTGCATCCAGTCTGTCCCATCTGTCAGAATTTTATACGTTGCAGATCCCCTCTCATTCTTCTAAACTCCAGTGAATACAGGCCTAGACGACCCAATCTCTCCTCATACGACAATCCTGCCATCCCAGGAATCAGTCTGGTGAACCTTCGCTGCACTCCCTCTATGGCAAGTATATCCTTTCTTAGGTAAGGAGACCAAAACTGCACACAATACTCCAGGTGTGGTCTCACCAAGGCCCTGTGCACCTGCACTAAGACATCCTTGCTCCTGTACTCAAGTCTCTCACAATGAAGGCCAACATGCCATTTGCCTTCTTAACTGCTTGCTGTACCTGCAGGCTTGCTTTCAGTGATTGGTGTACAAGGACAACTAGGTCCCTTTGTACATCAACATTTCCTAATTTATCACTATTTAAATAATATTCTGCCATTCTGTTTTTCCTATCAAAGTGGATAACTTCACACTTATCCACATTATACTGCATTTGCTATGTATTTGCTCAATCAACCTGTCTAAATTGCCTTGAGGCCTCTTAACATCCTAACACGAACATACGAATTAGGAACAGGAGTAGGCCACTCAGCCCCTCAAGGCTGCTCTGCCATTCAATAAGATCATGGCTGATCTGAATGTAACCTCAACCCCACATTCCTGCCTACCCCCAATAACCTGTCATCCCTCTGTTAATCAAGAATCTATCTAGCTCTGCCTTAAAAACATTCAAAGTCTCTGCTTCCACCGTCTTTTGAGGAAGAGAGTTCCAAAGGCTCAGAACCCTCTGAAAGAAAAAAAATTCTCCTCATCTGTCTTAAGTGAGCGACCCCTTATTTTTAAACAGTGACCCCTAGTTCTTGATTCTCCCACAAGAGGAAACATCCTCTCCACATCCACCCTGTCAAGACCTCTCAGGATCTGAAAGGTTTCAATTAAGTTGCCTCTTACTCTTCTAAATTCCAATGGATACAAGCCTATTTTGTCCAGCCTTTCCTCATAAGACAACCTGCCCATCCCTGGTATTAGCCTAGTAAACCCCTTCTCTGAATTGCTTCTAACACATTTACATCTTTCTTTAAATAAGGACACTATTACTGTACACAATACTCCAGATGTGGTCTCACCAATGCCCTGTACAATTGAAGAATAACCTCCCTACTTTTGTAATCAATACCCCTCAAAATAAATGATAGCTTCTATTAGCTTTCCTAATTATCTACTGTACCTGCATACTAACCTTTTGTGATTCATGCACCAGGACACCCAGGTCCCTCTGCATCTCAGAGCTCTGCAATTGTTCACCATTTAGATGATAAGCTTTTTTATTCTTACTGCCAAATTGAACGATTTCACATTTGCCCACATTATACTCCATTTGCCAGATCTTCGCCCACTCACTTAACCTATCTATGTCACTTTTGTAGACTCCTTATGTCCTCTTCACAATTTACTTTCCTACCTACCTTTGTGTTGTCAGCAAATTTAGCAACCATTTCTTCAGTCCCTTCATCCAAGTCATTTATATAAATAGTAAAATGTTGAGGCCCCAGAACTGATTCTTGTGGCATACCACTCATCACATCATGCCAACCAGAAAAAGAACCATTTATGCCTACTGTCTGATTCCTGTTAGCTAGCCAATCTTCTATCCATGCCAATATGTTACCCCCTACACCTTGAGCTTTTATTTTCCGCAATAACCTTTGATGTGACACCTTATCAAATGCCTTCTCGAAATCTAAATACAGTACATCCCCTGGTTCCCCTTTATCCATAGCACATGCGACTCCTTCAAAGAACTCCAATAAATTGGTTGAACATGATTTCCCTTTTACAAAACCATGTTGACTCTGCCTGATTGCCTTGAATTTTTCTACGTGCCTGCTATAACTTCTTTAATAGTAGCTTCTAACATTTTCCAAGGGCAGAATTTTCTGCCTGTCAGGCGGGTGGAGCAGGAGCGGCCATGGGCAGGGGCGGACCCGATCGTCGCCCGCAATCAGGTCCGTGTCGCCATTTTGCACGGGCGAGCCAATTTAGGCCCGCGCAGCGCATTTCCAACTCCCGTGGATAGCGGGCTGCGGCGGGCATGCACAAACCACCGGGTCCCATGGCGACCAAACAGTCTGTTTAAAGGAAGGACAGGCAGCCTCCTGTAAGCTGCTCATAATGGCCATTTCCAGGTCACACTGCAGGGGGTCGGCTGAGCCGGGAACGCTGGAGAGTAGGGCAGAGAAGCTGGGCAGCTGCAGGGTAGGCCAATGCACCCCTCGATTTTCTGATGACTGCCTTGCTGCCCTCCTTGAGGAGCTGGCAGCACGGCGGGAGGTGTTGATGCCCCAGGTTTGGAGGAGAATGCCCCCCCACATGATGAAACGTGCCTGTGAGGAGGTGGCG
Source organism: Cetorhinus maximus (assembly GCF_964194155.1). NCBI lineage: Eukaryota > Metazoa > Chordata > Chondrichthyes > Lamniformes > Cetorhinidae > Cetorhinus > Cetorhinus maximus. The sequence continues at coordinate 164,456,929 of NC_135880.1, forward strand.
GAGGTGGTGAGCTCCCGCGACATGGTGCGGCGCACCTGGATCCAGTGCAGTAAGTGATTCAATGATTTGTTGTGCTCTGGAAGGGTGAGTACCATGTTGGCATTGGGCATTCATCAGGTGAGGCTGTGACAACTGGAGAGATGCCAGCTGTGGAACTGGCAGATCCCTCCCAGGTGGGCCCAGCACAGGCTCCAAAGGCCAAGGGACGACCACCAAGGTCATCAAGGCCAACAGGACAGCAGAGTCAGCAGGCTGTCTCAGATGCCACTCCCAGCGATGGGGCAGCACTAAGACATATCACCCCTAAATGTAAGCATAAGGCATCTTAGGCACACCACAGGTTTCTCACTGGTGCTTTTGTGTTGGCCCTAGATTAGGTCCTTATTATTTGTTTCTGCTTGATTAACGTTTTGTTTTGAATTTGTGAGAACTTCTGATGGTGAAAATTAAAACCAGATGTGTTACCATGGCTGAGGGTGGCTCCTTTGTTCTGCATTTGTATGTTTTAAATACATGTCATGAGTGTTTGATGCGACATTGAAGTTTATATCCAAAGCCCTTAGTTGCAGCTGACGACCTGGCAGATTTAGCACTAAAGTGCTGAGTATGAAAGCGCCAGGCAAGGCTGGTCCTGCAGATCCATTTGTGTGGAGCTAGCTGAAGGTTCATTGGATTAAAGTCTCCCGGGTGTCCCTGCCTGCTTGGCATAGTCCCGGGTCAGCGTTCAGCCCCTTATCATTTCCCTGTGCTTCCTCATCCTCAGAATCAGTGCTGGACTCATCATGTGTATCCACTGCATCAACGTCTTCATCGTCCACTGCATCCCCCCTTTCCAGCGCAAGATTGTGCAGAGTGCAGCATGCAACCACTATCACCGACACACGATTTGGGAGGTACTGGAGTGCACCCCCTGAGCAGTCCAGGCATCGGAAGTGAATCTTGAGAAGACCAATGGTTATCTCCACCACAGCCTCTATGGAGGCGTGGCTCCTATTGTGCCGCTGCTCAGCTTCTGTTCTTGGATGCCAGAGAGGCGTCATGAGCCACTTTCTGAGGGGATAGCCCTTGTCACCCAGCAGCCATCCATCCAGCCGGGCTGCAGCACTGAAGAGCCCCGGCACCTGGAAGTGTCTGAGGATGTAAGCATCGTGGGAGCTGCCTGGGTACCTTGCACAGACTTGTAGAATCAGCATCCTGTGATCACAAACTATCTGCACGTTCATGGAGTGGAAGCCCTTCCTGTTCACGAAGGCACCGGGCTCACCTGCTGGCACCTTGATGCCCACATGTGTTCAGTCTATTGCACCCTGGACGCAGGGGAAGCCAGCAATGGCCACGAAGCCTCTGGCTTATTCTGTCTGGCTCCAACTGAAATGGGCGAAGGTCAATGCATTCCTGAACGAACTGTCTGTGACCTGCTTGACACAAGTGTGGACAAGCTGATTGGGAGATACTGCTAAGATCATCCACCGACCCCTGGAAGGAGCCAGAGGCATAGAAGTTGAGGGCAATTGTGACCTTCAGAGCCACTGGCATGGGGTGTCCGCCCACACAGTTAGGAGAGATCTCAGGGCCAATCATCTGACAGATATAGTTGACTGTCTCCCTTGACAGTCGGAGCCTCCTTCGGCACTGCACCTCAGTCGTATTGAGGTAGCTGCTTCGCTGCCTGTATACCCTGGCAGCAGAATTGTGGTGTCTTCTGCGGCCCCTTCCACCTTGGACTACCTTTTGGCCCTGCACCCCTTGTGCGTGCGCCTGTACTCCCAAAGGTGGCTCCCCTGGAGGCTGATTGTCCACTCCTGGCCTCCTCTTTATTCTAGCCCTCCCTTCCTCCTCAGAGGAGCTGCCTCCAGTGGACATCTCAGAACCCATACCCCCAGGCTAAATGGAGGCCTCTGGAAAGCTGCAGGCCTGATAAAGATTACTGACTGCAAAGTGCTGAGCTGAAGGTTCAAAATTCAGAGAAAGCTGCTGGAATTCATTCTGAACTGCTTCAGATCACAGGCAAGTTTAGAAAACTTTCTGCAATAAAGACTGACAGACCAGATTGACGATCCCACTGAGCCCTCTTATCCCGCCCGTGGATGAGTTTCATTAAAAGGTCTCTTACCCGCCTGCCCGTTGCACCCATGCGCCGACCTGAAGATTGCACAGGCACCTGAAAATCGCCATCGATTGACGATTTTCCCTATGACAGATGTTAGTCTAACTGGCCAGTAGTTTCCTGCTTTCTGTCTCCCCCTCCTTTTTGAATAAAGGAGTTACATTTGCTATTTTCCAATCTAATGGAACCTTCCCGAATCTAGGGAATTTTTGAAAATCAAAACCAATGCATCAGCTATCTCACTAGCCACTTCTTTCAAGACCTTAGGGTGAAGTCCATCCAGACCTGGAGATTTGTCAGCCCACAGCCCCAACAATTTGATCAATACCACTTCCCTGTTGATTATAATTTTCCCCGAGATCTTCCTTCCCTTCCATTTCCTGATTTACAGCTATTCCCAGGATGTTACTTGTGTCCTCCATAGTGAAGACCAAAGCAAAATACATCTTTAATTCACCCACCATCTCCCTACTTTCCATTATCAATTTCCCAGACGCAATCTCTATAGGGCCACTGCTCACTTTGTTAACTCTTTTCTTATATAAATATCTATAGAAACCTTTACTATTTATCTTTTATATTATTAGCTAGCTTTCACTCATACTCTAATTTTTCCCTCCTTATTAATCTTTGTCATTCTTTGCTGTTCTTCATATTCTTTCCACTCTTCTGACCTGCCACCTGTCTTTGCGTAATTATATGTTTTTTCTTTAAGTTAGATAGTCCTTTACTCGTAGCTAACCATGGATGATGGGCCCTCCCCTTGGTATTTTTCTTTCCCATTGGAATGTATCTATTCTGTGTATTCTGAAACACCCCTTTAAATGTCTGCTGCTGAACTTCTATTGACCTATCCCTAAACCTCATTTGCCAGTTCACTTTAGCTAGCTCCACTTTCATGCTCTCACAATTGCCCTTATTTAAGTTTAAAATACTAGTCTTGGGTGCACTCGTTCCTCCCTCAAAATGAATGTAAAATTCCATCATATTATAATTGCTGCTACCTAGGGGTGCTTTCACTAAGAGGTTATCAATTAATCCTATCTTGTTGCTCAATACCAGGTCTAGTAAAGCCTGCTCTCTGGTTGACTCCAGAACATTCTGTTCTAAGAAACTATCCCAAAAACATTCAATGAACCCTTTATCTAAGCTTCCTTTGCCCATTTGATTTTTCCAGTCTATCTGTAGATTAAAACCCTCCATGATTATTGCTGTATCTTTCTGGCAAGCTCCCATTATCTCTTCTTTTATGCTCTGTCCCCCCGTGTAGTTACAATTTGGGGGCTTGTACACCACTCCCACAAGTGACTTCTTCCCTTAATCATTCCTCATCTCAACCCAAGCGGCTTCTATATCCTGGTTTCCTGAGCTTTGGTCATCCCTCTCTAATGTGCTAATGCCATCATAATTAACAGACCCACCCCTCCATCTTTTCCTAACTTGCTGTCCTTCCTAAATGTCATATACCCTTCAACTTTCAGGTCCCAAGTTATGTCATCCTGTAGCCATGTCTCTGTAATGGCTATCAGATCACATTTATTTCTATTTGTGCTATCAGTTCTTCTGTTTAGTCTCAAATGCTATGTGCATTTAGTTACAGAGCCTTTAGTTTTGTCCTTTTATTATTTTTGTAGTGTCTAGTCTTATGTGCTGATTTACTCTTAGATTTGTACTCTCTGTCCCTTCCTGTCACAGTCTGTTTATCATTTCCCATATTAATACCTGTCTCGCTTGCCTTGTCTCTACTCTTTGGTTTACCACATCTTCCCAAATACATCCCTTGCCCCCACTATTCAGTTTAAAACCCTCAATACTTCCCTAGTTAGGCGGCTCACGAGGACACCATCCTCAGCACAGTTCAGGTGTAAATCATCCCAATGGTACAGATCCCACTTTCCCTAATACTGGTGCCAGTGCCGCACAAACCAGAACCTACTTCTCCCACACCAGTCTTTGAGCCATGCATTCATTTCTCTAATCTTATTTGTCCTATGCCAGTTTGCATGTGGCTCAGGTAATCATCCAGAAATTATTACCTTTGAGGTTCTTCTTCTTAATTTGGTGCCTAGCTCATCATACTGACTATGCAGAACCTCCTTCCTAATGCTGCCTATGTCATTGGTACCTACATAGACAGCGACCACTGGATCCTCCTCCTCCCATTGCAAGTTCATCTCCAGCCCTGAGCAGATGTCCCGAATCCTGGCACTGGGCAGGCAACAAAGCTGTCTGGACTCTCGCTCTTTGCTACAGAGAACAGTGTCAATCCCCCTCACTATACTGTCCCCTACTTCCACTACATTCCTTTTTGCTGCCCCCACTTGGATGGTTTCCTGTACTATGTGCTATTGTGACACAGCCGATGGTAAAGGCTGAGTTGTTCAAATTCCAGAGGGAAACTTGAAACAACTGTCATAACCCATTTTTATAATTTGTATGTTTTGAGATGCAGGCTTTGAGTTCAGTAGTAATAAGACCATAAACATTTATTAATACAAGAAAGATTGTAAGCACGTACATATGTCTACAAAATTACTACTATAATAACTATAAAAATCCCCTAATTAATCTGACTCTCAGTTAGACCCCCGGTAAGGCAACAGTAAGACACAGAGTTAAACAAACCCCTGGCAAAGCACACCTTGGACAGTCACATTCAAAATGAGTTTCTTTCAGCTCTGGGCCCTTGCACAGACTGGAGGCTTACAGGCTGGAGGCTTTAGATCTTAGAACCCCTCTTCCTTTTATCAACAACCTTCACTTCCTTTATACATATTTTCCTCTTTGGATGTAAATTCTCACTGTCACTAGGGTTTTTTTAATCTTAAATCTTCTAACAATAAAACACTTTCATAATACCCACTTTACTAGTAAACTTAAAAAAATCACATTGCTTCTGAGCTTCACCTGGTTAGGTGTGATATTTCACCCGCTCCTTTAAATGGTCTATTTAAAAATGCAAATTTCCCACTTTACACCTCACCTTTTATTTCCCTATGTTTATCTAATCACCATTTCAAACCTACTTCCCTTCTATACATCAAAACCTCTAGACCAGCTGGCTCTACTCCAATTAAGCCACACAAACATACTTAGACAAAGACACCACTAAACTCTATTTTAAAATAATTTCCAATAACATTATACCTTCCCCCCACCCTCCCTGATGTGTCACAGAGTCCGCAGCTCAGCCTCCAGCTTGATGACTCTGAGCCGAAGTTCCTCAAGCTGCAACCACTTACTGCAGACGTGTTTGCCCTGGATTATAATGTTATCCAGGAGCTCCCACATGCTGCAGCCTTGAGACATCACCTGTCCTGCCATCCTTAATGTGTTTTAAATAATTACTTAGTTATATTAATCACTTATTTATGTTGCTTTCTTATATATTTTATTAACTTTACCACCAAATTGCGTACTATTTTAATCCTTAGGGATAGAATAGAACTTAACCACTTACCAGATACTCACCAAACAGCTAGCTCCTTTCCCTGTAGTACATCAAGAACCAACTTCTATGGGGAGGGAAAGATAGAAAGAGGAAACAAGCAACTTCTTCTTCCAACTTCCTACTCGCCAAACTCCAAGTCTTCACAAGTCAAACACATTAAGGATAGCTGGACAGGTGATGTCTCAAGGCTGCAGCATGTGGGAGCTCCTGGATAACATTGTGATCCAGGGCAAACACATCTGCAGTAAGTGGTTGCAGCTTGAGGAACTTCGGTTCAGAGTCATCAAGCTGGAGGCTGTTAACTCAGTTACACTCAGTTTGCAAAGGCTGCACTAAAGAACTCTGAATTTATAGTAAACTGAACTGGGGCTATAGTAACCAGATTCAACCAGTGAGCTAATTAACTACTCAGTCCCTACAGCTGAGAGTGAGTTTATCCTGTCTAAACCGCAAGAATGAAAGAATTTAGTCTGCTGACACAGTACTTTCCAGGTACTGCTAATTACAGACTAGATTAGATTTTAAGAGCAAAATTTAAGAACAAAATGGTTAGATTCTCTCTTGTTGGAGATGGTCATTGCCTGGCACTTCGGTGGCATGAATGTTACTTGGCACTCATCAACCCAAGCCTGAATATTGTCCAGGTCTTGCTGGACATGGGTGTGGACTGCTTCAGTGAGGAATTGCAAATGGAACTGCACACGGTACAATCATGATGCTTTCTTTGATCTTTTCCACTTTCAAGGGATAAAACCTGTGGTAGGAGTGCTTTAAAATGAATACCCAAATGTAAAGAAACATTGCCAAAGTAAAAACAAAAATTCATTCATTTTGCCTTCATAATGATACTCTCGCAAATATTGTGTAAGAGTTAATTGGTGGGAACGGCTCAGGAAAAATTGCAGTATGCGGTTGCAACAGGAGCTTGTGCATTCATGAGGAAACAATTTTTGGTTTCCTCTTCCAAGATTGCTCTCAACAATCAGAGGTTTAAGCCTCTCAAAACTAAATGTGGCAAATCTCTTCAAAATCAATTTTCTAACACAACCCGGTGAGTGTTTTTGGTGAATATTCCTTTCGTTTGGAGACCTGGGAAAATGACTTTGTATTAAATGTACTTTCTCTTCAGTGTTGCTCCCTTCTAAACAAAATAGCATTGTGACAGAATTCAGGGTACGTTTACATGCAACAAGAAACACAAAAAAAGTTGCATTGATTCATAATAATTCAACACTGCCAGGGTGAAAGAATAGAAGGATATCCTGCAGCCCAGTGCATGCTTTGATTTGTCATTCTTCTATGATTCTTGTTTGTGTTTTACTGAATCTGAAAGTGAAGAGAGGAAGAACATTTGCTATGGATTTATTTTCTCTCGAAGTTTGAATTTTGGTTTGTGCGCACTGACTGCCACTTTACCAGATCAGGCTCTGATTTGTTGATCCTCGGTGCTGCATTATTCCCAGTTCATTGTACAAATTCTGTCAGTTAAGTTTATTTCTCAAGTCATCTGTAGCCAAACTCTACCACAGGGCCAGTACTGGCTGTACCAGTCAGGTCATATTCTCCATAAGTCTTTGTGCCTTCACCTCCTTGGACAGGGATTATCTGCTTTATTAGGAAATTTGGCATGCAGCGTTCTGGTAAAGTTCTGGTGAACATTCTTCCCTCATTAGAAAAAGTTATCTGGTCATTCATTCATGTCGTTTGTGGCACCTTGTTGTTTGCAGATTAGCTGCTGCATTTTCAAACACAGGAACAAGTGACTACATTTCAAAAGTAATTCAGTGAAGCACTTTGGGGTTTTCTGAGGCCGTGATTTGTTAGACTCTTTACTTTAGTCATTTTTTGAAATTATTTTAGCATTTAAGTCCTGCAGGGTTATGGCAATGTCATTCTTAAGCTGGTGGCTAGGTGGTACATAAGGTCAAGGGTGATTTATTCTTTGAGTTTTGTAGGTGGGAGCTCCTGTTCTAGATGACATGAATGTGGAAAATTGCCACAGTGAGCCAGATATCCAAATATCTTTTGAGCATCATGCTGCCTAGGTCAAAGTACAGCTGCTTTATTTACCTAGTTCCTTGCAATTAGATTTTAACACTATTGATCCATGTTGTTTTCTTTTTCTTTCTTGTTTCTTTAAGGCTTTCTTTCCCCTATAGTCCCCTCTCCTCCTGAAGATTGTGACTTTTGCTGGGGTTCAGTTCCAGAGTATATGGTACAGGGTGGTGGAAGTGGCCCTGATAAATGATTTCAAAAGGAGATAGGATGGGTGTTTGAGGGAAAGAAACTTGCAGGGCTACAGGGATAGAGCAGGGGTTTGGGGCTGACTGGATTGCTCTATAGAATAAAAGCAAAATACTGCGGATGCTGGAAATCTGAAAGAAAAACAAAAATTGTTGGAAATACTCAGCAGGTCTGACAGCATCTGTGGAGAGAAAGACAGAGTTAACGTTTCGAGTCCATATGACTCTTCTTCAGAGCTAAAGAGAAGTAGAAATGTGGTGAAATGTATACTGTTAAAGGGGGTGGGACAGGTGAAGCCAGCGCTAGGGGGAGGCAAAGGAGAGATTGCAAAAGACGTGATAAACAGAAGGTCGAAGGGGTGTTGATGTTGGTGATGCTGGCTAAAGGAAGTGCTAATGGTGACATTAAGAGTAGAAACCAGGATGAACAAGTGATAGATGGCCCTAATGGGGGTGTTGTAGGGGGAGTGGACGGTATGGGAAAAAAAATCAAAATAGGCTAAAAGGTGGGGATAAAACAATGAATGGAAATAAATTTTAAAAAATAATAAGAGAAAAACGTGGGGAAAAAATATATATATAAAAATTTTTAAATAAATATTGAAAAAAAGGGGGATCAAAAAGGGGTGAAGATGGATGACAGAGTTCATGGTCTGAAGTTGTTGAACTCAATGTTAAGTCCGGAAGGCTGTAAAGTGCCTAATCGGAAGATGAGGTGCTGTACCTCCAGTTTGCGTTGAGCTTCACTGGAACATTGCAGTAGGCCAAAGATGGACATGTAGGCATGAGAACAGGGTGGAGTGTTGAAATGGCAAGTAACAGGAAGGTCTGGGTCATGCTTGCGGACAGACCGAAGGTGTTCCGCAAAGCAGTCACCCAGTCTGCGTTTGGTCTCTCCAATGTAGAGGAAACCGCATTGGGAGCAGCGAATGCAGTAGACTAAATTGAGGGAAGTGCAACTGAAGTGCTGCTTCACCTGAAAGGAGTGTTTGAGCCCTTGGACGGTGAGGAGGGGGGAAGTAAAGGGGCAGGTGTTGCACCTTCTGCGATTGCATGGGAAGGTGCCGTGGGAGGGGGTTGAGGTGTAGGGGGTGATGGGGCAGTGGACCAGGGTGTCCTGGAGGGAATAGTCCCTATGGAATGCTAACAGCGGGGGTGAATGGATGATGCTTTTGGTGGTGGCATCATGCTGGAGTAGGTAGAAATGGCGGAGGATGATCCTTTGAATGTGGAGGCTGGTGGGGTGAAAAGTGAGGACAAGGGGAACCCTATCATGGTATATATACATATTTTTTTCCCATCCCCTTTAACAGTATATACTTCACCACATTTCTACTTCTCTTTAGTTCCGAAGAAGAGTCATATGGACTCGAAACACTAACTCTGTCTTTCTCTCCACAGATGCTATCAGACCTGGTGAGTTTTTCCAGCAATTTTTGTTTTTGTTTCAGATTTCCAGCACCCATAGTCTTTTGCTTTTATCTTAGTGTTTAATTGACTGCCACTTCTCTTCCAGGAATGCCTACCTTGAAGAAGTACTGTTCTTCTCTCCGACAAGATTTCCACTTGTTTCTTTTGCCCTGTTCACCTTCATTGCTTTCCATTTCTCTCCCGGTGTTTGACAAGGTGTTTACTAAAACCCGCTTTCACAGCCATATTTCCTTCCTCAGTGACTGTCTCCGTCTCCGGCTTACCCCACATGGATTCCAACTGAAGTTCCATCCCTCCTGTTTCAAATCCACCCAGGATCACAGGTATCTCCGGACATACAACACTCCTCAGACTGCTGTTCTCGTTGCATCCTGAGATCCACACTCAGTGCCATGCGGTGCTATATGAACACACTCGACCTCTCCCTCCAGCAGCACCAACTCACCCTATCTCAAAGCTGTCCTTGCCTCCAGTTTCATTTTATTCTTCGTCTCATCCGATGCCTTAACAAGAAACTTTGTCTCTTTCTTTCAGATGCTAAGGAATCAAGCTCCAACAACTCATTGACACCAACGCCCATCCAGGACCCTCCACCCCTTCCCGTCCCTCTGACCCCATCCCGTCTTCTGATCTCAGCCCTTGCTGTGTATTCACCATACCCTCTGACCTTCCCCTCTCTAATGCTGAATGTTCAGTGCTCAGCAGAGGACTCAGTTTCATACCCTTTCGCCCTCACCTCAATGAATTCTGGGCTCGGCACAATGCTGAACTCTTCTTCCGCCGCCTTCGTCTCCGTGCTCACTTCTTTGGGCAGGAGTCCTTCCCCCTGTTCGACGGATCCTTTCACCCACCTCCAGTATTCTCCCTCCATCTGGACCCCTCCCTCTGGCCTCTTACTTGCTCTCAATCTTTTCAGTGAGAACAGTTGGCGTGACATCAGCTGTCTCAATTTCTCTGCTCCTCTGACCCACTCTAACCTGTCTCCTTCTGAACTTGCCACATTCCGTTCTCTCAGGTCCAACTCTGACTTTGTTATCAAACCTGCTGACAAAGGTGGTGCTGTTGTTGTCTGGCATACTGACCTCTACCTTGCAGAGGCTGAGTGTCAACTCGCAGACACTTCCTCCACCATGACCCCACCACTGAACATCTAACCATTGTTTCCAGGACCATTTCTGACCTCAACTCCTCTGGAGATCTTCCCTCCCCAGCTTCCAACCTCAGACAGCCCGCTTCTGCCTCCTCCCCAAAATCCACAAACAGGACTGACCCAGTAGACCAATCGTTTCAGCCTGTTCCTGCCCCTCAGAACTCATTTCTTCCTATCTTGACTCTGTTCTCGTTCCCCTTGTCCGGTCTCTTCCCACCTAAATCTGTGATTCCTCTGATGCCTTACATCATATGAACAATTTCCAGTTCTGTGGCCCCAACCGCCCCCTCTTCACCATGGACGTCCAAACCCTCAACACCTCCATCCCCCACCTGGATGGTCTGTGGGTTCTCTGCTTCTTCCTTGAACAGAGGCCCGAACAATCCCCATCCACCACCACTCCCCTCCATCTGGCTGAATTTGTCCATTCACTGAACAATTTCTCCTTAAACTCGTCTCACTTCCTCCAAATAAAAGATATGTCTATGGGTACCCGCATGGGCCCCAGTTATGCCTGTCTCTTTATGGGGTATGTGGAACATTCCTTGCTCCAGTCCTACTCAGGCCCCCTCCCACAACTCTTTCTCCGGTACGTCGATGACTGTTTTGGTGCCGCTTCATGCTCTCGTCTGGACCTGGAAAAATTTATTAATTTTGCTTCCAATTTCCACCTCTCCATCACTTTCACATGGTCCATCTCTGACACTTTCCTTCCCTTTCTTGACCTCTCTGTCTCAATTTCTGGTGATAGAGTATCCACCGATATTCATTACAAGCCCACAGATTCCCACAACTACTTCAACTACAGCTCCTCACACCCCACTTCCTGTAAGGACTCCATCCCATTCTCTCAGTTCCTTTGCCTCCGTCGCATCTGTTCTGATGATGCCACTTTCAAAAACAGTGCTTCTGACATGTCTTCCTTCTTCCTTACCTGAGGTTTCCCACCCATGGTGGTTGACAGGGCCTTCAACTGTGTCCGACCAATCTCCCGCGCATCTGCCCTCACATCTTCCTCTTCCTCCCGGAACCATGATAGGGTCCCCATTGTCCTCACTTTTCACCCCACCAGCCTCCGCATTCAAAGGATCATCCTCTGCCATTTCCGCCAATTCCAGCATGATGCCCACCACCAAACACACCTTCCCTTCAACCCCCTGTCGGCATTCCATAGGGACTGTTCCCTCCGGGACACCCTGACCCACTCTCCCATCACCCCCTACACCTCAGCCCCCTCCCATGGCACCTTCCCATGCAACCGCAGAAGGTGCAACACCTGCCCCTTTACCTCCCCCCTCCTCACCGTCCAAGGGCCCAAACACTCCTTTCAGGTGAAGCAACACTTCACTTGCACTTCCCTCAACTTAGTCTACTGCATTTGCTGTTCCCAATGCGGTTTCCTCTACATTGGAGAGACCAAACGCAGACTGGGTGACCACTTTGTGGAACACCTTCAGTCTGCCCGCAAGCATGACCCAGACCTTCCTGTCGCTTGCCATTTCAACACAGCACCCTGCTCTCATGCCCATATGTCCATCCTTGGCCTGCTGCATTGTTCCAGTGAAGCTCAACGCAAACTGGAGGAACCGCACCTCATCTTCCGATTAGGCACTTTACAGTCTTCCAGACTTAACATTGAGTTCAACAACTTCAGATCATGAACTCTCTCATCCATCCTCACCCCTGTTTGATCCCCATTTTTTCAAATATTTATTTTTTAATTCTTATGTATATATTTTTTTCCCACCTATTGCTATAATTATTATTTTTAAAATTTATTTCCATTCATTGTTTTATCCCCACCTTTTAGCCTATTTTGATTTTTTTCCCCATACCACCCCCTCCCCGCACCCCACCCGTACTCGGGCCGTCTGTCACTTGCTCATCCTGTTTTCTACCCTTAATGTCACCCACCATCAGCACCTCCCTTAGCCAGCGTCACCACCATCAACACCCCTTCGACCTTTTGTTTATCACATCTTTTGGAATCTTTCCTTTGCCTCCACCTATCACTGGCCTTCTATCCAGCTTCACCTGCCCCAACCCCTTATCCAGTATACATTTCACCACATTTTTACTTCTCTTTAGTTCTGAAGAAGAGTCATACGGACTCGAAATGTTAATTCTGTCTTTACACAGATGCTGTCAGACCTGCTGAGTTTTTCCAGCAATTTTTGTTTTTGTTGCTCTATAGAAGGTCGGCATGGGTTTGATGGATCGCAATGACTCCATGGCTAACTTCAGTGGAGCCTGCCAGAGCAGGCATGATGGCAGAAGTGCCAGGAGAATCAGGCAGGAGTATCCACATTGGATTCCTTGTATCAGGAAAACTGCCCCCAATTAAGCGGGGGCAGGAAGGTCCTGACACGGGAAACACACCCACTGGCAGTGGGATGTCTATTGGGCTCATTAATGAGCCACTTGACATCCATTATCCCTGACCCCACTGGAATTTAGAGGTGAGTCAGGGATTAAATGGGAGTCGCACGGGCTCACCCATGCCTCCTGAAGGCCAGAGAGTGAACACTACTGGGTTTACCTGTAGTCTCATGGTAGGGAGTGGTCCCAATCAGGGGACCTGACACCGGGAAGGGGGAGGGTTGCTGAAAGCCGCCCTTCTGCCCTTGTCTCCTATCCCCTGCCCCCTATGAACCACCTCCCTATGAACCCCTTCTCGCTCCACTCACCTGTGTCCATGGATCCAGCGTCCATACCTGGTGAAGGCCTTGGAGCATTACTGGCAGCTGCCACTGCTCCTAATGGTGCTGCCAGCAATGGAGAGCTGCTGGCCTCTGATTCTGCCCTACTGGGAGCTTGATTGTGTGGAAGGCCTGATGCTGGCCAGTTAAGTGCCCAAGAGACACCTAAATTACGTTGGGCCTTCCCCACAGAAGCGACATGGAGTTTCCGCCAGTTCTCCCGCTGGTGGGGGAAGGGATCCCTGTCATTAGAACTAAACCCTGAGCTATGATTCTGTGACATAGCAATCGGAGTAGCCAAGATGCCTGCATTACAACAGTCACAACACTTTAAAATAATAGTATTTAATTGGCTGTACGTGCTTCAGGATGTCTGCTTGATGCTACAGAAATGCAAGTCTTTTTTTCATTTTATTCAATAAGCTAAGAGGGAAATGTCCTCACTGTTAGAACACTGTACTATCAGGTTGTCTGATTACAATCAATCTAGAAAAGCTAGTCATCAATCAGTCCATTTTTGTGAACTTTACCTATACGTGCAACTTGGAAAGCATAAATGTTTTCATGGGTTTGTCTCCTGATCATCTACTGTAACTATGTAAAAAATCCATGGAAACGTTGTATAAGGTATAAAAAGGGTATAAATGCTGATTATGCCTTTTTTCCCGTGTATTTACAACAGATGATTGGGAGAATCCACACAGAAATTCATAGGAATGAGTAGGCCGTTCAGCGCTTCGAGTCTGTTCCAATATGCAATTAGATATAGCTAATCTGTAGCTGAACTACATTTGCCCATCTTTGATCTACATCTCTCAACAACCTTACCTAACAAAAATTTGTCTATCTCAGTCTTCAAAATTTGAGTTGACCGAGCATTCACTACCTTTTGGAAGAGAGGAGTGTAGATTTTTATTTGGCCTAACACTGATCTTAAGGCAATGCCCCTTGTTCTGGATTCCACCAACATAAGTAATTGTTTATCTATCAAATCATTTTTTCATTTGAAATGCATCAGCCAGATTTTCATCCTCAGGAAAGGTTTGCCCAGAAGTCAGATATTTGGTCGGGGTTGGGGGGTGGTCAGGCCGAAACAGGAGTTGGGGTGGGCTACCCAGAAACAAATGCAGAGGCTGCCGGGTGCAGAGCTGAGCTGGGTGCAAGGCCTGCCTCTGTGCTCCAGCACTGCGTTCAAATAAATAAAAAAGAATAGTGAAACAAAAAATATTTCCCCAGTCCTCATCCACCCCCCCCCTAAGTCCCACACAAGCCCAATGCCCATCCATGCCAATCTGTGCCAACACATGGCCCCATACCCCTGATGCCAACCCATGCCCCTCTACCCACTTCCCCATGGCCCCCAAAACCTCACATCAACTTAATGCCAATTCATGCCAATCAATCAGTGCCCTCACCCACCATCCTTTGCCCTTAACCCCTCCATGCCAAGTCACCTAGTATCCATGGACAGTTCCTTGACAGTTTTGACACTTTCTGGACAGCTTTGACAGATTTGATGGGTTTGAAACTTCCTGGATAGCTTTGATAGCTTGGACAGGTTGACACTTCTTGGCAGCTTTGACAGCTGGACAGCTCCTTTACAACTCCTTGACAGCTTGACAGTTCCTTGACAGCTGGTCAGTTCCTTGATGGCTGGACAGCTCTTTAACAGTTACTTGACAGCTGAGCAGTTCCTTGACAGCCTGACTCCTGCCCCCGCAAAGATGGGAAATGCCGGGTTCAGGGGTGGGACTTTGACATTGCAGCCAGTTCCGAGATTTCCACCATGACGAGAAGCTTCTCTGCTATGGTGAAAATCTGGCCATCGATTCGATCACCCCTCAACCATTTAAACTCAAGGGAATATAATTCAACCCCATAAAGGTTAGCAAAATGCAAGGGGAACCACTTCTGAATCACAGCAATAATCCTGTTTGTGGAATTTTACATGCAGACTGTGATATAAAATAAATGGATAAAACTATAACGAACAGACCCCAGTAACTAAACAATCACACCCCAAGATGCCCAGAGAGGAAACCCCACCATCTGGCCTAGCTTGCCTGAAACTTGAGTTCTTGCCACAAAATTCAAGAGGCAGAGAGATTTGCATAAGAAGGGGGAATGTCACACTCTTTTAAGGCACTTCAGTGTTGATCTGGTTACACAGGCCTGCCTTGACCAAAAAAAATATTGGCCAGAAAGTTCTAAAGTTCCCAGCAGAAAAATGTCCCTCAGGGTAAAGTAATCGCTCTGCTTCAGGATCCACTATCTCAGTCTAGTAAATATTCCATACCAGGATTTGTAGCGTAAATAGGGTTTAAATCTGGATGTAACAAGGGGCTGGATTTTATGCTCTCCCTGTCGGTGGGTTTGAAGGTAGGGGTCATGTAAAATCCAGTGGGTGGCTTTCTCACCACCCCATCCCCTTTGCCAATTAAGGGCCTTATCCTGCCAATGCTGGTATTTTACTCCGGTTGGAGGGAAGCCCACGCCATGCGGAAGCCTGACAGCTTTAGCTGCGCAAGCTGGTGTCAGGAAAGGGGAAGGACCTCCTTTGGGGGCCCCTTGGCCCATTGGAGGCACCGCCCAAGGTCATTCCTCCCCTTTTAACCCTCCTCCCTGGCCTCTTGAACCTGGCCCCACCCCACCGCACTCGCCAAGACCCCAGAACCCGGACTTACCTGGGCTCTTTGGCGTGATGGGACCGTCTGTAGTCCCAATAGATGACCAATGGTGGGACCACAGGGCTGCTGGCCAATCCGAATGGCGGGCACCTCTCTCAGGTGGGACTATCTTCCGGGAGAGGGTAGTCTCATTTTACCGCAATTAGTGCTGCTCCCAGCATTAAATTGTGCCAGGTAGCCGTAGGGATCATGGGCAGGCTCCCCCCCTCCCCAACACCCGCCTGACCTTACAGCTGTCGGGGGGAGGAGTGGGAAAGGACCACAGCAGCCCATAAAATTCAGCCATATTCTAGAGCCCACTGAAAGGAAATCAGGGTTTCTCCCCTATCCAGCCCAAATAATTTAAGAACCTCAATATCATAGAACTATAGAAGAGTACGACACAGAACAAGACCATTTGATCCATCGAGTCTGTGCTTGTTCTTTTGAAGAGCAATATAGTTAGTTCTACTTCGCCACTGCTTTCCCCATATTCCTGCAAATTTTTCCCCTTCAAGTATTTATCTAAATCTCTTTTGAAGGTTACTATTCAATCTGTCAGCATCACATTCTCAGGCAGTGCATTCCAAATCCTAACCACTCATTACATTAAAAATGTTTTCCCATGTCACCTCTGCTTCTTTTGTTAATCACTTCAAAACACTGCCCCCTTGCTTATTGCTCTTCAGTTTCCGGTGTCATGAAGAGATATTAATGTCCATTATACTGCTGGAAATTATTTTTAAAATAGAATTGTAGTGGGGTCTGTGTCTATGTGTGTGTCTTAATTGGATTAAAGCCAGCTAGTCTGGGTGATTTTATGTACAGAAAGAAGTAGTTTGAAATAGTAATTAGATAAACATAGGGAAGTTTAGAATCATAGGTGTAAAGGGGGCAATTTGCATTATTAAATAAACAATTCAAATGATTGGGTAAAATCTTGCACCGAGCTGGGAGATGCCAAGCAATGTGTTTATTTTTTTTTTGCTTACAAATAAAATTTGTGGAATGAAAGGGTTTATTGTTGGGAGAGGTAAAATTAAAAATCCTAGTAATACAATGGAAAATTTACATTGAAAGGAAAAGCTAGGTATAAACAGAAAGGAGTTTTTGTGTGTAAGGCAGAGGTGTTTAGGATCTAAGCAGTTTGTAAGCCTACAATTTAATCTGCAAAGGAACCAAATTTCAAAGAACCTCATTTTGAATTCGTACGGTCAAATGCGCTTTGCCTGGTGCCTGATTAAACTCTATGGTTTATTGTTGCCTTGGTGAAGATTTACCTAGGAGTGATTAATTTAGGTATTTGTCTAAAAGTAACTTGTAGACATGTGTGTGTGTTTAATTTGTTGTTAAATTAATAAATGTTTAATTTAGTTTTATATTAAAAATCTCTTGAGGTTCAGTGGTCTTATTCCTGAATTTGGAGCTGCATCTCAACCATGCCAATTGAAAATATAGGTTATGACAGTTGGTCAAGTTTCCCTCTAGGATTTAAACAACTCAGCCTTTACCAACTGCTGTGTCATTACAATTGTGGGCTCTTGGCGGGCTAATATTTGTAATTCCCTGATTAGTTTGGAAGTGGTGAATTTTAAAGTTACGAGTATGAGAAGCATTTGAATTCAAGGGTTGGTGAGATTTTTTGTAAGTGGTGAAACTGCAATATGGCTTTGGAAATTGTGAAGACTTGTCTGGAAGTAGCAGATATAACTCTGATTGGGTTACAAAACGTATCCAAGAATAAGTTAACACAGTTGGCAGATAAGTTAAAGTTAGGGTTACCTGTAGGGGTGAAGAAAGCAGGGGGAGAACTTTCACCCCAATGGGGGGGCTGAGTGGGAGCGGGCAGGCGTGCAGCTGATCACTGTCCGCGACCAGCTGCACACCGCCATTTTACGTGGGGGGGGGGGGGGGGGGGGGGGGTGCCGCCAATTAAGGCCCGCCCAGCGTGATGTGCACCCAGAGAAACGTTGAGTGCTTCCTGTGCGGGCAGTGGGAGGAGGGAGAGTCTTTCACGCAGACGGGCGAAAAAGCACAGAAATCTCCCTGAGGCAAGGAGCTGCCTCAGGGAGATTAGTTTCATTATGAAAAATTTAAATAAAGAAAAATATGATTAATT
This sequence comes from Cetorhinus maximus, assembly GCF_964194155.1. Classification (NCBI taxonomy): domain Eukaryota; kingdom Metazoa; phylum Chordata; class Chondrichthyes; order Lamniformes; family Cetorhinidae; genus Cetorhinus; species Cetorhinus maximus. Next base: position 164,474,795 of record NC_135880.1, read on the forward strand.
CAGACAATTCCTCTCATGTGACAGCGTCACATGAGTTGGGACATGTCAATGAATTTTAATAAAAATTTTTATTCAATTTATAAAGCCTTCATGTAACCACATCCCGCCCGTTGATGAGGTTCCATGAGAAATGCGAAAGCCGCCTGGGCTCTTCGCCTGCCCGCCAACCTTAAGGTTGAACGGGCAGCCCAGACAACCAGCTTAATTATATTAGTAACAGCCTTAATAGGCCTTTGACAGTTAGGCGGGCGCGCAGCCGACTCCGGTGCGCCCTCGCCAAATTGAAGTTTGGAATGACGTGCGGTGACATCGGGACACACACCCGACATCATTGCACATCATTTTACGTGTTGGTGAGCGGGGCCCGCCTCCATACGCCGACCAGAAGATTCAGGCCCAGGTATAATTAAAGGTATAGCACAGCATCTACAGTTGGAAGTGAGACCTGACACTGGTGAGCCACAGCTGGAGGTAGTGAGACTTCAGTTACAATGAAGGCACTTGAACTTGAACAAGCAAAGGAGCTGATAAAACTTGAATTAGAAGCAAAGGAAAGAGAAAGGGCATTCAAAGGGAGCAAGCAGAAAGGCAGGAGAAAGAAAAGAAGCTGGAACTAGAATTTCAGGCAAGAGATAAGGATAAAGAAAGAGAGGCAAGGGAAAGAGAGAAAGAAAGAGAAAGAGAATACCTGCTTAAAAGGCTGGAAGTTAAAAAAGGGATCTCAGATTCTGAGGAGAGTTCTGATGATGAAAAAACCTTTAACCTTAAAACCTAGTGGGGAGATGTTTAAAATTGTACAAGCTCTTCCAAAGTTTGAGGAAAGGGATGTGGAATTATTCTTTATTTCATTTAAGAAACAAGCTAAACAGATGAAATGGCCACAGGAGTACTGGACATTATTGTTACAGGCTAGGTTGGTGATTAGAGCACATGAATTATATGCTTCACTATCTGAAGAGGTATCGGTGAATTATGATGTGGTGAAAAAGGCTATTTTGAGTGCATATGAGTTGGTTCCTGAGGCATACAGGCAGAAGCTTAGGAATATGGGAAAATAGCCTGGGCAAACTTAGATTGAGTTTGAAAGAGTAAAACAAAGTAATTTTGACCAGGGGATACGGGCGTTAAAAATAGAGACAACATATGCAGCTCTTAGAGACGTAATTCTTGTGGAAGAATTTAAAGATCTAATTCCTTCGGTAGTGAGAACTCATGTGGTGGAACAGAGGGTTCAAACTGTAAGACAAGCAGCAGAGATAACTGATGATTATGAGTTAGTGCATAAAGCTAAACCTTTTTTCTGTTACCCTTTTAAATCTGAAAAGGATAGAAATGGGAAGGTGAAAGGAAGGTAGGCAGTTAGGGAAGAGAAGGAGTAGCTGAAAATTCCCAGGAAGTTTTTTCTCAGAATGAGGAGGAAGGTGCTGAGGGTGGGAGTGCAATTCAAAAATTGCGGTGTTTTCATTGTAATAAAGTGGGGCATACGAAGTCAATGTGTTGGAAATTACTGAAAAAATCTGTTGTAATTATTGCACTGAAAAAAAAGTGTTTTGTGAACAGGTAAAACAAGAAGAATCATTGATAGGTAAAAAAGTGGGAATGTGTTCATAACTTACCCAAGAGAACTCTGAGGGGCAAGTTACAGAAATGTTTAAAGACTTTGTGTATGAAGGGAAAGTCTTTCCTTATGTATAGGGTGGAGTAGGTAAAGATGTTAAAATTTTAAGAGACACAGAGGCTAGTCAATCCTTAATGTTGTGGGATATTGACATTTGTTGTTCAGAGGGGGTATTGTAGGAGTAGGTGATAATAAGTGGGTTCATGGAGATGCTAAACCTATCCTCTGGTGGAAGATAAATTTAAATAGCAAGTGGAAGTCAGGTGAAGTTATTGTTGGAGTAGTGGAAAAATTGCCCATTGCACGGGTTCAGTTTATTTTGGGTAATGATGTGGCTGGGTCACAGATTTGGGTGATACCCAAGGTGGTTGAGCAGCCTGCAGTGGTTTCAACAGAGGTGTTATAAAGAAAGCATCCTGGATTGTTTCCAGATTGTGTGGTAACGAGATCACTGGCTCATAGATTGAAACAAGAAAAGCAAGAAGGGCAGGCAGTTCAAAGGCAAGAAGAAGGTGTTGAAATCCAATTAGCTCAAACTGTGTTTGAACATTGTTCAGGAAGAAAGACTACAACACAATTCAGCTGAAGTGTTTAACTCAAGGAGGTTAGTGAAGTTACAGAAAAATGATTTGCAATTAAAACAGTTATATCAGGCAGCTTACTCGGAAACAGAAGCAAAATGTATTCCAGTATGTTATTACCTTAAGGGTGATATTTTAATGAGAAAATGGAGGCCGGATCATGTCTCAGCAAATTAAATCTGGAGTGAGGTGCATCAGATTGTTATTCCAGTTGGGTATAGAAATGAGATGCTGAGGATTGCTCAAGACATTCAAATGGGGGGACATTTAGGAATTAGGAAAACATAGGAAAAGGTACAGAGTGTTTTTTTTGGCCAGGATTGAATAGGGATACAGTCAAATTCTGTAGAACATGTCACACATGTCAGGTAACAGGGAAACCACAAGCAGTGATTAAGTTGGCACCTTTAATCCCAGTACCAGCATTTGAAGAACCTTTTCCCAGAGTCATGATTGATTATGTAGGACCCCTCCCTAAGACTAAAAGTGGAAATCAGTATTTACTGATGATAATGGATGTGTCTGCCAGGTTTCCTGAACTGATACATTTAAGAAACATTACAACCAAGAAGATTGTGGAGGAGTTAACTAATTTGTTTTTACAAGATATGGTTTACCTAAGGAAATACAATCAGATCAGGGGTCAAATTTCATGTCAGCTTACCATCACAAGGGGCTTTCGAAAGATGGCATCAAACTTTAAAAATTATGATAAGATCGTACTGTCAGGATTATCCACAGGGCAGGGTTAGGGGAATTCCATTCTTGTTATTTGCTATTAGAGACACTCCTAATGCATCAACTGGTTTTAGTCCTTTTAAACTAGTTTATGGTCATGAGGTAAGGGGACCACTGCAATTGATTCGTGAAAAATTGGTGGGTCAAAATTCAGAAAATATTCTCCTGGGTTACTTATAAAATTTCAGGGAAAGATTGAACTGAACATGTGAGTTGGCTAGAGAACATTTAAAGATGTCAAGCAAGAAATGAAAATGAAGGCAGACAAGACAGTGACAGCTTACAGTTTTGTTTCTGGTGAGAAAGCACTAATTCTGTTACCAGTACTAGGTGTTTCATTAAATGCAAGGTTTGCAGTCACACAAACCTATTTGTGGGAATAAGTTGTGAAAGACAGATTTAACTATACATGATGTGTCTATATAAGTTCCATCTTCAATAAGGCAACATCCTTATAGATTAAATCTGGCAAAGTTATCACAAGTACAAAAAGAAATTGACTTCATGCTTCAAAATTTTATCATTGAGTCTAGTTGCAGTAACTGGAGTTCGCCTTTGTGCTGGTACTGAAACCAGACAGAAAACAAAGACTGTGTGTGGACTATTGAAAAGTGAAAGCGGTGACAAAAGCAGATTCCTATCCTACACCATGGTTGGAAGATTGCATTGGGTAAGTGGGACAATCCCAATTTATCACAATTTTGACTTGCTAATATTGACTAGCTAAAAGGATATTGGCAGGTACCATTGTCGGAAAGAGCAAAGGAGATATCGGCTTTTGTGACACAAAATGGGCTAAATCAGTTTATGGACATGCCATTTGGTATGAAGAATGCACCTGCAATATTTCAAAGACTGACAAAGTAATTGCAGGTCTAAGCAATTGTGCTGTTTATATTGATGATCTGATAGTTTTCAGTCAGACATGGGAGGAGCATTTACAGCATCTGGAAGAATTATTTTCTCGATTAATTCTAATCAAAGCTAGTTTGGTGATGAACTTGGCTAAAAGTGAATTTGCGAAAGCACAAGTTACATATCCAGGCCATACCGTTGGACATGGTAAGCTGGCTCCAAGAGATGTGAAAGTCAATGCTATCATGGATTTCCCAGTGCCTACAACAAAATGAGAAGTTTTGAGATTTCTGGGCATGAGTGGATTTTACCGGAAATTTGTACCAAGTTTTGGCAGTGTGGTTTCTCCACTGACTGAACTATTAAAAAAGAACAAGAGGTTTTAGTGGGCCCTTGAGTGTCAGAAATCATTTGACAGTTTGAAAACTGCATTAACTAATTGCAGTACCCAATTATGCCAAGCAATTTAAGTTGGCCATTGATGCAAGTGATATAGACATTGGGGCCGTACTGTTACAAGAGGATGACACTGGAATTGAAAAACCGATAGGGTATTTTTCATGGAAGCTGAATGTACAACAGAGAAGATATTCAATGATCGATAAAAGGATCTTGAGTTTGTTGTTAGCATTGCAGCATTTTGAAATTTATGTTGCAAACAATTCATCAGAAACAATTGTTATACAGACACCAATCCTTTGAAGTTTTTGGACAAATTTTGAGACAAAAGTGCAAGACTATTATTACAACCCATTTAATCTACAGATTATACATGTTGCTGGTAGAGAAAATCTGTGCGCAGATGCATTATCAAGATTTTGAAACTTAAAAGGAAAGGGGGATTTTAAAAAACTTGGACACTGGATTAGTGTGATTTCTATTGATAACAAAGACTTGTGTATATACATTGTTATGTTAATGCATGCATCTGGTAATGTAATAGTGTAATAAGTATCGGAGATAGTGTAAGATTGGTTATTAAAAAATGAAGCCATCTTTTAAAATTATGATGGTTCATTTTTCGATAGGGAGGGGAATGTCCTGAAGAGATATTAGTGTCTATAATGTTGGAAGTTATTTTTAAATAGAATTATAGTGGGGTCTGTGTCTATTTGTGTGTCTGTGTGTGTCTTAATTGGATTAAAGCCAGATAGTTTGGGTACTTTGATGTATAGAATGAAGTAGTTTTGAAATGGTAATTAGATAAGCATGGAGAAGTTTAGAAGCCTAGGTGTCAAAGGGGAAATTTGCATTTTTAAATAAACCATTCAAAAGAATGGGTAAAATCTTGAACCTAGCTGGGAGATGCCAATAAATGTGTTTATCTTTTTTGCTTACTAATAAAATTGTTGGAGTGAAAGGGTTTATTGTTAGGAGAGGTAAAATTTAAAAACCTAGTAATACAATGGAAAATTTACATTGAAAGGAAAAGCTAGGTACAAACAGAAAGGAGTTTGTGTGTGTAAGTCAGAGGCATTAAAGATCTAAGCATCCTGTAAGCCTACAACTGTGTCGGCAAAGGAACCAAATTGCAAGGAACCTCATTTTGAATTTGTACGGTCAAATGTGCTTTGTCTGGTGTCTGTTTAAAGTCTATGGTTTATTGTTACCTTGGTGAAGTTTACCTGGGAGTAATTAATTTGGGGAGTTGTTTAAGAGTTATTATGGTAGTAATTTGTAGACATGTGTGTGTTTAAGTTATTGTTAAGTTAATAAATGTTTAATTTAGTTTTATATAAAGAACCGTTTGAGGCTTGGTGGTCTTATGCCTGAATTCAGAGCCGCATCTCAAACATACCAATTGAAAATATAGGTTATGACAGTTGTTCAAGTTTCCCTCTGGGGTTTAAACAATTCAGCCTTTACCAACTGCTGTGTCATAACACTGGCAACAGCTTTTCTTTATTTACTTTATCTAAACCCTTCATAATTTTGAACACCTCTGCCAAATCTCCTTTGAGTCTTCTCTATTTAAAGGAGAACAATCCCATCTTCTCCAGTCTCTCCATGTAACTGTAATCCCTCTTAGCTGGAACCATTCTGGTAAATCTCTTCCACCTCCATCTCCAAAGACTCATGTCCTTCTTAAAGTGTGGTGCCCAGAATTGAATACAATAGTCTAGCTGGGACGGAATTAGTGTTTTATGTAGGTTTAGTATACCTTCATGGCACTCTATGCATCTATGTGTAAAGTGCTGGATCCCATATTTACTTCCCTGTTAGCCTGCCTTGCTACTTTCAAAGATTTGGGCACAAACACCCCCAAGTCTCTTTCTTCTTGCACTCCCTTTAAAACTATAAAAACAGAGAGAATGTTGTATTAATAAAGCACCTTTCACAACTTCAGGATGTCTCAAAGCACTCGACAGCCAATGAAGTACTTTTGAAGTATAGTCATTGTTGTATTGTAGTAAATGCAGCAGCTAATTTGCAGATAGGAATGTGATAATGCCCAATCAAATAATCTGACTTTGTAGGTGTTGATTGAGGGATAAATATTGGCCAGGACATCAGGGATACCTCCCCTCCTCCTCTTCAAAATAGTGTAATGAAATCTTTTACATCCACCTGTGAGGGCAGACAGGGCCTTGCAGTTTAACACCTCATTTGTAAGACAGCACCTATGACAGTGCAGCACTCCCTCAGTACTGCATTGGAGTGTCAGACTAGATTTTTTGTGGTCAAGTATTTGGAGTGCGACTTAAACTCACAACCTCCTGACCTGGAGGCAAAAGTGCTATTGGCCATGGTCGACACCACCATTTTATAAATACCATTTGGCTTGTATTGTCGTTCCTTATTCTTCCAAACAAAGTTTATCATTTCACACTTTTCTGCATTTGAACTTCAGCTGCCATGTGGCCCGCCATCCAACCGGCTGTCTATACGTTCTCTGGAAATTTTTACTATCTTCCTCATTGTTTACCAGACTTCCAAGTTTTGTGTCGTTTGCAAATTTCAAAATTGTGCCCTATACACACCAATCCAAGTTATTAGTGCGTATCAGAAACAACAGTAGTCTGAATACTGAACCCTGGGGAAAACCTCGGTGTACCTCCCTCCAGTCTGAAAAACAGCTTCATCTTTATGGGCTGCCAATCCTCCAGGATTGGCCTGGGGTCTCCAGGAATTGAAAATCAGTCTCCAGGACGCTGCTGCGTGCAACCCTAGATAAAAATCATGGAGACATTAAAAAGATCATGGGTGGAATCATCCCAGATTTGCACTAAGTGTGGTAGCAGGCTGGTAAAACGATGTTTTACTCACTGGCTGCGATGGAGGGTTTTTAAGCAGCATCGTCCTAAATCCACCGCATTACTTATGCATTCCCGGGAAACACGCCGTTTCCATGGTGGGTGGGCTCTCATACACCCGTCACGCCATCACCTCGCCGCTTCATCACGCCAGGCACCACATTTAAAGGACAACTATGCTCAGTGCTTCCAACCCAGGACTGCAGCAAAGAAGACATGGCCTCGAAAGGCAAGAAGACTGCAGCCCTCGAGCACCTTTTGAATGCCGTGGAGGCCCGCTATGATGTCCTCCACCCTTACTCTGGCCGCAGGAGGAGTAGCTACATTACCTTGGTAGTTGGTCGGCGATGGCAGTGGTGATCAGTGCCAACGCTGCACAGAAGAGGTTGGCCATTCAATATAGATAGAGGATGAATGATCTCGTCCGTGCAGCCAGGGTAAGACAACAATCTCATCACTCTAAACTCACACACTCAAGCCCATCTTACATTCACTGGCATCTCACTCACTTCCAGCTCAAGGGACATCACCACCCATTCTCACATACACACACTCACATGTCCATCTGGCCTCATCTCCACTGCCTTCTCAGCCCTCACCATCTTGAGGCCACTTGCACAGATCAACATGTGCCCTCACACACACCCTGGGATACCCTCCTTCCCTCTCGTCCTGCAGGCTCTTCCCTTGCTTGAAGCCACTTCTCCGCCTTCCCCAAGCAAGTCCTAGACCTGCAGCCATTGAAAAGCCTCCCAATTATGGCTGATCTGATAGGTAGAGGCCTACCCATGAGCCCCGCTAAAAGTGATGTGGTGCCGTCTGTGAAGCCTGGCACTGATGACTGCGAGTGCTGACCAAAGCAAGGTAAGCAAACAAACCTTGAAGTCCTGAGCGAAGTGCAGTCCGCCAAGTGCACACTTTATATATGCTGTTCTGAAACACGTCGGCGTATTTCCTGCCGACGTGGGTGGATGATCCAGCAGGGGTGGGGGAACGATTCCAGCGGGCTGGCCTTATGACATGTTGATGTATTACAATGAGTGTCGCGACGGCCGATGGCGGGGAACGCGGCCCACCATCGGTGGGCGGAGCAGACAATCGCAAACTGGTTTCACAACATCATGGCACCGATTTTTGTCTGCGCACGCCACCAAACACGCCCAACGCCAGGCACGAAAAATCCTTCCCCTTAATTGCAACCGCTTGCCTCAATTACTCCTTGTGGTAAGGAGCTTCATTTTAATTTTCCCAGATCATGATAGAGAGAGTCCACTTTGAAAGGTGATGTCATATTAATGGAACTAGTGCAGACTATTTTCTTCTATTTATTTTCTCATGCCCTGTGGTGTTTCCTGGTCAAGAGGGTGAGAAAGCAGCCTACCAACATCAGTCTGCAAGCTGATGTTAGGAGATATGTGCAAGAAAATGCTCATTGAATCTTCTTTCCTTCCCACCTCTGTAAAGAATTGCTACTGCTTCCCCCCTCCTCCCAGCGTTGGGCACTGGAGAGCTCTTTGTGAGCAGCCAGGGAATGGTACAATGATGTACAAGATTAAAAACCAGAAAGGCAAAGGTGAATTAAGGAGAGAATTCATCAGGTTTAGGATGCTGAATATTCTGTTAGCAAGATACAGTGAATATAAAATCTGTTGAGTAGTTGTTGTGTAAACTGGCTGGGCTTCTGCTTAGGGAGGAAGTGGAGGGGCGGGAAGTGGGAGGGAAAGGGGTTGGGGGAGGGGGAAGGGATGTACAAGCTTCCAGCAGGGGCAAAATGACCACGGAAGTATATGGAACACGGATCAGAATATAAATGCACCAATCAGAATGAGCTGGTTGCCTTAAATTATCTTCCCTTGTTCCGAATTTTTTTTTGAACAAATGCAATTTTTTATAGAAACAAAGTTACTCTGCGATGTTAGGGGAAAGACTGAAAAATAATGGCTGCAACATAAGGAAAACTGGGATTCAGAATTCCAGCTGTGGATAAGTTTCCCAAAAGAAAAAAAATTCCGTTTTTGGTTATTCCAAAATTGTTGTCAGGAGGAATATTTACTCTCTGATGCAGAAAACCAGACTAATCTAAAGTGCAGCCTTTTATTGTTTCACAGGGTAGTGTGACGCAGACCATGGTTATGTTGCAATCTTTCCTGTCAGATTTCTGCAAAGAATGCAGCCACTCCCACTCCAAGCAGCTTTTTCTCGATACTGCCCTTCATATCTTGCTACCCTACATGTCATACCATATTCCCCTCTACCATCTGCACACCGTGCTTCACACTCTGTTGTCTCCACTATCCTGAACACTCCATTATCTTGTACATTGCACTCCCTGCACATTGCTTTGCATGTCCTCCGCACACAACAGCTCCTGCATACTGTCCTTTGCATTGTGTTGTTATGCCAACACTCCTTCACACTCTACTGTCCTGGATAGTGTCACGTGTCTTATGATTTGGATGACCTGGATGAAGGGGCCGAGTGTATGGCGGCTAAATTTGCTGATGACACCAAGATAGGTAGGAAAGCAAGTTGTGAAGAGTACACAAAAAGTCTGCAAAGGGATGTAGTTAGGTCAAATGAGTGGGCAAAAATATGGCAGATGAAATATGATCTGGGAAAACGTGAGCTTGTCCACTTAGACAGGAAGAATAAAAAAACAATATTATTTAAATAGAGAGAGACTGCAGAAATCTGTGGTAGAGAGTGATCTGGGTGTCCTGGTACATGAATCACAAAAAGCTAGCATGCAGGTACACAAAGTGATTGGGAAGGCAGATGGAATGATGGCCTTTATTGCAAGGGGAATGGAGTATAAACGTAAAGAAATATTGCTACAAGTGTACAGGGCCTTAGTGAGACCACATCTGGAGTATTGTGTACAGTTTTGCCTGAGGAGCAATTGGATAATTGCATTGGAATCGGTTCAGAGGAAGTTCACTCGGCTGATTCCTGGATGAAAAGGTTGTCTTAGGAGGAAAGATTGAGCCTTTCACTCATTTAAGTTTAGAAGAATGAGCGGTGATCTTCATGAAACATATAAAATTCTGAGAAGATTTGACAGGTTGAATGTTGGGAGGATGTTTCCCATTGTGGGGAAGTCTAGAACTAGGGGAAGCAGTTTAAAAATAAGGAGTCTCCCATAAATGATGGCGATGAGGAGGAATTTCTTCTCTCAGACGGTCATTATTGTTTGGAATTCTCTTCCCCAGAGAACAGCGGAGGCTGGGTCATTGAATATATTCAAGGTGGAGTTAGACAGATTTTTGATCTACAAGGCAGTCAAGAGTTATGGGGGCAGGCAGGAAAGTGCAGTTAAGGCTACAATCAGATCAGCCATGATCTTATTGAACAGCAGTGCAGGCTCAAGGGGCCGAATGGCCTACTCCATTTCTTATGATCTTAACTTCCATACTGTAGAGTTGTGCACATTGCCTTGCCTACTATTTTGTCCTCCACACTGTCCTCCATATTCTACATCCACCACATGCCACTGTCCTGCCTTGGTCAGAATTTTACACTCACCCAGAGATAGGTTGGCAGGTAAGGTGTTCTTAAAATTGGGTGCCATGGCAGTGGTGCCATGCATGTCACTTACCTGCACCCCCAACCCGCCCACCCCAGAGGGGTTTGGAGGGTCCTCATGCATGAAAATGAAAGAGCTTACATACAAGTTCAACAGGCAATAGGGAAGGCAAATGGAATGTTTACCTTTATTTCAAAGGGAATGGAGTATAAAAGTAGGGAAGTCTTGCTAATATTATACAAGGCACTAGTTAGACCACACCTAGAATACTGTGAACAGCTTTGGTCCTCTTATCTAATGAAAGATATACTGGAATTGGAGGCAGTCCAGAGGAGGTTCACTAGGTTGATCCCTGGGCTGGCCCAGCCAGCGAAGCCCACATCCCGTGAAGGAGTAAAAAAAAAATGGAGGGTGCATGGGTGTATGAGGGGCCATGGAGCGGGCTTCTTGAGTGTTGTGGGAGCTGCACTCATCCAGGCAAGTGGGGAGTATTCCATCACACTCCTGACTTGTGCCTTGCAAATGGTGGACAGGCTTTGGGGAGTCAGGGAGTGAGTTACTCACCACAGGGTTCCTAGCTTCTGACCTGCTCTTGTAGCCACAGTATTTATATGGCTAGTCCAGTTCAGTTTCTGGTCAATGGTAACACGCTGGATGTTGATAGTGGGGGATTTAGTGATGGTAATGCCATTGAACATCAAAGGGCAATGGTTGCATTTTCTCTTGTTGGAGATGATCATTGCCTGACACTTGTGTGATACGAATGTTGTTTGCCACTTGTCAGCCCAAGCCTGGATATTGTCCAGGTCTTGCTGCATATGGGCTGCTTCAGTATCTGAGGAGTCACAAATGGTGCTGAACATTATGCAATCATCAGCGAACATCCCCACTTTTGACCTTATGATGGAGGGAAGGTCATTGATGAAGCAGCTGAAAATGGTTGAGCCGAGGACACCACCCTGAAGAACTCTTGCAGTGATGTCCTGGAGCTGAGATGACTGACCTCCAACAACCACAACCATCTTCCTTTGTGTTAGGTATGACTCCAACCAATGGAGCATTTTCCCCCTGATTCCCATTGACTCCAGTTTTGCTAGGGCTCCTTGATGCCGCACTCGGTCAAATGCTGCCTTGATGTCAAGGGCAGTCACTCTCACCTCACCTCGGATGTTCAGCTCTTTTGTCCACGTTTGAACCAAGTCTGTTATGAGGTCAGGAGCTGAGTGGTCCTGGTGGAACCCAAACTGGGTGTCAGTGAGCAGGTTAATGCTAAGCAAGTGCCACTTGATAGCACTGTTGATGACCCCTTCCATTACTCTACTGATGATTGAGAGTAGACTGATGGGGCAGTGATTGGCCGGATTGGATTTGTCCTGCTTTTTTGTGTACAGGACATACCTGGGCAATTTTCCACATAGCCTGGTAGATGCCAGTGTTGTAGCTGTACTGGAACAGCTTGGCTAGGGGGATAGCAGGTTTTGGGGCACAAGTCTTCAGTACTATTGCCGGAATATTGTCGGGGCCGATAGCCTTTGCAGTATCCAGTGTCTTCAGCCATTTCTTGATGTCATGTGGGGTGAATCAAATTGGCTGAAGACTGGCATCTGTGATGCTGGGGACCTCCGGAGGAGGCCAAGATGGATCATCCACTCGGCACTTCTGGCTGAAGATCATTGCAAATGCTTCAGCTTTATCTTTTGCACTGATGTGTTGGGCTCCTCCACCATTGAGGATGGGGATATTTGTGGAGCCTCCTCCTCCAGTGAGTTGTTTAACTGCCCACCACCATTCACAACTGGATGCGGTAGGACTGCAGAGCGTAGCCCTGATCCGTTGGTTGTGCAATCGCTTAGCCCTGTCTATCACTCGCTGCTTACGCTGTTTGGCACACAAGTAGTCCTGTGTTATAGCTTCACTAGGTTGACGCCTCATTTTTAGGCATGCCCTCCTGCACTCTTCATTTAACTAGGGTTGATCCCCTGGCTTGATGGTAATGGTAGAGTGGGGGATATGCTGGGCCATGAGGTTACAGATTGTGTTCGAGCACAATTCTGCTGCTGCTGATGGCCCACAGCGCCTCATGGATGCTCAGTCTTAAGCTGCTAGATCTGTTTGAAATCTATCCCATTTAGCACGGTGGTAGTGCCACACAACACGATGGAGGGTATCCTCAATGTGAAGGTGGGACTTCGTCTCCACAAGTGCGGTGGTCACCCCTACTGATACTGTCGTGGACAGATGCATCTGCGACAGGCTCCCTAATATCCCTTCCATGCCCCCTCATATCCCATGCCCCTTCCATGCCCCTTCATATACCCTATTCCACAGTATATATCCTATGCCATATCATGCCCCCATGCATCCTCCATGGCCATAGTTTAATCTATAAACTGAGGTATTTTTGCTGCTGTCACAATCGTAGCCACATTTTTGATGTGTCTTGTTTCAAAACCTATCTGCTTTTTTGTTAATTGAAGTGACTTTGATTACTGCTCTGTCAAATGAGATATGAAACAATATTCAACATTTTTTCAACTTCTGTCAGTAGCAAGCACTTTCAGGTCATATAAACAAAGGCCATTGCTATTTAAAGCTTCATTTATTCCATCACAACAGCAGGGAGAAGGTTCCCTCTGTTTGCTGGTTGTAAACTGAAATTGTAAACACACTTTCACTTTCCCTGAGCATCAAACATAGGAACATTTTCCACACTGGGACCTTACATGAATCCCACTAAGCAACCCATGTACTATAATGCAACGTTGGTTAAGTTTAATATTTTTATGGATATCCTGATAGCTGAATGGGCCACGGGGGTGGGGAGAGCAAAATTATAAGTCACCAACAGCTTTTGAATTGTTGGCACTTTTGTTTAATAACAATGTTTTGCAGCATAGGAATCCTTTTCAAAGAAGTGACTGCATTATCATGGTGTAGTAATTAGGGTTTTATTTAGTTATAATGTACCTTTAAGATTAATACGTGTTGGGCAAGATCACATGATCTGTAGAAACCGATAGGAGAGTAGCGTACTATCTAAGCAGTCAGAATAGAGTTGGAGTTGAAAGCACGCATATAGTTGCTGCTGAACATATTGTAAATAAACTTAAAGTTTCCACCCAAGAAGTGTCTGCAGATCAACTTTGTCATTAATAGTACAATTTGGCCACCCTACAACAAACTGGCAATGAAGATGGGATCAGAACCGGCGCTGTCCCTGGCCCGGTGATTGTGAGTGTTGAAGATAATTAAAAAGAAAGGAAGATATCCTCACCAGGTGTGCTGTCACTTTAAGTTAAGGAAAAAATGGGCCCCGATCCAAATGGCTGAGAAATCTCCCGGAGTACTTCCGACATTTAAAAAATAATACCAAAATTTTAAGACCCCTGAGTGAGAATCCACAAGATGGGTGAGCAAAACAAAAAAAAGAGAATCTGCACTTATGTTGTTAAATAGGCAACAGCCCCAAAGACTCAGCAGGTTAGAGAATCTGGCACACAGCTTGCAAGTTATAAAATGAGGGCAATCAGAGCAGAAAGCGGTGCTGCAATCTTAAATTTTTAAAAAACCTGCAGAACCGTCCAGAAAAGGGAGAAGAAATCGCTGCTGTGTTTTTTTCGAACAGGAACAAAGTTTTACAAATTTAAAAGAGAAGAAGGCCCACAATCGTGGGGATCCCGCCAAAACTCAAAACATGCGGAAAAAACAGCACAGAAAAGCCAACAGAGACAGCCCAAGTTTAAAAACTGGCGACTGCTCTTAAAGCAGCAAATACAAGAAAAATGGCCACGGACAGAAAATTAGAAGACATCACAGAAAGTGGGCAACTCTGCTGAAGGCAACAAGAGACTCCAGAGAGAGGTCAACTCTGCGGAAGGCAGCAAGAGACCCCAGAGAGATGGCAACTCCGCCAAGGGCAACAGGAGACCACAGAGGGAGGGCAACAAGAAATTAAACTGTTGAAAGAACAGTTGATTGTCCTTCAAGATCAAATGCAAAAGGAATGCATAACTATTCAGCAACATGAAGAAATGAAGGCCGTCTCAAACCGAAGAATGGAAGCACAGCAGAAGAAACGTGAAGAGGGCCCAGGAGAAGCCCTGGTAATTGGAGAGGGCTCAGAGAAAGCCCTGGTGATCGGAGAGGGCTCAGGGGAAGCCCTGGTGATCAAAGTGGGCTCAGGGGAAGCCCTGGTAATTAGAGAGGGCTCACAAGAAGCCCAGGAAGTCATGTACAGCTGGATACAACCAGGAGACAGGAGTTTGGATAAACTCTAAGGCAGTGTCAGCTCCGTGATGCTAGCCGTCTAGCAAAGAGCTGAAGAATCAGCTAAATGAAGCCAAAGAGGCTTTGGAAACAAAAGTCTCAGAATTTCCCAAGAAGCAGACAAATAATGAAATTTTGGGAGACTCAGCCACTGAGCTCAGACAAGTTGAACTTGTATCTGAGAGAAGTCTGGCCAATAGTGAAGTCAAAAAGAAGGCCGAGATTAAAGTCTGTGCTAGAAAGAAGAAGGCACATAGAAACAAGATGCAGAAATACTAATAGGGCTTCCACCTGTTTGAGGAGAAAGTGAGAGCCATAAGAGAGGCACCTGCACCAAAGAGTGCCTCAGAGCTCAAATCATTCCTAGGAATTATCAACTATTGTGGGCGGTTCTTACCCAATTTGTCTACAGTGCTGGCCCCCCGCATTCTCTACGTTGGTCTTGGGGGCGGGGGGGTGGGGGGGGGGGGTGGGGAGTGCCCCAGAAAGCAGCTTTCATGAAGGTGAAATGATTGTGCACTCGTCCAATCTATTAGTGCATTATGACCAGATTAAAGAATTGGTGATGATATGTGACACATCTCCATATGGAGTGGGAGCAGTGCTCTCCCATCAGGTGGACGACAGCACAGAACGGCCAATAGGTTACATATCAAGAACATTCATCACAGTAGAAAAGGAATACTCGCAGATAGAGAAAGAAGGCCTGTCCATCCTCTTTGGTGTCAAGAAATTTCACTGGTACGTACACGGCCGCCATTTTACAATCGTTTCAGACAACAAACCATTGCTAGGATTGTTTAGTGAGGACAAGGCTATACCACCCGTAGCCTCAGCAAGAATACAACAACAGGCTTTAATTCTGGCAGCATACAAGTACACTTTTGTACATAGGCCTGGCAATCAAATCGCAAATGCCAATGCCCTTTGTCGTTTGCCTTTACAAGAAAATGATGACCACATCCCAGTGCCACAGGAACTTGTTTTACTGGTAAATCTCTTAGATCCCTCACCAGTATGTGCTCGACAGATCAGAGACTGGACAGGTCGGGACCCAGTCCCATCTCAAGTACGAGAATAAGTGCTACATGTTTGGTCACAGGAGCCCGTATCTGACTAAATGAAACCATACTTCAACAGAAGACATGAAATAACCAGCCAGGATGGCATCTTATTATGGGGATTACAAGTGATAGTTCCTCCAAAGTGAAAGGAGCCACTTTTAATTGAACTACACAGTGGCCATCCAGGAATTTCCCGAATGAAGACCATAGCACGCAGCTATCTATGGTGCTCTGGGATGGATGATGAAATAGAGAGCTTAGTAAAGCGCTGTGTGCAATGTCAGCAATCACAAAAGTTGCCAACGACAGCTCTGTTACACTCATGGGAGTGGCCAGGTAGACCCTGGGTGTGGTTACACATTGACTACGTTGGACCTTTCCTGGGAACATGTTTCTGCTCATTGTTGATGCCCATTCAAAATGGTTGGACGTATATGAGGTGAAGTTGCCAACATCGGCCGCTACAATTGAGAAACTACATCAGAGCTTTGCTATTCACGGACTACCAGAAGTAGTCATTTCTGATAATGGCATGGCATTTACGAGTGCAGTGTTTCAATGATTTATCAACCTCACTGGTGTCACTCATGTGAAATCTGCACCATACCACCCTTCCTCAAATAGACTGGCCGAAAGGGCGGTTCAAACGTTCAAGGTTGGCATGAAAAAGCTAACTGTTGATTCCTTGGCAACCAAGCTAGCACACTTTCTTTTACAGGACTATCCCTCACACAACAGGTGTCACACCTGTGGAGTTACTGTCGAAACACCGTCTCAGGACGAGATTAAGCTTAATAATGTTGAATTTAGAGGGGAAGGTGGTAAGGAGTCAGGGAAGCCAGAAAACTAGACATGACTGGCATAGTCGTGAGAGGAAATTTACTGTGGGAGAGCTGGTATACTTGAAG
This sequence comes from Cetorhinus maximus, assembly GCF_964194155.1. Taxonomy (NCBI): domain Eukaryota; kingdom Metazoa; phylum Chordata; class Chondrichthyes; order Lamniformes; family Cetorhinidae; genus Cetorhinus; species Cetorhinus maximus. Next base: position 164,491,602 of record NC_135880.1, read on the forward strand.
AACTTCGGAGAAGGACAAAAGTGGTTACCAGGTCAAATAAGTGCAGTGACTAGATCTCTATCTTACTATGTGGACATGGAAGAGTGGATCATCCGTAAGCATTTGGACCATTTAAGGAAAAGACAGACAAATCATCAAGAATTGGTTCCGCCAGTGACCATGACCGGGTCTGCGTTTCCTGTTGAGGATACTCAACCCAGGACTGACATGTTCTGATGTTCCTGTAAGAGTTGAGGATACAGAACTGCAAGTGCCCACCGAAGCTCCTGATGTTCAGGCATCTCTGGAAAAGGAGGTTCCTGACAAAGAATCTGAAGTTATGGAGCTGCGACGTTCCACATGTACCAAGAAACCACCTGAAAGACTGAACTTGTAAATTCCTTACCCAGTGTAAATATTATGTTGTCTTGAAAAATATGTACTTGTTAAATATAATACGTATAGCTTTTTTTTAGAACTCCACTTTAAACGCAGGTGATATTAGTAAAGCGATGGAGTGTCAGCAGTGGAATCTAATATTAAGAATTCTACCACCTACTGTTGCCGATAAATAGTACTATTTCCATAGAACATGCATGTCCAATACCCACAATTGTCAGAAAAATAAAAATAGTATGGGTAAAGTTTAAACAATTAAAAAGTAGACAACCTAATTAGATCCACTACAACAGCTTAAATCATATGGGCCTTCTTGAGCTGGGGTTTAGCCATAGCAACATTAATAAGACCAGTGATTAGGGCAGAATCTGGCTCTACCGAATTTCCACCCAATAGATGCAACCATGGCAAACTCCAAGAGAAGAGCAAGGGGTTCTTCCGCCCTTAACCATCCACTGGTCCTGACTTCATCTTGGGAGCGTATCTGGGACTGGATTTTACCACCCCTCTGGGATGGTCTAGGAGGTAGAATGACCTGTAAATTGGGAAGGCCTGTGGGTTGGAGGGGGTTGGGGTGCCTGTTGTTCTCCCACCACCACGTCATCTTATCAACAGCAGGGAAGATGGTGGATGGTCCTCCTGCCCAAAGGCTAACTGAGCCTTTTAAGGGGCCAATTAAGGGCCTCTGCCTGCTTTGGCTGGAATTTTTCAGTTAAACACTGGCTACCTCCCAGCATTCTCTGGGGTGGGTGTTACCCTCCTTTTCAAAGCACTCTTTGGCCCACAGAGGAATCTAATGGCAGAAATGGCCATCCCTGCAGCAATGGCACTGTCTGCCCTCACCAAACTCCACCCCACCCCTGCCTGACTGGCCCCAGTGTCCCCAGACCCCACTTACCTTGTTGTGAGGGCCCATGTCCAGCAAATTGTGTTCTTTCTCCAGGTCCAATCAGAGGGCAGGCGGGGTTGGTGGGGGGTGAGGGGAGGGGCATCCTTAATAGGGATAGCCAAATAATTAATTGGCTGCTGCTGACAAGATGCAGCTGGAATCCTGCTGACTGCCAAGGTGGGATTGCACTCCCTGTGCCCCACCACTATCCCCACCACGCCCCCAGCCCATTTTCAGGCCTGCCAGGAGAACCCCTGCTATCAGTACAAAGTTCAGCCCATGGTTTCTTATTGATAGTAATTGGTGATATTTAGATGTATTAACACTTAAATTGATAACATGTTTGCAGATAAAAAAAATGTTTAAACACAGTCATGAAGCACAGATCGATATGGACTATTAATAATAAACTAGCTGACCTCCCCTGATGTTGCTCCTGAAGTGAAGAAAGCGGTGCTGCTCTCGTATTATAATTTAGCCTCTGCTTGTCTCACGGCCTCTAATTCTTTCAATCCTCCTCGTTCTTTCGGTTTTTCTTTCCATGTTCCCATTTCCTAGATCATTCTGACAACCCTTCCCCCATCTGTTTTGTGTTTGTGATCTATAAGATTGTAAGACTGTAATTCATTAGCAAGTCTGCATTATTGCAAAATGGCCCGTGACACAACAGTTGAATCAGAACAAGACATTCTGCTTCTTTTCTTCATCAATTTTACCTTTTTAAAATACTTCCCTGCAGCCATGTCCTGACCCATTCAGCCCCTGTCTGGCCCTCGCGCTCACTTCTCAAAGTGTGGCACAGTGAAGTCCCTGTTCTCTCAGTCTCTGGGCAAAATCATCCCAGATTTGCACTAAGTGCAGTAGCAGTAAAATGATGTTTTACCCGCCAGTCACAATGGCGGCTTCTCATGCCGCATCGCCCCAAACCCACCACATTAAGTATGCATTCCCGGGAAGCACGACATTCTCATGGTGGGCCCATTCACCCACCATGCCACCACCTCACCGCTTCATCACGCCAGACGCCATATTTAAAGTGCAGCCGCGCGCACACCTCTCAGTGCTTCCAGCCCAGGACTGCTGCATGGAAGATATGGCCCCGAAAGGCAAAAAGACTGCAGCCCCCAGGTTCAATGGCGCGTCCCTCAAGCGCCATTTGGACACAGTGGAGGCTCGCTGTGATGTCCTCTATTCCTGCTCTGGCTGCAGGATTGGCAGCAACATCACCAATCCGGCTTGGGAGGTAGTGGCAGTGGTGGTCAGCGCCAATGCCCTGCAAAAGAGCACAGCCACCCAGAGCCACAAGAGGATGAGCAATCTCCTCCGTTCTGCCAGGGTAAGTCACTCTTCTCATCATTCTCAACTCACAAACCCATCACACATCCACAGGGCCCTCACTCACTGCCAGTTCAAGGCACATCACCATTCACTCTCTCACACACACCTTCACTGTCCTCATCCTGTCCATGGGACCACCCAGACATGCCAGACATACTTATCATCCAGCCTGGCAGGCGTTCTGCTTACACTCTCTCCATCTCTATTCATGCAGGACAAGCTGGCACACAACAAGATGGAGAGGTCACAGTCTGGTGGAAGAATGACTGAAACCAAGGTCCTCATGGACCAAGAAAATAGAGCCATCCGGCTGGCTGGCAAGGATCTGGACCAATCCTGTGCTGACGGTGAGGTTGGCGGTGCTCTACCCAGTGAGGATCCAGCAGTGCAACATCCATCAGACAACCCATGCTGTGAGTGATGTGTCCTGTTTCACAGGCCACTGCCATGCACTAATTATCTCTCCTTGCTTTCAGAGGAAAATCTGGAAAACAGCCAAGAGAGACCACGACCCAGGGCCTCCAATCAAGCCCTAAGGAAAGGTCAGAAGAGGAATCCACTGAAACCCTCCCCAAAGTCCCATCACAGCGCTCACCCACACCCTCCACCAGCGCAGGGACACACACCTTGGTGGGACCTAGCTTTAGAGTAGCCTCAGGATCACAATCTGGTGAGCACATCGCACTATCTGATCCATAGCAGGCAGTGGAAGGGACTTCCCAGATGTCCGGCACTCGGAGGACTGCTGGGGGCCAGAAATTTGCTGAGTCTGAGTCAGATGATGAGCCTCTGGACTTGGTCATGTAACAGTTGCTGGAGCTGCAAAGGCAAGCTCAGGAACATCAGGAAGGGATGTCCGTTGCACTCCTCAGATTGCAAGGCACGATGTAAGAGTCTGTCCACCTTCAGGCTGAGGTGATAGCACCAGCGTGCCAATGCACCGACGTCAACACTGGCAGGATGGCGGCCGCCATGGAGACCTTGGTTCAGGACGTTGCTCTTGCGCTGCTGCACGGGCTCAACTTCATCGCTGATGCCATAGTTGGCCTCCAACAGTGTGTACGGAAGAGGGGTGCACGGCAACTCGATCTCACTGCATCTACCCCTTCTCCTCAAGGATTAAGCCCTCTGGCACCCATAGGGAGGAGGATCAGTAGGTGTAACCTCTGGGGCCATCCATCCAGGTGACTCTGGGAGCATTCAGCCCATCAAATTCCCCTCTTCCTGTGATCTCAGCAGCTGCAGCTCCACAGGCCAAGGAGGGTGCCACTGCCACACAGCAGGACCCTGAAAGCAGGCCGGGGCCCTCCAAGTCTCAGCCCTCCAGGGGATGTCTGCCAAGGTCATCACAGAAAACAGGGCGTAGCAGTCAGTAGGCTGCCCCCACCTCCACTGTGGATGTCCAGGGAGCACTAAGATGTAGCAGCAGGGCTAGGAAAGTTAAGAAGATGTAACTCTTTCGGGTCAAACCAAATAAACTAAATTAACAAAATCAGAGACAAAGTAAAAGGTAGCCTCTTAAAGGGAAACTGCAAAAACAAAAGACAAAATTTAAAGGAAACTTACCAACATTAAATCAAAATGTGATCCAAGGGGTCGATAAAACACCCCAGTCCCTGCGGTGCCCACCGAGCACGGAAGGCCTCGACGGGCAGACACCGCGTGCTCCCTGTCCAGGGTCACCTGGCCGCAAATGTAGCCATGGAAGAGGGGCAGACAGTCGGGTTGGACGACCCCCTCAATCGCCCGCTGGCAGGATCTGCTAATGGCCGACTTGGCCTGGCCCAGGAGCAGGTTCACGAGGAGGTCCTCCTCCCTCCCGGCCCTAATCCACACTGGGTGCCCGTAGATCAGGAGCATGGGGATGAAACGTAAACAAAATAACAATAAAAGGATCTTCGAGTAACTAAAAAGGGGTTGCAGCCTACAGCAATATATATAAGCGCGGTCCATGTGCCTGTGGAGTTGCAGCTGCTGAGGTCACAGGAAGAGGGGAATTGGATGGGCTGAATGCTCCCGGAGTCACCTGGATGGATGGCCCCAGAGGTGTCTGCAAGGCCGCAAAAGACACAGGCATCTTGGGATTCCATGAACTGACACATCCTACAAGAAGATGTAATTCATTTGAGTCAAAACAATTAAACTAAATTAACAAAATCAGGGACAAAGTAAAAGACAGCCCCTTAAAGGGAACCTGCAAGAACATGTCCGGACCTATGCCGGAGGCGCCTGGCGCTAAAGGTTGGGAGGGAGAGGGAAGGCCTTCTTTGCCACCCCCACCAGATGACCCAGCAGTTGGGGCCATGAAGGGACTGCTGCAGTCCCCTGGCGGGCCAGATGCCATCTTGGGGGTACAAGGTAGGTCGGGGTGGGACACCACCGCAAGGGCGGTACCCTCACCGACCCCCAGGGGGCCCTGCTCAGGGGACTGCAGCAAGGGGACGGAGATTTGGGCTCCCCCCAGAAGAAAAAGTGAGGACTTACGGGACGGAAACGCCACCAACTTTTCATTGGGGGAGGGGACACATCCGACCTCACAAAACATGAGGTCCTACCCTTCCGAGGGGTGGCGTCTCTTCCGGGGTAGGGTGGGGAGACCTTCATTTGTGAGACCCCTGCCACCTCATCCAGCCCCCACCACACCCCCCGCCAGATGCCCTGCCCTCTGGAGTTTTGGCTGGTCTATCCTTTTCAGGACGATCACCGGCTCGGTGTCACACATTCGATTGCCGCTGGACCCGGGAGCCCACGCATGAGCGACGCCAGTCCCAGCACATGGCGCTGAGGCGCATGCAGGCCCAGGAACACGCGCAGACACGTAGTCGGGGCCAGGTGATGATTTTCTCCCTGAGCCAGTGTCCCTGGGTGTCTAGGGTTCAGGGTTCGTTGGAGGAGTTCGGGTGGTTTGGGGGGTTTGGAGGTTTGAGGGGCCGCCTCTGAATGACGGGTCTTCCGTTGTGCCTTCTTCTCGTGCGGGGTTTCTCCCCCCGCCTCACCGGCAGCCGAGATGGCGGTGGCCGCTGGCGGCACCTCCCCTTGCAGGGAGGAAGATGGGGGGGGTGGCGGGGGGAGGAGCGGCGGTGCCAGCTGCGGCCGCCTGAGTGACATTGGCGGCCTTGGAGGTGGAGCAGTTCTTTCTGATGTGCCCCATCCCCTTGCAGGCATGGCACCGCACACCGTCCGCCAACCAGAAGACACGGTAGGCAGTCCATGAAAGATGACATCAAACCGCCCCTCCATGCACTCCTCCTGGGCCAGGCGAACAAAGACCTGGTGCCGGAAGGAGTACATGTGGCAGAGACTCTGCTCCCTGAGGCCAAGCGGGATCATCACCAACCCGGACTTGACCTCCCCCAGTTGGTGAAGGTGGGGGAGGAGCAGCTCACTGGGAACGAAGGGCAGGACGTTGGATAAAACAAGCCTCTCCGCGGTGACCCCAAGAGTATCCACCGCTCCTTGGCCAGGGCCAGGGTGTTCTGCCCGCTTGGACCTCAGGAAGAACACTGCCTTCCCGTACATGAGGCTGCAACAATGGCCCAGGGGCCCACAGCCCAAGCCAAAACCTTCACACATGTTTCTACAGTCATCTCGGGGTGAATGTAGCTCTTTACCCCCATGGCCCTGGTCAGGAGGCGGAACAGTGACAAGGCCGCAGGAGCAGTGGAGGCCATGGGGGCAGTCACTCCGGCATAGGTCTTCTTGCCGGGCCCCAACACTGGTGATAGCACCACCTCCACAGCTGTCCCAGCCACTGGTGCAGCCACTGGTGACCCCACGGCAACCATTGGGGGATGAGTCACACCCACCCCGAGCCCTGCCGGTGGTAGCAACAGTGTTTAGAAAGGGGGAGAGGGGGAAAAGAAGGATTACCCTCTCCCTCCTGGTGGCGTGTAAAGACGGAGGGGGAGGAGAGAGAGAGGGAAAAAGGACAGGGAGGCACGGGGAAAGGGTAAATGGGTCGCTGTGTGGAATGGAGCAGGGTGGTGGGGGCCTAGCTGTTCTTCCCACAGCGGGAGGGCGATGTCTTCACCAGGCAGCCGGTACTTCCTGGCACACGGAAGTCAGATCCTTCCCTGTTCAACAGGCAGCACCTTCTACCTGGACTTGGACATGGGCGGAGCGAGGTGGGTGGGGCATGATGTTAAATGGACACTCGCACACACCCCTCCTCCCCAAGTCCCTTCAGTAGTCGTCTTCCTCCCCCTACAAAGCAACACTGTCTTCACAGCCCCCACCAGACAAAAGTCCAGACACCCAACGCAGATATAATGAGAAAAGTCCTTGTCTCCCTGTCTTGCAGCACCTCCTCTCTCTCTCCTCCAATTCTTCAGGCCTCAGGCCTTGCAGGCTCCAGGCCCCTGCAGCCCCGGCAACAATATCAGCCGTCGGCTTCTAGTGTCCCTTGGGCAGCAGCAAAACCAGAGCAGCTTGTAAAAGTCCAGTGGAGTGTGTTGTAAAAAGCAATAGTAGCAGCAGGGGGTACTTCTCCCAGTAGCAGCAGCTGTGCCCCTGAAGGGGTCAGGTGCTGAAGGCAGACAAAGGATCAGGTGCTTTTAAAGTTTCATGGCTACATCTCCATGATGTGACCCTGATCACAGAGCGCAAGCGCGCTGGCCTCAGCCAGACAGGAGTCAGATATTCACAGAGGCTATGTGAAGATCTATGGAGTATCCTCACTGCATGTCGTCATCATCCTCCTGCAATCGAGTCTTCGCTGCGTCTCCATGACAGGAGCATTATCACAGAGGGTATGTGCACTACCATAAGCCAGGCTGGAATCAAATATTCATAGATGCAATGTGAGGATATATGAGGCCTCCTCACTGCATGTCTTCATCCTCCTCAATAAATCTAGCAGCTATGAGGGCCTCCCAAGCACACCTGCCTTGTCTGGCCATTGCGAGGGCCTCATCGCCATCACCATTGCCTTCGACGACCTCCTCACCCTTATCACCATCAACATCCTCCTCATTGGAGGAGACCTCCAGCTCCTGCATCTCCTCCTTAGCCAGCTCCCCTCCCCGTTGCAATGCCAGGTTGTAAAGGCCACAGCAGATGATGATGATGTGTGACACCCTCTGTGGACTGTATTGCAGGGCTCCACCAGACCAATCCAGGCACCAGAATCTCATTTTCAGCATCCAGATGGTCTGCTCCACCAAGTTGCGAGTTGCAGCATGAGCCTCGTCATACCGTCACTCTGCTGCAGTCCGAGGCCGCTGCATGGGTGTCATCAGCCACGTCCTCTGCAGGTAACCCTTGTCCCCGAGGGGCCAACTCTGCAGCCTCTGTGGCCCCCAGGGATCTGTGACTGAGAATGTAGCAGTTGTGGACAGTCCCTAGAAACCGCGTGCACTCCTGCAGGATGTGTTCATGGTTGTCGCACACCAGCTGCACATTCAGTGAATGGAAGCCATTGTGGTTGACATAGTTTGACCCCTTGTTGTGACGGAGATCTGAGCACCAAGTGAGCACAGTCGGTGACACCCAGCGCCTGTAGGAAACCCGAGATTTGGGCAAATCCAATCGCTCTTGCATCCTGGCTGTCTTGGTCCTGGGCGAAATGCACAAAGTTGTGTGGCCCTTGCGAAGATGGCATCCATGACCTCATGGAAGCATTTGTGGGTGGAGGCTTGTGATATCTCACAGAGGTCACCTGTGGAGTCCTGAAAGGAGCCACTGGCGTAAAAAGTGAGCTCCGCGGTCACTTTCGCAGCCACTGGCAATGGATGCGCTCCATGTCCCAGTGGCACCAAATCCTGCAGTAGCTGGCAGATGTGACTAACCAGTTCCCTAGGCATGCACATTGTTCAGCAATACTAGTTGTCAGTCATCTTCAGGAATGAAAGGCGGCGTCTGTAGATCCTGGCTCTAGCTAGGCATCAACCAAGGCGGCTCGCTGTGGCTCTTCAGCAGCATGTGCGGGAGCCCCAGCCACCCATTCTTCCAAAGGTTGCTCCTCCCTCTGCACAGTAAGGCCACTCCGTCGCTCCCTTCTCCGTCATCTCTGCTCTCCGTAAGCCGTGAGGCATACAGCTCACCAGGCTCCACGCTCCTGATATATTCCTCCTGCAGGATGAAAGAGGGAGACGCATGGGTTAGCTTGGGTATACGAAGAACTTTTTTTGGTTTAAGTCTGAAATGTTAGTCAGGACACTGGGAGAATTTAATGCATCCCGGAGAGTGCTGACCACCGCTTGGATGGCCAGAGTTTAGTGCACTGCATGGCTGCCTGAAACCCCACCACATCCACCCCATTCCAGCCGACTGATTGGAGGCAGCTTTGCCCATTGGACTGCATGATGTGCTCTCAGCTCAGGTGCAGGCATTCTCCTAACCCACACTGCAAGGCTGCACTGTTAGCTTGAACCATGGGGCAGACTGGTCCAAGCCAGGATGATGACATTGCAAGGGGCTGTGAGCGCTTCCAGCAGTGACTGCTCCATGGGCAGCTTTAGCAAGGAGTTTGTACAACATGCCCAGTCGTCCAACAGTTCTGCAGTCCACTCATAAAATGCTCATTCATTTGCAGTCTGTGCCCAAGGGGTGAAAAGCTCTGGAGCACTTGGTGGTACATTCATGCTTCTGTGTTGCTTGTGTGGACAGATTAGCTACAGGCCCAACTCCACGTATGTCAATGTGGCTGCGCCTGAACTGCCTCAGCTGCAGCGGAATGGTCACTTTATACAAGGTTTCCCTAATGCATGGCTGTTTCCCTACCCGCACCCGGCATGTGCTTGTGCACTACCTTCAACGGCAGGGCAGCCCTTGCCTCCCCCTCCAAAGCACCTCAATTGCAGGCAGCCCTTGCCCCCCACAACGCACCTCAACCACAGGGCAGCCCTTGCCCCCATCTCCAAGTTGCCTCAAACACAGGGCAGCCCTTGCCCTCCTCCCCCGCAATATGCCTCAACCTTGAAATCCAACAGGTGACCCGGGCAAGCGCTGCACAACATTACTGTGCACTCACCTCCGAGTTCCCCTCAAAGTGCAGCCCGCCAAATACACGCTTTATATTTGCTGTTGTGAAACATGTCGATGTGCAATCACGCCAACCTGGGCGGGCGATCCAGCAGGGGGCCATCAATGGGCTGAGCGGATGATCACAAACTGGTTTCACGGCATTGTGAAACTGATTTCTGGCCTTCTTGCCATATTGTCCGCTCATACCGCCAACCACGCCCGACACCAGTGGGCACGGAAAATTCCACCCTCTGCCTCTGACCCATCCTCCTTGCTCTACCCAGTTTGACCCACCTTTTCTCTCCCCGCTCCAAACAGGACTCATACAGACCCGAAACCACTGGTACTGCTGGAACAGTTGAGTTTTTCCAACATTTTCTGTTTTTATTTCACCTTTTCTCCTCTGTTTGACCCAACAAGATGTCTACCCATGAAACTGTCAGCTTTCCTGCTGCAGTCACTGGTCTGATTATATTTATTCCTCCTCACTGTCTCTTCCAAGTGTCAAGCAATGCGAGATCTGGTTAAAAAAAAGTACTGTTTCTGCTGCCTGGCCTTTCACAGATGTCCTTTCATGATTTCACAGAATCTCTCTGTACTTGTCCATAGGAAAGAGTGTGAAAGACGGGCTGTTACAGAAGGTAGAGGCTTGACCTGTTTAATCAGAAAAGGTTAAATGTTTCTCTTAAGAAAAGATATTTAAAAAGTACTGGTGAGTTAATATGTGAGTGTGGGTTTACAAAACTGATTTTGCTCTGCCTTCCACCCAGGGAATGCTCAGTTCCATGTCAAGTGGAGAGAATGGAAGGAAGCCGTGATGTTGGGTCTCCACAGCCTTTTTGTTGCCTTGGGATTTCCATTGTTTACTGGGAGGGAGGTGGGTAGAGTGTTCCAGGTCAGAGAGAAGCCTCCATCAGCAGTGACCCCACTTCAAAAGTACTTAATTAACTGTAAAGCATTCTGGAACATCTTGTGGTCATGGAAGGTGCTATATAAGTGCACCATAAGCCTTTCTTTCTTTCCTTTTTCCAAGCGTCAGCTTGGCACAATGTTAACACTCTTTCCACTGAATTAGAAGGACATGAGTTCAAGCCCCACTCCAGAAATTGAACCGACGATCTAAGCTGGCAGTTCAGAGCTATATTGAACATTGCAATTGTTCACTTGCAACATTAAACTGAAGTCCTGACTGCCTGCTCCAGTGGACATAAAAATTCTATGGAATTATTCAATAAGAAGAGAAGTTCTCCCAGTGTCCTGACTAACATTTATCCTCAGGCAGCACCAACAAAACAGATTCTGGTCTTCTATCTCATTACTGTGTGCAGGTTAACTGGTCTGTCTATGTAAGTGACTACACTTCAAAAGTAATTCATTGGCTATGAAGCACTTTGGGAAATCTTGAGAACATGGTATTTCAGGGCACTATAAAATGGGAATATTTGCCAGAGGACTGGAGAGTGGATAATGTAATATTCATTTTTGGCTAGTTAACTTAGTATTAGGGAAAGTTTTAAAATCCCTAATGAGGGGAAAATTATCAAATCTAGAAAATGGCGTTTTCCATGGACTTTCACAAAATTACCACTCTTGAATGACTTTAATGTGTTGTTTTCGCCAAACCTAGGGCAAATAATACTTCGATATTCCCTAACGTTACATCAATCAGCACTACCTAGTGAGTCAAGATAACATTTTTACCAGTCTAACTTACATACTGTTGAGGTACTATCCAAAACCGCACAATTAAATGAGTCTGCAACTAATATATTCACCACAGGATTAAAACTCCTTGTGACCACTATAATCTATTCAGTTTCTTCATTATCTTCATCCTTTTACCTAGAACCACCTTCCTCATTTGTCATTTCAAAGACACTCTTCAGTCTGGGCAATTCACCATATAATGATAGTTAGTGTCACATCTAAAGCATCTATTAACTTTTCTATGGGCATTCCTTGGATTCATCCATTATTACTATTCCAGTTTCATCTTTTGCTGATATAATCAAATTTGTCACATATACTTTCATCGCCAATCTGTCTGTCCTTAATCTTTCCGTTGTATTAACACCAGCACCTGGTACCTGGACTAATTTAAAATCTGGTAACCATCAAGGTATTTTTTTAATCGCTGAGGAATATCTCATTTGTTCCATGAAGACTGATGGAAATGACTGTTTCCCCAGGAATTTTTTTGAGGCAACTGATCCAAAAAAGGTCTTCTTTTCTGAGAACCAGATGCTAGCTAGAACTAATTGACTGTTCATATGAGACACCTTAGCACAATCCAGTAACTTAAAAACTAGTACTGATCCAAGGATGCCCAAATTGAACTCTGACAACCTTTTCTACATTTTTTTAAAAGTCCATGATATATTCTTTTATGTAATGATCATAGGTTTTCCAAAATTTATCAAATTCTGACTCAGCCTCAGCAATATTCAGATCACCTTTCTAGTCGATTTAGTCCAGGAACTCTATTGGAAAGTCCAAGCCTCCATCACAATACATCTAACTGGCAACCATCTCAGAGTCTACTTCTGATTTTACTTTGTGCAAGAAGTAAAACAGCAAGGGCATACATTGTTTTCCCTTCGGTTGAGTAGTAACATGTGTCCACATAACAACCTCACCATTCCACTAGTCATATTGTTCAGACACTGGGAACATTGGAGGGTAATCATACGCCAGCAATTTAAACTTGCTTTCTGCCATTTCCCTAATGGCCACAAGAATTTCTAGTTTTATGCCCAGAAGGAAACAAATTATAGTACCCAACCTTCACCTTTAGGCAACTGTTCTTTGCCACCATGTTAAAACTCAGCTAGCCAAGCAACGAAGAATAGAACATTTAAGTCAAATCTTTATTTATCAGCTTTTATTTTCGGAGATATACATCATATATCATGTTCCTCCAATAGCAACAGCACGCTTTCAACCTGCTCCTAAATACTCTTTTGAGCTAAATAAATAATCAAATAAACCAATTATTTTAAAGGGTCAACCTGCTCCTATACTCTTTTGGGTAAAAATCAGTTAAACAAATTAACCAATGAATTAATGAACAGATTAACAGTCCCTTAAAGGGGCTGCTTCTATAGCTATGAACATACTTTATCCCTCATTTTGTTGATTTAGTCTAATAGGTCGGCTTTAAAAGAGCTATATATATGAGCACCCTCAAAAGAGTTAATTCTCCTTATGTATATGAGCACAGCTGAATCCCCAATTAATACCTTCTAGTTGAATGTAATTAACACCCAACAATGGCCTTAAAAGCAGCAATCATATCCCCTCTCAGTTTATTCTTCAGCAGAGTAAATAACCTCAAATCTCATAGCCTGTTCTCATAATCATGAGCCTGGAGATTTTACATCATCCTGTTGCTCCTTCTTCAATGGGATACCAAAATCTTATGTAGCCAAAGTATATGATTTTTCATTTGCCCTCAGAAGACTTACCAATACTATGACAATACTAACTACTTGCATTTATATTACGCCTTTCACATATTAAAATGTCCCAAGGCACTTCAAAGGAGAGTCATCAAACAATATTTGACATTGAACCACATACAGAATGAAATCATCCAGATTATCCTGTCAAAATAATGATGAGGTCAATGGCACTTGCTACTTATGCACAAATGGTACAGCAAATTCAGGTGAGGGGCTGATGCAGCATTTAATTTAACATTCCAAAAGATCCAGTTCCACTTGTTAACTTGGTGGAAACGGCATTTCACTGTCTGCCTCATGTTGAAATGTGTTGAAGAGTGTTAAGTCGCTGTACTTGTAAAGTAGATATGAACAAAATCTGTTACAGAATATTAAGTCTTGTCCATTTCAATCTAACTACCCTTTAATGATGTGATTAATCTTAATTACAGCCAATCAACTATTCTGGTACTGAAAATTAACTACAACAAGTGTAGAGTTGCATTCCTGCAGGTTTAATTGTAAGAGATTGTAAAAATGTCACATCTAAAATTTAACAATCTCTTTTATTTGGCCTTTTTCACTCGCTTTGGATCCAATCTTTTTATCTCGCTCTTTATTTCTCTTTCTACATCTGATTTGACGTTGAATGCCCTCGTTCTAATTTACACATCTGTATGAGTCTTTGTGCTGTGAAATTCAATCTGATTTGTGAGGAGATACTCAGTTACTTGCCTCATTTATTTGAGTCCCGGTTGTCCTGATTCCCTCGTTGCATCATTATCCGTGTTCACTTCCACCATCTTGCCATCTTGCAAAAAATGCAAAACCCTAAATATGCAAGGGCAATTCTAACTAATGGCTGAGGTCATTAGATGCCCTGCTACAGCAAGATCTATCTCTGGAACTAAACGCAGCAGACAGGATCAGGTTAATAGTTCCTGCCAAAGAACCAATGAGAATATTTGAAAAAGCTCTCTGGAAAATGGGTGCACCAGCAGATTAGTACACTGTGCTTCCGTTTCTGAACTGTAGGTTATAATTCTCGGCCAGTCCAGTGAGATGACTGCCATCGGTCTCGAATGCTTTAAAGGGTCATTGTGAAGAGTGGAATCAGATTGGGAGAGTGCAAGCCAGTTTCTAGTAGCTGGGAGTCCACAACACAAACCTGACGCAATAGCGAGGAGATTTTCCACTCTGAGGAGGTGACAGCACATCAGGAATTGGGGTGGGTGGAGGGGGGAAGGCAGGAAATTCTCTGGGTGGTTTGAAATGCAGGAATGTGCTGAGAACTCACAGCTCGAGCATTTTCTGACCAGAACGCTCATGCTGCTGGAGCTCACGAGGCTCATTAAAGGTCAGAAGATTACGTAAATTGTGACGGGACCTCTCTGCATTCCAGTTCATTGCATCTCAAAAATTAAACCATCGCTGTGCGGGAAGCAGGCAGTTCACTGTCCTGTTTATGAGGCTGATCCAGTAAGTAGGCAACAAAAGTGTAGTAACTGAAGGTATAGCCTCTCCTGCTGTCTACCTGGGTTCATGTGATGTTCTTGGAGACTTCAACCAATGAGCCCTGAACGTGGGTAATCCGGGCAGTGTGGGGTGGGGGGGTGTGGCTTCCTGATGAGAGTCCTGATTGAACATGTGGCATCTGAAAAGCTCTCTGTAAAAAAGTTTATCATTTTCTTGTTGAAACCTGTTCAGTCCGTCAAGTCATTACAAAAAGAAATGCCTAAACTATGTTAATATTGTAAAGCTTCCCTTTAAATTTAGGCAGCTGGTTAATGGGTGCAGGACAGAGACATGTCACCCTGTAGGAGGTGCTGTTCTGAGAACTGTATTGAAGAACTGAGGCAGTGCAGAAGAAGCTTTGCTCTGCATCATGGCTGTAGCAAAGGCTGAACCTGGGTGGGAAAAGAGGGAAAACATTTAATTCCCTCATCACCACGAAAATGTAAAAAATGCTGCTGAGATTAAGGGAGTTTATATTTCTGGAACGGCATCCAAATTTGCAATAATTTTGCAGCCAGTAATAGAGCTGTGTGAATACTGATATAGTCTAAGACATATGGTGTGCTGAGGGTTCAGGAAGGAAAATCTTTGATAAATGTAATGTAAATGACCATGCGTTTTCTGATTAAGGTGGAATCATCGTGATGTAATACAAATGAAGTGAAAACATATTCGTGGGAAACTCACAAAAGCGAATCAGCTAAATAATCGAAGGAGAAGCGCTTTACAAGGATATGGGGAAAGAGCCAAGGAATTGGACTGATTGCTCTTCGAAAGAGCTGGTGCAGACCCATTAGGATAAATGGTCTCCTTCTGTGCAGTACTAACCTACAATTTCTCAATCTTGTTGACTGGAAATGTGATACATGTTCATTCACAGCTCCATTGAATTTGGGTGGAACCGGAAGATCCCGCCAGCGGAAGGAGCTGGAAAATTCCAGCCATGGTCTTGCAGACAGTGATTGCTTCAATCTAAATTCTGAATACAGAAATTACTATGAATGTTCCTCTGTCTTTCAGATTTTTTTGGAGGAGGAGTTTGATTGACCATGCTGACCCTGCACATCAATAGAAATTTCACTCTGTATTACACAGAAACATTTAGAACATGAGTAGCCATTGCCTTCTCATGCCAATTGTGCTTTTCTATTAAATCATGGCTGCTCCACACCTCAATCCCATGTACACACTTTTGCTCCATATTATCCAAAAAAAACCATCTATCTCAGTCTTGATAGTTTCAATTTCCCCCTACCCTCCACATCAACAGCTATTTATTGGGTGAGGGTTAGGAGGAGGGGGAGGAGTTCTAGATCTCTGCTCCAATATGAAGAAGTTCTTCCTCAATCACCTCCTGAATGGCTTATCTCTTTTTTTTTTCATTTGGAAAACGTTTCATCAAGGTCGGGTCCCTTTAACGGGAGGAGTCAAGCCATGACATCACAGAGCAAGCCTTACCTTCACACTGCACGGCACACTGAGATCAGACATAATCAGGATTGTCAGCTGGGTAAATTTGAAGCAGGGAGCTGCACAACCAGTTCAGGTGAAGGAAAGGGAGCTACACTAACTCATGGGCCAGAATTTTCACGATGGTGAGGGCTCAGACCCCGCCATCCAAACAGTCGGCGGGGAACACATCTCCGCTGATTCCAGCAGCCCCGATACCATTTCACGCTCTAATGAGCCATCACTGGGAGGAGGACCCCACCTTGTCGAGCTGCCAGCCAATTAGATTGATCGGTAGCTCTCCAGCCGTTCCAGGAACAGCGCTGCAGTGACCGGAAGAGTCACCGCAGCTAGCTGCCTGGAACTGAGTCCTGGGACCCAGTGGAGAGGTAAGTGGCAGGGGTGAGGTGAGGGGATGGTTAGGGAAGGCCTGGGAGGTCGCGAGGGGGGTAATCGGGATCTCGGGGGATAGGTTGGGGGGAGGAAGACGGTCCAGAGTTCACCGGGCTCTAAGGGGAGGGTGCCCCAGTCAGAAGGGGGCTTCTGATGGAGGCACCCCATGTCCTTCCCACCCGAGATCGAACTTTGTTCAATTTCAGGTTTCCCCCCCGATCTATCATCCGCCCGCCAGCCTAAAAATTGAGACTCGGCAAGAAGAGGCTCTTAAATGGCCATTAAGTGGCCACTTAAGGGCCTTAACTGGGGCAAGGACGGACTTCCCATCCCGCTCCAGTGTGAAATCGCGACTAGGTCGGGTCGGGCTGGACCCCGTCCATGCAATTTCACACTCCTCCCCCACCTCAGAACCCGCAGCGGTGGGTGTGGGGGTGGTGGCGGAGCGTAAAGATCTGGCTACTGTCTAGGAGTGAATGCAGCCGGATAGGGGATCTCAATAGGTTTCCTTTCTGAAATGTGCAAAAACATTGAAAAGTGATAAGACAGAAGGTTGCAGACTTTGATAGGTTTGTCTCAACATGGTTATTTTGTATCATTAATTTTGAAAGTCATAACGAGCAAGTTGAGCTCTATAACAGACACAGTAATGTTGATGCCCAGGCAGATGGAATAGTTCAATTTAATACCATCACCAGATTTTCTGTAGTGTTGTTCATAGGTCATCTTGGACCTGGAACCAGGTTACTGATGATGACTGAGGCTTAATTTCAGGTCCCTCATCTTATCTAAGAAAGTTTGATCAGAATACTTTCAAAATGGTGAGAAACTAGGATCATAAAATAATTTTTAAAAATTAACAAGTTGTCAAGTTTCCATCCCACAGGGGCTGTACACAAATGGTTAGAAGCTATGCTATAGTTGTACGTGCTCTGTTTAGATTGATCGGGAGAATTACATTAAGTTCTGGGCACTGCCTCTCAGGTGGGTCCCAGAGGTGTAGCACCATAGATTCACCAGAATGATGCTGGGGATTAGAGGGTTAAATTGTGAGGACGTGTTGTGTAGACTAACCTTGTATTCCCTCCAGAATACAAGGGTTGATCCAGTTGAGATGTTCAAGACCATGACAGGATAACATAATAGATTAGATAGGGAGAAATGCTGAGGGGCTCCAAAACAATGGACACAATCTTAAAATTAGAGCTAGACTGGTCAGGGGTGATGTCAGAAAGCACTTCATCACACGTAGAATATTGGGAATCAGGAACTCTCGCTCCCAAAAAGCAGCTGAGGCTAGGTCTAGAATACTTTAAAAATTAGAGTGATGGACTTATGTTAAGTAGGTTACTGTGGGCTATGAAAGCAAGCTGGTAGCTGCAGATAAAATACAGATCAGCCATGATGTGATTGAATCATATGATTATTTCACCTCCTCCTATGTTCCTGGGTTTATTAAGCGATATGGATCAAAGACAGGGTATTGTGTTTGAGGTGCTGATCAGCCATGATCTAATTGAAACAAGCTGAAAGGGCTGAATGGCCTATTTCTGTTGCTGTAAATGTATACAACCCATTAAAATCAATTGCAGGAAGCAAAAATCCCATTGCTGTCCAACGGCCGTGCTCCCTGTTCTCTGGGACATGATCACATGAAAGCCTATTCTTCCATTCTAGTGCAGAAAGCCATTGTATACTAAATGGAGCCCAAGAATTGGTCAAATATAATTTCATCAAGGTATGGCCCTTTTAGCTGAAGGGTCAAATTGTGACATCACAGGGTAAGTCTCGCTCTCACAATGTGTATCACAATGAGATCAGACATCACAATAGGTTTGTAAACTGGGTAAATTTGAGGCAGAAGGCTGCACAACCAGTTTCAGTGAAAGATATACAGCTGCCCTGACTTACTCTGCTGATCTAGCTAGGAGTGAAAGTGGTCCGCTAGAAGATCTGAACAACAGTAACATCATTAATCGGTAGATTCACTAGAAGGCATTGAAAGGTTTGTCTCAACATGGTCACCTTGTAATTTGTGAAGGACATGACAAACTCAGTAATACTGGTGCACAGTAGGGTTCAGTAGTTGTATTTGACGTCACGAGTAAATCTTCAACGTCATTGCTCCTCGGTAGCTGTGTGCTTGGAGCCTGATTTCTGATGGTTAATCAGCACCTTTCTCAGGTCCCTGCTTGGAGTCCCAGACGGACCTTCTCTCTGCCAGTTTGTGAGTTCAGTGCTCATGCCCTATTCGGTAACTACATTCAGCTACTTAACACCACTGGTAGATTTACCATGGCATTGTTTAGGATATTTAGGGTTTGGGAAAATACTATTAATGTCGTCAAGGCCCACTCTAAAAGCCAAGGTAGACGTTCCCCTGCCAACTACAGAATAGAGCTTAATGGAACTCGTTCATCTCCCACGGTCTTTCTCTTGACAAGGACTTGTTGAAAAGCCTGGGTTCCAACAACACATAGAGCCCCAGCAAGAATTTGATTCAGCCCCATCTAAAGCCCTCAACCATCCCTTGTGACCAATCTACATCAGTGGATCCTGCATCCGGCACCACTGATAATCTGGAGTGTCCAGTTCTACTTTGCTCCGAGTCCAAGAAACAGGCAAAGTTTCAAAGGGCATTGAAGCCTTCATCAAGAAAAGGAGGCACAGAGAAGGCAAACAATCCCATCATCATTGCCCACTCGCCATCTTCTCTGTCTTGTAGCTTCGTGGGAACTTGTTTTTATATTCTAGCTCATTCTGTCCTTGTGACCCAAATGAAACTGAAGGGTGTTTGACCAACACTTTCATCAAGGTGAGCCCCTTAGCTGGTTGAGACAAACTGTGACATCACAGAACAAGTCTCACCCTCACACTGAGCAACACAGTGAGATCACCTGGGTAAATTTGAGTCAGGAGGCTGCACAACCAGTTTCAGTGAAGGACATGCAACTGCAGAAACTGTTACTAACAGGCTGACCTACCTAGGTTTACTTCATGAATGGAGTGTGGCCAATTACAACATCATCAACCAGGAGATTAGACAGAAGACAGCAGACATTGAATGGTTTGTCTCAACCTGGTTACTTGTATCAATTTGTGAACTTCATAATGAGTGATATGATCAGTTAACAGCCCCAGTAATATTGATGCACAGTCAGGTGGATTAGTTGAAGTTGCTAGTAATTTAATATTTTTGGTCATAGGTAGTCTGGGTTCTGGAGCCTGGATACACTGATGGATACACAACCCCACTCTCAGCTTTCTGTTGTCCCTCACTGACCGGCTGCTATGTGTCCTTGAATTAGTTACTCACTCCCTGTTCTGTAAATGTATACAACTACTGAACATCATTGGTAGATTTCCCATGGTGTTGCTGGAGTCACTCTGAAGGGTGGGCAGTAATTACCGGTCCTCACTGGTTCCCACTCAAAAGTCTCAGGAAAGCATTTACCCTCCCCTACCCCATCCCCCACCTGCATGTACATATAATAGAGTTTAATGGACCTGGTTCATAAACCATGGCCATTCTTTCGGACAGTAACTTGTTGAAATGCCTCAACAAAAACAACATGTACGACACAGTTGAAATTGGAATCAGCTCCTCGTAAATCCCTCACCAACAGTGATAAACTAACT
The DNA here is from genome assembly GCF_964194155.1 of Cetorhinus maximus. Classification (NCBI taxonomy): domain Eukaryota; kingdom Metazoa; phylum Chordata; class Chondrichthyes; order Lamniformes; family Cetorhinidae; genus Cetorhinus; species Cetorhinus maximus. The sequence continues at coordinate 164,511,606 of NC_135880.1, forward strand.
CAGCTCAGTGAGTCCTGATCAATGGGACCCGGCACGTCTTGCATCAGTCTTCACGGTGGAAGACACGAGTAACGTCCCCAAAGTTCAAGAGAGTCGGGCAAAGATGAGTATGGTGGCCATTACCAAGGGGAAGGTGCTAGGAAAACTGAAAGGTCTGAAGGTGGATAAATCACCTGGACCAGATGGATTACACCCCAGAGTTCTGAAGGAGATAGCTGAAGAGATATTGGAGGCGTTAGTGGTGATCTTTCAGGAATCACTGGAGACAGGGAGGGTCCCAGAGAACTGGAAAATCGCTAATGTAACCCCCATGTTTAAGAAGGGAGTGAGGCAAAAGACGGGAAATTACAGGCTGATTAGCCTGACCTCAGTCGTTGGTAAGATTTTAGAGTCCATTATTAAGGATGAGATTTCAGAATACTTGGAAGTGCATGGTAAAATTTGTCAGCATGGTTTCATCAAGGGGAGGTCATTCCTGACAAATCTGTTAGAATTCTTTGAGTAGGTAACGAGTAGGTTAGACAAAGGAGAGCCAATGGATGTTATCTACTTGGACTTCCAGAAGGCCTTTGACAAGGTGCCGCACAGGAGGCTGCTCAGTAAAATAAGAGCCCATGGTGTTAGAGGCAAGGTATTAGCATGGATAGAAGATTGGCTGTCTGGCAGGAGACAGAGAGTGGGGATAAGGGGGTCCTTCTCAGAATGGTGGCTGGTGACTAGTGGAGTTCCACAGGGGTCAATGTTGGGACCACAACTTTTCACTTTATACATTAATGATCTAAATGAAGGAACTGAGGGCATCCTGGCTAAGTTTGCAGATGATACAAAGATAGGTGGAGGGACAGGTAGTATTGAGGAGGCGGGGAGGCTGCAGAAGGATTTGGACAGGTTAGGAGAATGGGCAAAGAAGTGGCAGATGAAATACAACGTGGAGAAGTGTGAGGTCATGCACTTTGGTAGGAAGAATAGAGGCATAGACTATTTTCTAAATGGGGAGAGAATTCAGAAACTTGGAGTGCAAAGGGACTTGGGAGTCCTAGTCCAGGATTCTCTTAAGGTTAACTTGCAGGTTGAGTCGGTAGTTAGGAAGGCAAATGCAATGTTGGCATTTATTTCGAGAGGACTAGAATATAAAAGCAGGGATGTGCTGCTGAGGCTTTACAAGGCTCTGGTCAGACCACATTTAGAATATTGTGAGCAATTTTGGGCCCTGTATCTGAGGAAGGATGTGCTGGCCCTGGAGAGGGTCCAGAGGAGGTTCACGAGAACAATCTCAGGAATGAAAGGCTTAATATATGAGGAACGTTTGAGGACTCTGGGTCTATACTCAATGGAGTTTAGAAGGATGAGGGGGGATCTGATTGAAACTTACAGAACACTGAAAGGCCTGGATAGAGTGGACGTGGGGAAGATGTTTCCATTAGTAGGAGAGACTAGGACCTGAGGGCACAGCCTCAGAGTAAAGGGAAGACCTTTTAGAACAGAGATGAGGAGAAACTTCTTTAGCCAGAGAGTGGTGAATCTATGGAATTCATTGCCACAGAAGGCTGTGGAGGCCAGGTCATTGAGTGTACTTAAGAGTGAGATAGATAGGTTCTTGATTGGTAAGGGGATCAAAGGTTATGGGGAGAAGGCGGGAGAATGGGGTTGAGAAACTTATCAGCCGTGATTGAATGGCGGAGCAGACTCGATGGGCCGAATGGCCTAATTTCTGCTCCTATGTCTTTATAGTCTTATGGCACGATGGATGATCAGGCGTGTTTAGCTCTTCAGCACCACAAACTCAAGAAAGACAAGCGCTGTTTCAGAAGGACATTGGAGTGTTGGAATCATCCTCCACCAAGATAGGGGGGCACAGAGAAGGTAAATTTTCCCACCACTACCTATTGCCCTTGGATCCTGTTCTCTGGATTGTAACCACATGGAAATCTGTTCTTACGTTCAAACTCATTCTGTTATTGTGACCTAAATGATATCCAAGGGTGTTTGCTCAACACTTTCATCAAGATGAGACCCTTTAACTGGATGAAGCAAACTTTGACATCACTGGGGAAGCCTCACAATTACACTGTGCATCTCAATGAGATCAGACATCATAACAGGTTTGTAAAGTGAGTAAATTTCAGACAGGAGGCTGCACAACCATTTCCAGTGAGTTTTGTTCGGTGCTCAGTGGTGATCAGGGCTAACCCCTGTACAGGTTTCCTTATACTCCTTGTGATCTTCAGAAGTTTTGCTTGCTTTAGGGTAAGCTGGAACTGGAACTGGTCGGCCAGAAGATCCGAATAAGCTTTCTATGTGAAGGGAGCATGAACAATGGTAACATCATCACCTGGTAGATTCAATGGAACATTGCTGACAGTGAATGGTTTGTCTCAACATGGTTCTCGTGTATTGTAACTTGTGAAACATGTATAAGACTCAGGAATATATCTGCACAGGAGTGGAATCATTGTATTTGTTGTCATGGATAAATCTTCCATGTCATTGCTCGTAGGTAGCTGGGTGTGTAGAGCCTGATTTCTAATGGTTAATCAGCCCCAATCTCAGGTCCCTCCTTGGAATCCCTGACCAATCATCTTGCTGCCAATCTGTGAGTTTGGTGCTCAAGCGCTGTTCTGTAACTATATTCAACTACTTAACATCATCAGTAGATCTCTCAAGGCATTGTTTCGGATAATTAGGGCTATGCAAATACTACTAATGTTTTCTAGACCCACTCTAAAGGGCCAAGTAGACGTTCCCCTGCTACCTACAGAATAGAGCTTAATGGAACTGGTTTATCTCCCACAGCCCTTCTCTTGGCAAGGATCTATTGAAAAGCCTCAGCTCCAACAACACATAGAGCCCAGTGACAATTTGATTCAGCTCCATCAAAGACCTCGAACAGCATCAATTGATTCCCCTGTCTCTGGCACCAAGCCAGTATCAGTGGATCCTGATCAATGGTATCTAGCACCACCGATGATCTGGAGTGTCCAGCTCTATACTGCTCCAACACCAAAGAAACACAAGTAATGTTTCAAAGGACATTGAAGTTTTGGAATCATCATTCACCAAGAAAAGAAGGCACAAAGACAAACAATCCCATCACCATTGCCCACACACCATGGCTTGAATTTTACCCTTGACAGGCGCGTGTGATCAGCAGGCCCGGGTGTGGCTGGGAAACAGACCACTGACCGCGATTGGCCCCTGACTGCGATTTCACGCTGGCTGGCCAATTAATGGCTAGCCAATGTGAAAAGCGCGCTGAAAAGTTCAGCGCTGCCAGGGTGGGGATGGGGAGAGGGCAGGCGATGACGTCACCGCAGGCGTTGGCGAGCCCTGCGAGAGAGCTCCCTGAAGGCAGACAGCTGCCTCAGGGAGCTGCAGACCTGCAAATAATTAAATAAAGGTGTAAAAAACTGCAAAAAAATGTCCATGCACCACAATCAAGCACCTGAGAACAAACCTCATAAAAATGTTATCCTCAGATATTTATTTTTATTTTATTTCCTAATGGAGATTTCATCCTGCCTTTGGATGAGGTTCGATGCAAAATGCAAAGGCCACCAGGCTGAATCGCCCGCCCGCCAACCGTAAGGTTGGACGGGCCATGGAAAATCGCAGACAATTGCACCGTGAATGGGCTTAATTGCCCTCTTAACTGTCGGCGGGCGCACTTCCAACTTTTATGTACACCCGCCGAGCGAAATATTGTGTGCGCAATGACATTGGGACACTTGCCTGACGTCATCTCACATGATTTCACACCCGAGCGGGTCGGGTGCACACCCACCCGCAGGATATAAAATTCTGCCCCATTTTTAAACATTTGTTTAGGGGATGAAGGTGTCACTGGCTAGGCCAGCATTTGTTACCCATCCCTAATTTCCCTTGAAAAGGTGGTGGTGAGCTGCCTTCTTGAACCGCTGCAGTCTCTGTGTTATAAGTATGCCCGCAGTTCTTTTAGGGAGGGACTTCCAGGATTTTGACCCAGTGATATTCACTGGATTGTAACCACATGATTTTTATATTCTGCCTCATTCTATCACTGCAGCCGAAATGAAACTGAAGGATGATTGCACAAGGACACAAGAACTAGGAACAGGAGTAGACCATACATCCAGTCAAACTTATTCCACCATTCAATATGATCATGGCTGATCTCAGGCTTCAACTCCACTTTCTGGCCACTTCCCATATACCTTGATTCTCTGAGAGAGCAAAAATCTGTCCGTCCTGTAACGGCCAGTCCCCGCGTGAGGTGCCGACAATTTGTTATGATCCTGGGTGAGGTGCCTCAAATTGTTATGCTCCCGAGTGAGGAGGGATGAACTGGCTCCCTTTCTTTATTCAACTCCCTTGGTTGGTCACAACAAGGTTAATTTAAAAAGGATCCCTTCCCTCGTGGATACCTTTACCCAGTCCAACTGTATTTATGTGTTAAAAGGAGCCAATTTAACCAGGCTGTCTTGCGTCAAAGAAAGTGAGTTTATAAGTTACTAAATGTGAGGAAAAATAATAAAAATGCAACACACATACACAGATCAGAAATGAGAAATTGAGATTCAAAAATAAAAGTTAAAAAAGATATATGAATCAGTCCTTTGGCTTGTCCATGAGGAGTAGATGGTGAAACGTTGTGGCATTAAGTTGGGGTGATTCCAGTAGCACTAACTTTGGCTGTTGAGCAGTTGGGTTGCAGATTCTTGGTTCTGCAGGTTAGCTGAAAGGAGTCGTCCTGTTTCCTTTTTGACTGTGACTTTGCTGACTTGTGACTTGCTTCCAGCTGGTGTTCTTCAGCTGTGACCTTCGTAACACACACAAGTACACACCTGAACAGAGCACCAGACTAGCACATAAAACTAGGGTTGCAGTTGGCTTTTTAAAACCCCTTTCCTTGTGTATTCCTGGAAGGGAAAAAACAAATATGTCTTTCGCCCAGATCTGTTTTCTTTTCAACTCAATTCATGCTCACAGTCTGGGATAAAACTCAACAGGAAGTAGTTTCAGCTGAGATGGTAATCACTTCCCATTATCTCCACAACCACAGGAGGTTACAGTTCAATTTGCATTGTATCTTTTTCTTTGAAATGCCTCTGCCTGAAATAGGCCGGGTCACGCCTTTTAGGTGCGACAGTCCATTCTCTCTGAATTAGTCGGTCAAGGTTCCACACAGAGATTTTCCAGCAAGTGGTTACCTTACATTCTCAGCCAGCTTTTGCTTGTATGTCCTTTTTAAAAAAAAACATGTATTACTTAAAAGCTCAATATGACCATAAGTAATTCGGGGATAGGATCCCTGGTCATGACGCTTCCTCACACAAAGAATTCATTCTCATTTCATTACAAAAGGAGAAAAAAAAATTAAATATGAAACAACAAACATACTCACATACATATTCATTCTTCTTGCCTTGGTCAGTATTATCTTTTCAGTTCTAACCGGGTCTCTCCAAATTCTGGACGGGGCGCCTGCAACCACAATTGATTTCCCAGCAATGGGGGTGATTTTTAGATGGTACAGTTGGAGAAACAAACCCCAAATGTCTTAAACTTTTCCACAAAGGTTACCCTCATTTACAGATTAGCTTGAAGTCAAGGTTTCAAAGTTGCTTTACCTTATAGTCATCTCTGGCCAGGAATCCTGTGTCTGTCCCTTGTTGTGACGCTGGGTTAAATATCATCAATGGGGTTTGGGTGTTCTCCTGACTGTTTGCTACCAAATTGTTAACAATAGCCAAGCTGCTCATGCTGTGCTTTTCCCTGGCCCCAGGCTGCTGTGCTGAGCCATTCTTATCAGGTTTAACTCTTTGCCTACCTCTGTAACCCATGAATTTACTGACTCAAACCCAGGCATTTTTACAGGTCTAATTGTCAGGAGATTAGTGGGTCCTGTGGTGACTTCCACCCTGTGTAGGGATTCTGGTCAGGTACTTCACTTCTAGCGAGTTTTTCATCAACACCGTCTTGGTTGAGGTCCAAAGCTAGTTTGGTTTCACCTGGTTTATCAGAGCTAACCCCTGCATGGGTTTCCCTATATTCCTTGTGATCTTCAGAAGTTTTGCCTACTTTAGGGTAGACTCCCCTCTCTTCCTTTTTGACTTTAGGAGGGAGCCTTCCCCTAACTTTTCCTACGCACTCGGGGACACAACTGCCTTCAGGTGGAGGCTCAGCTGTTGCTGCACTGCCCTGCAGCTCATCAACTAGGTGAGGCATTCCCCACCACTATCTGCATGTCCACTTGGAACCCTCCCCGTTCTCCCTCTAAAGTTGGAAAAATGGCACGGGCAAGCCAAACATCCTGTTCATTCAGCAGGGGTGCAGGCTTCTTTCTTTTAAAGTTTGCTGGCCACGTTTGGGGACTTTCTGTACCCCATTTATCTCCAGCGAGAAGGATTTTGCTATCCCCTCATTGACTGCATCTCCTCCAACCTTGGCCACTCCCATCCCAGCCTTTTTTCTTTCCCCGACTCCTCAACTGAGTACTGCCTGCCCGTTTTGGATGCCTGGGAGTTAACTGCAGCACTTGCTCTGCCTTTTGGGCAGTGGCAGGTGTGGGCTTGTTCACGGGATAATAACTTCCCCAGTGTAGTTACTGTAGGGGTGGGCCAGTCCCTATTCAGTCCCATGTCCTCTGAGACACCCTGGCTCACATGAGGCTGGCTAGCTTTTACTGCTCTGCCATGTGGCTCTTTGGCTGTGTGAGGCAGCTCGCTCACTATCTGCCTTTCTATTTGGGAACTCCCCTCGACTCTGTCTAATTTAGCAAAAAAGGTACCTACTAACTCAACTTCCAGGTCATCCTCTCTGCCTGCTTTAAATTCCACCCTTCTGGACCCTTGTTAACTTTACAGACGTAACCTTGGCCTTTTTAAATTCAAGAAGCTGTTTCTTAACTACTCCCAACCCTCACTGGTTCTATTGCCTCCTCTTGGGCCCCTGGACATTCTCCAGCTCTCTGCCTCTCCGCAGTCTTTGGCTGCGAGTTCCCCGCCTCTTTGATTGCAAGTAGCTCTTGCCTAGCTACTCTAACTCTTACAGGCTCTATTGCCCCCTTTAAGGCCTCTGAGCCATTCTGGGTTCCCTGTATTCCTTCAGATCCCGGCTGGCTTCCTTTCAGCTTCTTTTGAGTCAAGTGATTTTTCCCAACAGCTCAGGAGTATTATTTAACAGGAGACCTTGGAGGTCTTTATCTCCCTTCCCAGTTCATGCAACTGTAGTAACTGAAGGTATAGTCTCTCCTGCTGTCTATCAGGGGTCACATGATGTTCTTGGAGGCTCTGACCAATGAGCCCTAAGCGGGAGCAATCCAAGGGGTGGGGCTTCCTGACAAGAGTCCTGATCGAGCATGTAGCACCTGAAAAGCTCTCTGTAATAAAGTTTATCTGTTGCTTGTTGAAACCTGTCCACTCCGTCGAGCCATTACAGGGCCTTATTTGGAAAGCTTCCTCCCTTTCCCATTCTCTTTCCTCTCTCTCTTTACGTTCTCTTTGGAAAGCTTCCTCTTCTTTCCTTTTCCCTCTCTCTCTGTTTCTCGTCTTCTTCTCTCATATTCTAATGCTTGGAGTTTGAATTCTTTTTGTTCCTGTTCCAGCTGCACTCTCAGCAATTCTACTTCTTTTCGTAGTCTTAACTTGCATTCGCAAAGTAAAGTTTTGGCCACTGACTGTAATATTGCACACCTCATCATTTTCGAGGGAACCTCTAGTCCTAAGTGCCTAGCTAACTCTTTTAACTCTTCAAGGGGCAGAACTTTTAAATCCCCTTCTCCTGGAAAAGTATTGGCATCAAATGTGGTCATTTTTGCACTTTAATAGTACTGACTCAAGAAAGCCTTTTTGCAGTTTTTAAAATTGGTTTCAAAGGAACAATTTACTTTCCCCACTCTAATTCATTTGTTTCATCTGTGAGAACAATTTCGGCACCAAGCCCCCAATTTGTTACGACCGATCCCTAGGCAAGGTCACCACAATTTGTTATGATCCTGGACAAGGTTCCCCAAATTGTTATGCTCCCAGGTGAGGAGGGATGAACTAGCTGCCTTGCTTTATTCAACCCCCTCAGTTGGTCGAAACAAGGTTCATTTAAAAGGGACCCCTTCCCTCCTGGATACCTTTTCCCAGTCCAAATGTATTTATAAGTTAAGAGGAGACAATTTAACCAGGCTTTCTTGAGTCAAAGAAAGAGTGAATTTATTAGCTACTAAACGCGAGGAAAAATAATAAAAATGCAACACACATACACACAGATTAGAAATGAGAAATTGAGTCTAAAAATAAAACTTAAAAAAGATATACGAATCAGTCCTTTGGCTTGTCCGTGAGTAGGTGGTGAAACGTTGTGGCCTTTAGGTTGAGGCGATTCCAGTAGCGCTGACTTTGGCAACTGAGTTGTAGATTTTTGGTTATGCAGGTTAGCTGAAAGGAGTTGTCCTGTTTTCTTTTCAACTATGGCTTTGCTGACTTTGTGACATGCTTCCAGCAATCAGAGAGGTTTTTTTAACCTGCAAGTACAGGATACCCAATTGGTGCTCTTCATCTGTGAACTTCACAGCACACACACACACCAGAGAAGAACACCACGCTAGCACCCAGAATTAGGGTTGCAATTGGCTTGTTAAAACCCCTTTCCTTGTGTGTTCCTGGAAGGGAAAAAATAAACATGTCTTTCACCCTGATCTGTTTTCTTTTCAACTCAGTTCATGTTCACAGTCTGGGATATAACGCAAAAGGAGATGGTTTCAGCTGAGATTAATTACTTTCCATTATCTCTGCAACCACAGGAGATTACAGTTCAGTTTGCATTGTATCTTTTTCTTTGAAGTGCCTCTGTCTGAAGTAAGCCAGGTCACACATTTTAGGTGCAACAGCCCATTCTCTCTGAAGTAATTGATCAAGTAACCCACATAGGAATTTTCCAGCAAGTGATTACCTTATAGTCTCAGCCAGCTTTTGCTTGTATATCCTTTTTTAAAAAACACGTCTTAATTAAAAGTTCAAAATGTCCAAAAGTGATTTGGGGATAGGATCCATGGTCATGACAATCCCATCCTTAAATGTATTCAATGACACAACATCCACGGCCCTCTAGGGTACAGAATTCCAAAGATTCACAACCCTTTGAGTGAAGTAATTTCTCCTCATCTCAGTCCTAAATGATTGGTCCCTTATCCTGAGACTGTGTCCATGTATTTAAGAATCCCTGACCAATTCAAACAATCTCTCAACATCTACCCTATCAAACCCCTTCTTATATGTTTCACTGAGATCGCGTCTCATTCTTCTAAACTCCAGAGAATATTGGCCCAATTTACTCATCCTCTCATCACAGGACAACTTCTTCATCCTCGGGATGAATCGAGTGAACTTTTGCTGTACCACCTCCAATGCAAGTATATCCTTCCTTAAATATAGACCAAAACTGCACGCTGTATTCTAGATGTGGTCTCATCAAACCCTGTACAATTGTAGCACAGCTGCTGAACACTTGCCCAACAGTCCCATCAAAGTGAGGCCCTTAGCTGGTTGAGTCAAACCGTGACATCACAGAGCAAGCTTCATTCTCACACTGAACATCACAGTGAGATGGGGCATCCCAACAGGTTCATAGGCTGGTAAATTTCACACATGAGGCTGCACAATCAGTTTCAGTGAAGGAAATGGAGCAGAACTGACTGTTACTCTCCTGAAAATCTGTCTAGGAGTGAATGTCAAGATTTGGGCAAGTTTACTTTGTGAAGGGAGCTTGAATAATGGTAATGTCATCAACCAATAGATTCAATGGAAGGTTGAAGACATTGATAGGTTTGTCTCAACATGGCTATCTTGTGTTGTAATTTATTGAACACATAATAGACTCAGTTATACTGCTACAGAGTACTGTGGAATATTTGTATTTGTTTTCACAAGTAAATCTTCCATGTCATTGCTGATAGGTAATCGATCTCCAGAGCCTTATTTTTGATGGTTAATCAGCCCCACTCTCCGGCCCCTTCGTGGAATCCCTAACTGACTGTTTCACTGCCAGGCTGAGTGCTCTGTTCTGTAACTATATTCAGTGACTTAGCATCATTGGTAGATCTCTCATGGTATTGTTTAGGGTATTCTAGAGGTTGAGCAAAAAAATCAATGTTTTCTAGACCCACTCTAAAGTCCTAGGTAGACTTTTACCCCAAGCTACCTACAGAATAGAGCTAAAGATAACTGGCTAGAGCCTTTCACTTGACAAGGACCTGTTGAGAAGCCTCGACTCCAACAACACATACAGCCCAGCAAGAATTTGATTCAGTTCCATCTAAGGCCCTCAACAGCAGCAATTGACACCCTTCCCTTGGGCAGCTAGCCAGCATCAGTGGATCCTGATTAATGGTATCTGGCACCACTGAAGATCTGGAGTGTCCAGCTCTACAGCAATGTTTCATAGGACATCGAAACCTTCATCAAGAAACAGAGGCACAGAGAAGGCAAACAATCCCATCACCATTGCCTGCCCACCATGTTCATTGGGTTTTAACCACATAAGAACCTGTTTTAATATTTTAGGTTATTCTGTCATTGTGATCAAATTGAAACCGAAGGGAGTTCTAATTGATTTAGTCAAGGTAAGGTCCCTTTAACTAAGGGGTCAAACCGTGACATCACAGGGCGAGTCTCACCCTCACACTGTGCATCATAGTGCGATCAGATATCACAATAGGTTTGTAAACTGGGTAAATTTGAGTCAGGAGGCTGTACAACCAGTTTCAGTGAAAGAAATGAAACTTCACGAACTATTACTAGCAAGCTGATCTACCTAGGAGTGAAAGTGGTCTTCTGGAAGAACTACACAGGTTTACTTTGTGAGGGGAATGTGACCAATGACAACATCAACAACCTGTAGATTGGACAGAAGGCTGCGGACATGGAATGGTTTGTCTCAACATGGTTACCTTGTATTGTAATTTGTAAACTGGATAAATTTGAGCTGGGAGGATGTACAACCTGTTTGAGTGATGGAAATCAAGCTGACCTGACTCTTACTCTCTGGATGATCACTTTAGAAGTGAATGTGGACTTGCAGAAGGTCTGAACAGCTTTGCTTTATGAAGGGAGCTTGAACAATGGATATATCGCTAGCCAGCTGACACTCAGGAGGTTGATGCTGTAAAAGGTTTGTTTATATATGTATTTGAGAGCCTTCCAATTGAGAGCACTAATGGTTGATGAGTGCAGCTTTGGGATAGAATGATGGCCTAAGTAAGGACAGGGCTGAGAGAGGGAATGAGTAAACAAGCGAACAATCAGCTTCTCAAATTACCCACCAACACTGAGAGTTCAGGGTGAAACCTTGAAGAACGAGAGTGGGGAGTTGAAGAAATTCTTCCCATAAATGGTTAGAACTAGTGTTATTGAGACAGAAGCTGTAAAATGGTTCAAAGGAGTTGCCAGTTGTCCAACTCCAGAAGCACTGAAATCTAAGCTGGCACCAGTAACATAACAAGAAATGAAACAAGCCAATTGTTTTGCACGCAGAATCTGAATTCAGTATTTATGGGTTAAATAGTTTTACTATATGAAGGTAGCTATAAAATATCTGTTGTTGTTCTTGTTGCAATCCTATATTTTCTGTGTCTAATTTCTTCTCTTGCCACAGGTATACAGATAGTGTCAAGATGAGTGAGAGGAAATGGAGTTTTTATCAAACAACCAACAGACTCATCATGAGAAACAAAACAGCAAAAGCAAGTGAATCTAATGCAAGAAACAGAAAATCCTGACTAAAATCAATCGATACCAGTAGAGATACCGCAAAGGAATGAGCAGTGCAACTGAGAATCTTACCCAATCCCTCTTGTGTCCCATCCATTTCTCAGTGCCAGCTCCAAATCCTTTAATTTAATTTTTAATTGATGGTCAAAAACTACGGTCCCCACAAACTTTCTAAATATTTTGTTACAGGGAGTAGTTGAAGCAAAGGCCATTGCATCTTTTCATGGAAAGTTGGATAAGTGGAATTGAAGTAGTGGAATTTGTTGGTCAGACTGCAGGACCTCGCAGAAGCTGCCTATAGTTGGGTTGTGTCTGGAGACTAAAGTCACTGAGATATTCGTCCTTATCATTCTGCAATGCTTTATTCTGACATCAATTTCTATTGTTAATTGTAAACATCCCCCAGCCATTCCAGGCTGGGTATTTCACATCCAGCCCATGGCATTGAGTACCAACCCTGATCTCACTCTAGTCTCAGTTTGGCACTGCTTGGTGTTAACTATAGTGGTACTATTTAGGACCCCATCTATACAGCCATCACTGACTGATGTCAACAGGACACCCAGCTTGGGACTGAACAGGAGAATCTGAAGGAGGGAGATGCTCTGGTTGTTGCCTCATTTTTGTCAAGTGAGATGGGTTTGTTAATTTCCCTCATTAACCAATTCCTGCCATCCCTGTACACAGCATTGGTTGAGATTTTGGCACAAATCATAATCTTCAAGACCTTGTTCACCTGAAGCAGTGAATCTGTCTTGCTGGCCCATTGCAGATTTGGAAGGGTGGGCCACTTCCAGTAATTCCATGTAGAAAATACATATTATTTAAGAGGATTCCAGCAAAGGAAGAAGTTTTGCAGATGTGAATTGTGATGCTTTCCAATGCAGTAAATGCTAAGTTGGATGTAGGAGCAGGAATGACCATGGCTATACTGTTTCAGGATTAGGGGACCAGGGCTGGTGTGAGTATCATCAGCACTTGTAACTTGGGTTTCCATGTTGTTGATTTGCCCATCAGAGGAACCATGAACTAGAGGGCATTATAGCAGGTGACCTCAGTGTTTTCTACCATCCAGCGAGTGAGTGATGGTCACAGTCAGCTTGATCAACCCGAAATCAACTGTTCAGGAGATTTCACCACTTGGGTCTTACCCTGTCAGTAAAGTTTGCAAAGCTCACGTTTGTCACAGCATCTGAATTAGCGTTGGTGATCCTGGGAGCACAGTGTTTTCCAGGGGTTGGTGCTACTGTCATTGAGCGATGCAAACTGATGCTTCGATATATGGCTGGGGGGCTTCAGTCAGGATGAATGTGTTTCGAGGTCAGTTAACTTGGTTGAGTTTACTTGAAATTTCAACAGTTTTGAACTGTGAACTGTACAGGAGGACATTATCAACGCTCAGACTCAGTGCAAGGAAAGTGATTGTGTCTGCAGACAGACAATATTAGCAGTAATATTATTAAAATAATTCACTGTCACTGGGTCAAAAACCTGGAACTCCCTTCCTAACTGCAAGGTGGGAGTACCTACACCACTTGGACAAAATGGTTCAAGAAAGTGGCTGACAGCTACCTTCCCAAAGGCAATTAGGGATGAGCAACAAATGCTGGCCTTGCTAGCGACGTCACATCCCACGAAAGAATAAAAAAACAAGATGTTTCGCACTCCTGGGTCCCTCTTTCAAGATGACACATTGGGCAGGGTTTTATCTGAGGAGGGCAATTGGATACAGGTGCTTGCTGGGGCTTAAAGCCCCAGAAAGTGACATCAGATCAGGGAAAATACGGTATCCTGCCCATTTCCAATTTTACTCCGCGTGGATTTGAGAGTGAGTGGGAAACCCCACTGGAGCTGTCAGGTTTGAGATATTCTGATTGCAAAATAATTACAGCTTTAATCCGGCGCACTGGATTTAACTCTTTCCTGAGCTGTGTAAAACTCACCAAGGTCAGAAAGAGACAGAACAGCGGGGAGCAACTTATGCAGCTCCACTTTGAACCACTGATGAAGAACAAGAGGAGCAGCAACAACAACACTCACAGCAGCAGCAGCAACAGGAGCAAAACCAGCAGCAGCACCAACTCCCTTCTCTTTAGCCACATACCACTCCACAGGGCAGAGCTGGTGGACACTGAGATCAAGCAGGGTCTACATGCAGAGGGTCAGCTCTCTCGACCTGTGTGATTACCATGATGTCAGGAGGCTCAGACTTTCATGGCAGGTCGATGCTGACATCTGCAGCCTCCTGGAACAAGACCTCCTTCCCAGTGGACCAGCTGGACACACGTTGCCAGTGGTCAATGTGTCTATCATTGCAGGGCTATCCCCCAGCTCTTTGCCTGTCCCCACAGTTTTGTGCTCTCTTCTGGAAGGACACTCCTGCTGCTCACTTCCTTAGATGCTTCCACCCACAGCTGCTTGGTTTGATAGTCTGACCTCTTCTTCTCATCCTTGGCAAATATCATCTCATTTCAGTCCCTCAGAACCTGCAGCAGGAACCAGCTAAGTGTTTGAGACCCGGGGTGGGTGAGCAGTAGGGTGTGGTGGGGGGGGCAGCATTGCAGAAATCAATGTCCAGTTCAACCATTCCAACCCCTGGTCAATTGCTGTCCAGGTGCTGCAGATGTCAGTAGAGACCTGCCATGAAAGCCTGACCCTCACGAGAGGAATCCTTCCATTGTCAAAATTAATGTGTCACCCTGGCCACTATCACTGAGCGGTCGGGAAAAGTGGAAGCTGGATATCGCCATGGCTGAATTAAAGAGCAACAGCAAAGTCCACTATTCAATCAAACAGGTTGCTAAACCGCCACCGACCTCCCTCACTACGAGAAAGGATGTTGGAATAAGATTCCATCCATTGCCTCCCATTGCTGCCTGAATCATGGAGTGAGACTCCTGGTGTGCCATTGGGTCAGGAGAATCAACAGTCAGGAGAAACAGCTGCTCTGTAATCCACCCTGACCAGTGGATGATCCACACTGAGGTAGGCAAGTGAACAGTGCCAAAAGACCATCTAAAAACTGGAAAGGAGTGGAATGACATAGTTTGTGGATTATGCAAAAGAATTGACGGGTTGGAATGAACTATGAAGCTCCACAGGGAGAGTATAATTGACACTGCTCAAAGAGAAGTGGAAAAGATGCTACAGTATATTGCAGCAGAAGGTGCTTCTAGTTAATCATTTACTGGACCCACGAACTGTGCTTCTCATATACCCCTGGTACTGAATGCTACCAATCTGAACTCAGAAGCACACTGGAGAGTGACAAGTCATTTGTTGAGAAAAGACAACCCTCCTTTACCTGTTACACAGGGTAACAAGGGCTGGTCCTGCTAGGGCAAACAGATCAATAGAGTGTTATTCACAGATGCTTAGCTCCAAACAGTTAAATTGAATTGCTTGGATCTGGAACTTGTCAAAATCTGATTTAAGGCCTGGCTGATGAGATGGAAAGTCTATCAGATCATTGTATTCCAGCAGTGTAACAATGGCCAGAGTGGACAGATTACATGTGTCTCAAATACACGTACAACATGGGGCAGAATTTTCTGGATGATGTGTGGGTGGTGGGCCCCACATGTCAGCGCTTAAAATGGCGTGTGCTGACGTCAAGCAAGCGTCCGGACGTCAGCACGTGCCATCGGATATTTAGCTGGGCGGGCGCGCTATGAAACACGATGCGCACCCACCATTGATTAAAGGGCTTGTTAAGGCACTTAACTCGGCAATCGACGCTGATTTTGAGGCACCCGTGCGATCTTCGGTTCGGCGCACGGGCCCAACGGGCAGATGGGTAAGTGACTTTTTAACAAAACTCATCCACGGGCAGGATATGTGGGCTCAGTAGGATGGTCAATGTTTTATGTGAAGTATTTATTGCAGCAAGTGTTTTAAACTTGCCTGTGTGATCAGTAGCAGTTCAGAACGAATTCCAGCAGCTTTCTCTGTACTTTGAAACTTCAGCTCAGCACTCTGCAGTCAGGAATATTTATTCAGACCTGCAGCTTTCCAGAGGCCTCCATTTAACCTGGGGGTATGGGTTCTGGCATCTCCTCTGGAGGCAGCTCCTCTGAGGTGGAAGGGAGGGCTAGATTAAAGAGGAGGCCAGGAGTGGACAATCAGCCTCCAGGGGAGCCACCTTTGGGAGGCCAGGCGCAGGCACAAGGAGCGCAGGGCCAAGAGGTTGTCCAAGATGGAAGAGGCCGCAGAAGACACCACTATCCTGCTGCCAGGGTATACAGGCGGCGAAGCAGCTACCTCAATATGACTGAGGTGCAGTGCCTAAGGAGGCTCCAACTGTCAAGGGAAATAGTCAACTACATCTGTCAGATGATTGGCCCTGAGATCTCTCCTAAATGTGTGGGTGGACACCCCATGCCAGCAGCTCTGAAGGTCACAGTTGCCCTCCACTTCTTTGCATCTGGCTCCTTCCAGGGA
Organism: Cetorhinus maximus; assembly: GCF_964194155.1. Taxonomy (NCBI): domain Eukaryota; kingdom Metazoa; phylum Chordata; class Chondrichthyes; order Lamniformes; family Cetorhinidae; genus Cetorhinus; species Cetorhinus maximus. The sequence continues at coordinate 164,527,781 of NC_135880.1, forward strand.
TCGGTGGGTGATCTTTGCGGTGTCTCCCAATCAGCTGTCCACACTTGTGTCAAGCAGGTTACAGACGTTCTGTTCAGATGTGCATTGACCTTCATTCACTTCTGCTGTGACCAGGCAAGTCAGGCACAGCGAGTTAGAGGCTTCGCGGCCATTGCTGGCTTCCCCTGTGTCCAGGGTGCAATAGACTGCACACATGTGGCCATCAAGGCGCCAGCAGGTGAGCCCGGTGCCTTCGTGAACAGGAAGGGCTTCCACTCCATGAACGTGCAGATAGTGTGTGATCACAGGATACTGATTCTACAAGTCTGTGCAAGGTACCCAGGCTCCCAGGACGCTTACATCCTCAGACACTCCCAGGTGCCGGGGCTCTTCAGTGCTTCAGCTCGGCTGGATGGTTGGCTGGTGGGTGACAGGGGCTATCCCCTCAGAAGTTGGCTCATGACGCTCTCCACTATCCATGAACAGAAGCTGCGCAGCAGTACAATAGGAGCCATGGCTCCATAAGGGCTATGGTGGAGAGAGCCATTGGTCTTCTCAAGATGCGCTTCCGACGCCTGGACCGCTCAGGGGGCACACTCCAATACCCCCCAGATCGCGTCACTGCGATAGTGGTAGCATGCTGCACTCTGCACAATCTTGCGCCGGAAAGGGGGGATGCAGTTGATGATGAAGACACTGACGCAGTGGATGAGGCTGCACATGATGAATCCAGCAGTGGCTCAGAGGATGAGGACGAACAGGGCAATGATGAGGGGCAGCACGCAGACCCGCAATTACACCAAGGAGGCAGGGACATCCGGGACACTTTAATCCAATGAACCTTCAGCTAGCTCCACACACATGGATCTGCAGGACCAGCATTGCCTGGTGCATCCATACGCGGTACTTAAATGCTACATCTTCCACTTCATCAGCTGCAACTAAGGAATTAGTACATAAACATCAATGTCCACTCAAACACTCATGATATGTCTGTGAAACAAACAAATGTAGCACAAAGGAAACACCCTCAGGCATGGTCAGAAATGTGGACTTTATTCCCATCCATCAGATGGTGCCACCAAAAACAAAAAAACGTTGCTCTGACGTGGACAAAAATAAATTCCCTAATCTAGGGGCAACAGAAAAGCACCAGTGAGAAACCCGTGAAGTGCCTAACGTGCCTTATGCTTACGTTTGCGGGTGCCTCATCTTGGTGCTGCCCCATCACTCAGAGTGGCTTGTGAGACAGCCTGCTGACTCTGCTATCCTGTTGGCCTCGATGACCTTGGCGGCCGTTCTCTGGCCTGTGGAGCCTGTGCTGGCCCCGCCTGGGAGGGAGTGGCCAGTTCCAGAACTGGCACCTCCCCAGATGTCACAGCCTCAACGGATGCAATGGTCACTGGCAGAGGGGCGGAGGAGCTGCTGCCCTCATCCAGAGCACCCTGAGAGGAGCTGGCAGAGACGACAGGCAGCTGCTGCGCCAACGTGAGATCACATTGGACCTCCCTGCTCACAGCAGATGGATGGGCACCGAGCTGGGACACTTGGTGCCCAGAACATCTCCCACATTGCCAATGATCACCTGTGGCCATTAGCGCTGTGAGGGCTTGCAGGTCCGAGTGAAACCCAATCAGATGCTGATAAATCCGTTGGAAGCCCCTCTCCATGAGAGTTGCCAATCTCTCAATGGAGGGAGCCTGACGCTCTGACATGAGGTTCATGCCATCACTGACACTCTGCCTGGATTCCTCCGCCACAGAGACCAAGTGAAGCACACTCTCATGCAACCCTGCCAGATGCTCCCGCGCACCCGGCCGCTTGTCCTGCACCTGCTGCATGGCGGACATCTCCTGAGGCACATCATCACTGCCTGACTCAGCATTTGCCTAGTCCCCTGCAGTCCTCCAGCTGCTGGCGCCATCGGCACTCTCTGTCCATGCCATCTCCTCCACCGATTGTGAAATGCCGTCTCCACTGTGCCCCGGGACACTAGCCAATGTTATATTTCCCACCGATGTGGTGGTAGCTGCGCTGGTGCCTGGCTCGCTGAAATTATGTGACACCTGTGCCAATTGACACCCCTCAGGTGTGGAAGGGGGACTCTGGATGTCCTCCTGGCGGCCATGCGGTGGTGATGCTGAAATAAACAACAAGGACAGTGCATCAGTTAGCATTCAGTCAGTAACACAACTCATCCCTTTCTCCCCCAGGCTCATAATGCGCTCAACCTTCAAGAACCTAAGGAGACGAATATTGGTGGGGTGGTAAATAGTCAGGAGGAGGCCCAAACATTACACGTGCATACAGACAGGCTGGTCAGATGGCCTAAGGAATGCCACTTGGAATGTTATGTGGGTAAGTGTGCAGTTAAGCACTTCGGCAAGACAAACAAGGTACAGGAATACATGAGTAATGGTAGGACCATGGAAAGTAAGGACGATTACAGGGACCTTGCTGGGCGGACCCGTTAAGGTGGCAGAACAGGCATATAAGGTGTTTGACAAGGTAAAAGCCAGACTTGCCTTTACTAGCCAAGGAATAAAATGTAGGAAAAGGGAGGTCATGTTGCAAGTGCAGAAAACACTGTCGAGGCCACAGCTACACTTCTGTGTTCACTTGTGACCTGTGCTTCATGGTAGGGATGGCATTGGAGTGGAGAGAGTGCAGAGGTTCCTGATCAGGATGCATGCTGGCCTGGAGAGTTGGAGTTCTGAAGAAACATTGCATACACTTGTGACATTTGCCGTGGAGCACAGGAGATTGGCAGGTCACATTATTGACCTTCATACCATTATGAGGGGCATAGACCAGGTGGACAGAAGGCAACATTTCCCCTTGGTGCAGGGATGACTAACATGGTGGCATTTATTTAAGTTGAGTGCCATGATGTTGACAGGTAAGCTGCTAAGGACCTTTTGGACAGAGTAATGTGGGACACACTGGCTGAAAGGGTGGTGAAGTTACAAACCCCCCTAAGATGCAATAAGTATTTGGATGGACAGCAGCAATGCCATGGGTGGTTAGGCCATGGGGATAGTGGTCAGAAATGGGATAAGGCGACTTTGGAAGGTGCTAGAGACGTGCATCCTCAAGGGGCCGAGGGACTTTTGTGTATGACCAACACGTCTGACTATCAGTCTGTGAATGAGCAGTATTGCTGCATTAATGATTGCAGCAATCATCAGTGCTTTGGATGGTGGGGAGACAGAGTGGATGGGACTGTGGACCTCAAATACCTGGCCGCTGCACCCCAGCCTCATCGACACCTGCCAACCTAGCCGCTTGGCTTCTTCCTAGCTCCATGGCCTGTTCCTCGAAGTGGGTGACGATGTGCAGCACGGCCTGGCCACCACCAGTGCGCAAATGCTTATGGTTGTTGTGTTCAGTTTTCGCCTGCAGAACAGAGAACACCATTTATTGGGGCTGATCGCTCATGTACTCTGCACGCGCACACCGCACCTCAACCACAGTGGCCCATCTGAGGCCTCCAGCGGCTCCTGTCCACACTACTGGTGATCAGTCACCAAAAGGTAGTACGGCTGCTCCCAACCCCCTCCCCCAATGGCCACCTTGGACACATTCGGCGTCCATCATTTTGAATAGCACACGGGTCTTAGCATCCATGGCAAGGAGGCGCAACTAGGTGCGGCGCTGAGGCCAGCAGATGGCTCTTGGCCACAACACCTTGAGGCTCCCCTTCCACCATCTCATCACCATCAATAAGACATGTGTTGGAGTTCTGAGTATGTGTCTAGCTGCCTCTCCTGCAGGTTGCCCCCAGACTACTCAAGTGCGACAAACACCAACATATGCTGCGGGGAGAACCCATCTTCTCATCAACCACTAAGGCTGATGTCTGCATGATCACTATCGGTTTGCCCACCCAGCATGTGCCAAATGCCCAATGCAGTAACGACACTAAGACGTGGGGGAGGGAGGGGGGGCCTCAAAGGCTAAGGCTACCTGCTGGGTAAAATGACCAAGGCCGACATGGTCCTCACCCTTCCAGAGCGCAACAAATCATTGAAGCGCTTGCAGCACTGGGTCCCTGTTCGACGGACAGCATCTTGGGAGCTGACCACCTCCGCCATCTCCTGCCAGGCCCGCTTCGTAACGTGTGGGGCCCTCCTCCTCCCATCCTCGGGAAACAGGACCTCTCGATGTGCTGCCACCTCCTCAAGAAGGGCAACAAGGCAGTCATCAGAGACACGAGGGGCACATTGGCCCCCCTGCTGGTCTACCCTGCAGCCTGCCCTCCTCCTCTAGCCTGCCATCCTCCTCTGGCCTTCCCTCCATCGGAGCCTGCTGTGCAGACCCCCTGCACAGGTCGCTGGCCATGGTGAACAGCCTAAAGGAGGCTGCCTGGCCTTTCTTTATACAGACTGCTGGTTCCTCATTGGAACACGCCACGCCTGCCGCAATTTTTAAAATCCCGCTGTCCACGGGAGTGTGAAATGCGCTGGGCGGGCCTTAATTGGCCCTCCCGAGCAAAATGGCGGCACAACCCGCGATTGGGTCAGCCCCGCCCGCCCAACGAACAGAAAATTCAGCCCATAATCTTCATAAGTATATAAAAAGGAGCAGAGAAGCTAAACCAAATGTTGGTCTCTTAGAGGCAGAAACAGGAGAAATTATCACGATGAATGAGGAATTGGCAGAGAAATTGAACAAATATTTTGTGTCTGACCTCAGATTAGAAGACACAAGTTACATCACAGAGATCAGGGGTAATCTAGGGGCTAATAAGAGAGAGGAAATTAAGGTATTAGTATCAGCAGAGAAAAGGTAGTGGAAAAAATAAGGGACTGAAAGGCGAGGTGAGAGGCTGCTGTTCAGAGTGTTTCTACTGAAAGTGTGTGTTCACTGCTTGACAGCCGATTTCCAAATTCTTGGAAGTCAGTTCACCTGTCCTGCACTTCACTCCCCCTGATCTGCCCTTCCCTGCTGTCAGCCTTCACCACAGCTTGGGAGCAGCTTATGCAGCTCCACTTTCAACCTCTGATGAGGAACATGAGGAGCAGCAACAACACCAACAGCACCAGCACCAGCAGCAAGAGCAAAACCAGCAGCAGCACCAGCTCCCTTCTCCTCAGCCACATACCACTCCACAGGGCAGAGCTGGTGGACACTGAGATCCAGCTGGCAGGAGGTAACACCCCCAAAACAGGGTCTACATTGTTAGGAAAGTTATGTTTGTATTTGTGGGGTTAGCTTTAAGGTTTAAGTTTGATTTGTATTACCGTATCAGTGTACTAAGCAAGGTCAATTGGAGTTTTAGTTTAAAGGCGCTTGCATTTCTAATTAGGAGTTTTACGACTCCTAAAGAAAAGGTAAGCAAATGAGGGTAGAAGAATTGGACTGTTGCCTAGTAACAGGGAGCCAGAGAGGCATGTCCCTGCCACAGACATACAGGAGAAGAAAGACAGCAGTTCGATTTGGAAGCTGTTCTGCTGGTTTTGAATTTGCTGCCAGGAGAGACTGGAGCAAACGGGACAGATAGCCAGTCTCAAGCTAAAGAGAAACCCCAAAATTCCAGGGGAGTGGAAGATGGGAAAGTCCAAAGCAGACCTTCTAATCAAAGGAAGGATAGGAACCTGAAAAAGGTCCTGTTAAGTGAAGTTCAGAGTGAGGGGCAGGTACAAAGGCTCCAAGCTCCATGTTTAAAGAGACAAAAGCTACAGAAAGCAAATAAAAAACGAGAACAGCTTCCAAGAGGCAAGAAGGTCCAAAGAGACAGCTGAAGGTCTATAATTCTTTACTATGGGCATGTGAAGCAGTGTCTGTGTCACTAAAAAGTTGTTCAACCCCTTTGTATGCGGTATTCAAACAGTTGGTTGTTAAGTGTGTTTGAAAAGTTGTATTCTTTTTCCAATTTGTGGATGTAAGAGAGAAACATGGATATTGGACTGCAAAAACAAAACTGTGTTCTTTGTTCTGAGAGAGAAAGTGATATAGGAGGTTCTCTCCCATGCAGTGTGAGGCTGCTGTTAGGTCTAAATTTTGTCTGAAGTTAGGATGTTGTACTGCACTGTGAAAATTCACCTTTCCCTGAGTTCCTCCTTATGGCTGTTCCAAAAGGTACCTTGAAGAACAAAGACCTTGAGAACCGAGGACTTGAGTTATTTTCTTTGTTTCTTTGTAAAAGATGCGCTACACTCATTGGCTTGAGTTGATAAAGTTAAAGGGATATTGTGGGGAGAGAGAGTCTGAAGCTTCCAAAAGTGAGAGAATAGAGATAGGAAAACACAGCGTACCTCTTTTCATATTCATTCACGGGATGTGGGCTTCGCTGGCTGGGCCAGCATTTATTGCCCATTTCTAGTTGCCCTTGGAAAGGTGGTGGTGAGCTGCCTTCTTGAGCCACTGCAGTCCATGTAGTGTAGGTACACCCACAGTGCTGTTAGGGAGGGATTCCAGGATTTTGACCCAGTGACAGTGAAGGAGCTGCGATATATTTCCAAGTCAGGTTGGTAAGTGACTTGGAGGGGAACTTCCAGGTGGTGGTGTTCCCATCTATCTGCTGTCCTTGTCCTTCTAGATGGTAGTGGTCGTGGGTTTGGAAGGTGCTGTCAAAGGAGCCTTGGTGAATTCCTGCAGTGCATCTTGTAGATGGTACACACTGCTGCTACTGTGCGTCACTGGTGGAGGGAGCGAATGTTTGTGGATGTGGTGCCAATCAAGTGGGCTGCTTTGTCCTGGAAGGTGTCAAGCTTCTTGAGTGTTGTTGGAGCTGCACTCATCCAGGCAAGTGGGGAGTATTCCATCACACTCCTGACTTGTGCCTTGTAGATGGTGGACAGGATTTGGGGAGTCAGGGGGTGAGTTACTCATTGCAGGATTCGTAGCCTCTGACCTGCTCTTGTAGCCACAGTATTTATGTGGCTAGTCTAGTTCAGCTTCTGGTCAATGGTTAACCCCTCAGGATGTTGATAGTGGGGGGTTCAGTGATGGTAATGCCATTGAATGTCAAGGGGCGATGGTTGGATTCTCTCTGGGGATGATCATTGCCTGACATTTGTGTGGCTTGAATGTTACTTGTCACTTGTCAGTCCAAGACTGGATATTGTCCAGGTCTTGTTGCATTTGGACATAGACAGCTTCAGTATCTGAGGAGTCGCCAATGGTGCTGAAAATTGTGCAATCATCAGCGAACATCCCCTCTTCTGACCTTATGATGGAAGGAAGGTCATTTACGAAGCAGCTGAAGACAGTTCGGCCGAGGACATTACCCTGAGGAACTCCTGTGGTGTTCTGGAGCTGAGATGACTGACCTGCAACAACCACAGCCATCTTTCTTTGTGCTAGGTATGACTCCAACCAATGGAGAGTTTTCCCCCTGATTCCCATTGACTCCAGTTTTGCTAGGGTTCCTTGATGCCACACTTGGTCAAATGTGGCATTGATGTCAAGGGCAGTCACTCTCACCTCACCTCAGGAGGTCAGCTCTTTTGTCCATGTTTGAACCAAGTCTGTAATGAGGCCAGGAGCTGAGTGGCTCGGGTGGAAGCCAAACTAGACGTCAAGGAGCAGGTTATTGCTAAGCAAGTGCCTCTTGATATCACTCTTCATGACCCCTTCCATTACTTTATTGATGATCGTAGGCTGATGGGGCGGTAATTGGCTGGGTTGGGTTTGTCCTGCTTTTGCGTAAGAACATACCTGGGCAATTTTCCACATAGCCAGGTAGATGCCAGTGTTGTAGCTGTACCAGAATATCTTGGCTAAGGGCGCGATAAGTTCTGGAGCTGGAATATTGTCAGGGCCCATAGCCTTTGCACTACCCAGTGCCTTCAGCCATTTCTTGATGTCACGTGGAGTGAATTGAATTGGCTGAAGACTGACATCTGTAATGCTGGGGACCTGCAGAGGAGGCTGAGATGGATCATCCACTCAGCACATCTGCCTGAAGATTGTAGCAAATGCTTCAGCCTTATCTTTTGCACTGATGTACTGGGCTCAATCATCATTGAGGATTGGGCTATTTGTGGAGCCTTTTCGTCCAGTGAGCTGTTCAATTGTCCACCACCATTCACGACAGGGCATGGCAGGACTGCAGAGCTTAGAACTGATCCGTTGGCTGTGGGATCGCTTAGCTCTGTCTATCACTTGCTGCTTATGCTGTTTGGTATGCAAGTAGTCCTGTGCTTTAGCTTCACCAGATCGACACCTCATTTTTAGGAATGCTTGGTGCTGCTCCTGGTATGCCCTCGCGCACTCTTCATTGAACCAGGGTTGATCCCCTGGATTGATGGTAATGGTAGAGTGGGGGATATGCTGGGCCATGAGGTTACAGATTGTTTTTGAGTACAATTCTGCTGCTGCTGATGGCCCACATGTCCTCATGGATGCCCAGTCTTGAGTTTCTAGATTTGTTCGAAATCTATCGTATTTGGCATGATGGTCGTAGCACACAACACAAAGGGCGGAATTCTCCCAGCCCACTGTTGGTAGGCGTGATGGATGGCGTGCACAGAAAATATGGCGTGACCTGCTTCACGATGGCATGAAGGCAGGTCACGATCGTCCGCTCAGCCCATCGACAGCATTTCCCGCCATCGGTCAAACAGGGAGCTAATTGTTTGTAATACACCAGCATATAATTAAAAGGCCATCCCGCCAAGCTCTTAGAACCCCGCCACATCGTCCGACCATGTCGGCGCACGCAGATGATGTTCCCTTGGCGGCCTTCACATTGGGGGAACTGAGGTGAGTGAGCAGCAGCGTTCTCCATAGGCCACCTGTTGTTTACAGGCCTCGGGGGTACCGGGGGGCGGGGGCAACTGATGCCTGGCCCCGGAGATGATTGCTGAGGGGTCGGGAGGGCTGTCCGAGGGCAAGTGCTGGCCAGCCTCGGAGGCAACTGCTGGTGGGGTGTGGGGGGGTTGGGGGAGGGTGATGTACGGGGGCAAGTGCTGCCCTGGCGCTACATCCCAGGCACAGGTAATCAAGGTGGGGGGCAGGGTAAGCGAGGGAAGTGGCCACACATTAGGGACATCTGTAAAAACTGGCCGTGCCTCTGCAACTGAGACAGTTCAGGCAGGGCCACAGTGATATGATTGGGGTTGGGCTCCTAGCCTGCCCACCCATGCAAGCAACACGGTGGTACCAAAGGGCCACCAAGCGCTCCATACCTTAACCCCCCAACCACCCCATTCCCCTGGTACAGACTTCGAGTCTGCCACTACTTAATTGGACCATAAAGCAGCTGGACTTCACACGTTGTACAATCTCCTTGCCAATGCTGGCCGTGTAGCAGTCACAGCCCCTTGCAATCTCAGCATCCTGGTTTGGACCAGTGTCCCTCATGTCGCAGGCTGACAGGGCAGCCATGCAGCGCACTCATTTCTGGCCATCCGAGGGGTGACCAGCACTCTCCAGGAAGCTTTAAGGAGCGGTCATACAGGGCCAGGGGAGGTGCTAAGTACAGCCATGATAAACACATCTCTCTCTTTCATGCTGCAGGAGGACCACTGGGTTTATAATCACTTTATAAGTGAAACTTACAAGTGAAACTTATAAGTCCTAGCTGTATGCCTGATGGCCTACAGAGACTGTAGAAGACTGAGGAGAGAGCAACTGAGGCTCTTGGCTGTGCAAAGGCAGGAGCAGCAACCTCATGAAGAACGGGCAGCTGGGGTTCCCGCACACACTGCCCAGGAGCGACAGCGAGCCATGACTGGTCGGTGCCTAGCGACACCCAGGGTCTATAGACACCGCCTGTCATTCCTGCAGGTGACTGAGAACCAGTGTTGCTGATGGTTGCACATGTCTAGGGACCTGGTGGATCACATCTGCCACTTACTGCAGGACTTGGCGCCAAGAGGACATGGAGGGCATCCACTGCCAATGGCTCTGAAAGTGATCGCGGTGCTTAATTTCTATGCCAGTGGCTCCTTTCTGGGCTCCACAGGTGACCTCTGTGGGATTTCACAATCCGTCACTCACAAATGAGGTCACGGATGCCATCTTCTCCATGGCACGCAACTATGTGCATTTCACCCGGGACCAGGACAGCCAGGATGCAAAGGTCATTGGATTCGCCCTGATCTCGGGATTCCCACAGGTGCAAGGTGCGATTGACTGCACTCATATGGCTCTCAGGTCTCCATCACTACACTCAGTGGACTTCATAACCGCAAGGGCTTTCACTCACTGAACATGCAGCTGGTATGTGACCACCAGAAACGCATCCTGCAGATATGCACATGGTTTCCAGGGAGTGTGCACAACGCCTACATCCTGAGTTGCTCGCAGATCCCTGCAGGCTTCCAGGGTCCACAGAGGCTGCAGGGTTGGCTCCTTGGGGACAAGGGCTACCTGCAGAGGCCGTGGCTGATGACACTCATGCAGCGACCTCAGACTGCAGCAGAGCGACGTTGTAATGAGGCTTATGCAGCAGCTCATAACTTGGTGGAGCAGACCATCAGTGTGCTGAAGTTGCAGTTCTGGTGCCTGGACCAGTCTGGTGAAGCCCTGCAATATAGTCTGCAGAGGGTGTCACGCATCTTCGTCATCTGCTGTGCCCTTTACAACCTGGCACTGCAACGGGGAGATGAGCTGGCTGAGGAGGAGATGGAGGAGCTGGAGGTCTCCTTGGGTGAGGAGGATGCCGACGGGGATGAGGGTGAGGGGGTCCTCGGTGGTGACGATGACGGGGATGAGGCTCTCGCACTGGCTAGATGAGGCAGGTGTTCTCGGGAGGCCCTCATAGCTGCCAGATTTGTGGAGGATGATGACGACATGCAGTGAGGTGTCCCCATAGATCCCTACATCACAGTTATGAACATTTGACTCCAGTCTGGCTTATCGCAGCGCCAATACCCTCTTTGAGAATACTCCTGTCATGGAGATGCAGTGGAGGCCCTAAGAGTCGCTCGATCGCAGGAGGATGAAGACAACATGCAGTGAGGACACTCCATAGATCTTCACATAGTCTCTGAGAATATCTGACTCCTGTCTGGCCGAGGGCAGCTTGCTTGCGCTCCATGATCAGGGCCATCTCAGAGACGCAGCCATGAAACTTTAGACGCATCTGATGCTATGTCCACCTTCAGCATCTCAGCCCTTCAGGAGCTGGTGCACAGCATCACTGGTCACAGATGCTGGTGTGATGGGAGCCAGCCCCACCTTTAAGATGCTGAGAGCACACAGAGAGTATGAGATAACTCTGTGGCACCTGCCCACAATATTCTGGCAGGAATGACCAGCACCGCCGAGGTGCAGGCATCAATAATGTTTCCAGGGAGTGTGAGGCTGGACCATCACTTTGGTCTGAAGGCCGCACAGAGCACAGGGAAGAGGCCCTGGACTGAGACACCTGCCTTTTATCTTGTGCAGAAAGGTTTCACATCTGAGTGACAAGAACATTGCTCATCAGAACAAGGAGCCACAGGCAGGGAGACATTCTTAGGAGTTTATTGAAAATTGTGAGCAATATGTACAGTTGATCAACACCTGTGCCCAGGTTGTGCAACTACTTTTACTTAACGAGGTGTCAGCTGTAGCTCAGTTCATAGCACCCTCGCCTTTGAATCAGAAGGTTGTGGGTTCATGTCCCACTCCCGGAAACCAAGAACTGTGAATGTACTCGAAAGAGTTACTTTTACTTAACTGCCCTAACCCTGCTGCTACATCTTGGTGCTCCCCGGGCATCCACAGCGCAGGTGGAGCCAGCCTGCTGACTGTGACGCCCTGTCAGTGATGACTTTGGCGGGCGTCCTCTGGAAGGCCGAGACTTGGTGGACCCCGGCCTGCTTTTGGTGTCCTGCTGTCTGGCAGTGACACCCTCCTCGGTCTGTGAAACTGGAGCTGCTGAGGTCACAGGAAAAGGGGATTCGGATGGGCCAGTCACTCCCAGAGTTACCGGGCTGGATAGCCCTGGAGTGTGCACCTGCTGATCCGCCTCCCTATGTGCACCCGAGGGCCCCAGGCTGACTCCATGAGGGGACGGGGTAGCTGGAGTGAGACTGAGCTGCCCAGCACCCCTCTCGCATACACATGGTTGGAGGCCAACTATGGCATCAGCGACGGAGTTAAGCCCGTGCAGCAGTGCAGGAGTGATGTACTGGACCAAGGTCTCCATGGCAGCCGCCATCCTGCCAGTGCTGACCTCCGTGCATTGCAATGCCGGCACTATCACCTCAGCCTGAAGACGAACGGACTCTTCCATCATGCCTTGCAATCTGAGGAGTGCAGCGGACATCCCTTCCAGTTGCTCCCGAGCTTGCCTTTGCAGCTCCAGCAACTGTGATATGACTGAGTCCAGAGGCTCGTTTTGGATTCAGCAACATTCTAGCCTCCAGCAATCCTCCGAGTCCCGGGACCTGGGAAGTCCCTGCCTCCGCCTGCTGTGGATCAGAAACTGCGATGTGCCCACCAGATTGTGATCCTGAGGCTACTCTAAAGCTAGGTCCCACCAGGGTGTATGTCTCTGCGCTGGTGGAGGGTGTGGGTGAGCGCTGTGATAGGACTTCAGGGAGGGTGCCTTCAGACTCCTCTTCAGAGATTTCTCTGGGGCTTGATTGGAGGCCCTGGGTAATGGACTCTTTCGGCTGTTTGGCAGATGTGCCTGCGAAAGCAAGGGGAGATAATTAGTGTATAGCAGTGGCCCGTGAAACAGGACACATCACTCACGGCATGGTAGACTGATGGATGTTGCACTGCTGGATCCTCACTTGGTAGAGCACCGCCGACCTCACCGTCAGCACAGGGTCGGTCCCGGTTATCGCCAGCCAGCTGGATGGCTCTGTTTTTGAATTCTGTCAGAACTTTGAGCATTGGCATCCCTCCACCTGTCTGCGACCTTTCCCTCATGTTGTGAGCCAGTTTGTCCTGCATGGATAGAGATGGGGAAAGTGTATCAGGACGCCTGCCGGGCCAGATGATAAGTGTGCCTGGCCTGTGTGGCAGTGAGTGGTCCCATGGACGGGATGAAGGCAATGCAGGTGTGTGTGAGAGAGTGAATGGTGATGTCCCTTGAACTGGCAGTGAGTGAGGGCCCTGTGGGTGTGTGTCATGTTTGTGAGTGTATGAGTTAGGAGTGATGAGAAGAGTGACTTACCCTGGTGGAATGGAGAAGATCATTCATCCTTTTGCGGCACTAGGTGGCTGTCCTCCTCCGCAGGGTGTTTGCGCTGACCACCGCTGCCACTGCCTCCCAAGCATTTCAGGAATCAGTGTCCAGTTCAGCCATTCTAACCCCTGGTCAATTGCTGTCCAGATGCTGCAGATGTCAGCAGTGACCAGCCATGAAAGCCTGAACCTCATGAGAAATCCTTCCATTGACAGAATCTGTGCCCTCAGGGACACAGCCACTATCGCTGAATGGCTGGGGAACATGAAAGGATGTTGCTGTGGCTGACTTAAAGATCCACGGCAAAATCCGCTACTGAATCAAACAGGTTCCCAACCCACAACTTTCCTCACTGTGTGTAGCTTCATTCGGATGAGATTCCACCCACTGCTTCCCATTGGGAAGCGGCTGCTTTTATGGAGCTGGACTGGAGATGTTGTCTGCAAAGCCGGAGTGGAAAAGCAATTGCCTTGTTATGTGTGGCCTTATTAGGACCGGACTGATCTCCTGGGCTAGTTTTCAACCACCAATGGAGGTTGGAGAGGAATTTTCCAGAATTGTTTTCTCTGAAATTAACCCTGGCCAGGATTTTCCAGTTGTCAGGCGGGCACGGCGGGCGAGCCCCGGAGCAGCCGGGAAGATGTCCACGTGCCGCCTGTGATCAGGCCCCAACCAAGATTTGATGCTGGCTGGCCAATAAACAGCTAGCCAGCATGAAAGACACGCTCACACGCTCAACATCACCGGGTTGGGAGCAAGGGGAGGGCGAGCAGGGAAGTCTGCACATGTGTGGGGGAGCACACACTGACAGCTCCCTGAGGGCACAGAACTGCCTGAGGGAGCTGAAGAGTTGGACACTGACCAATGTAGATTTTAAAGATGTAATAAACATGTCCCAACATGTGACTCAGTCACAGGAAGAGGGACATGTTTGCAAGGATGGTGCAGCAATCCGGGGAAGGGTAAAACCAGCAATCAGAACCATAGGAATATGGAAAAGTTACGGCACAGAAGGAGGCCATTCAGCCCATCGTGTCTGCACTAGCAGTTCAAACTTCCTGCATAAGTACCGTGCATGTGCGCGTGTTAGGGCTTCCTCAGGGTCATGAAGTGTATCGGCGACTGAAGTTGAGTCACTATATTCAGGCCCGTGTACAATCCACTAGACCGTAACATTGGGATAATCTTTTAAACAGAAAATCCACGTTGTCGTCAGGATTTCTTGAATTTCAAATAACAACAGTGGAAACTCTCCTAGACAAGACAAGATCCTGAGAAATTACCTGTGAATGCACAGTTACTGTATTCAGTGAGCAGCAGTTACCTAACGGTTTTCTGTTTCTGCAGAATTCCACTCTGGAATTCCTCATGAGGGAAGTGGTCATCGCGGGTTGAACTTTTAATTAAAATAATGAGAAGCAATTGTTTTCCATTTCCCATTCTCATCCTCACCACCCACACCCATCCCCCACACGTCACCCAGCCCACCATGCCCTGCCAGTGGTGATAGTTTTTACCTGCTTGCTTTCACTGATGCATTTCAAACAGTGGGAAGCTGTGGTATACATCTAAAAAGTTGACTATTTATGTTGAAATACATTTGTATATGTTGGTCTATGTTCTGTGTTTTTCTTGACAAGGAGTGTCAGCAGACCTGCGCACAACAATCTCTGCACAATAATTTCCGCGCAGTGGCATAGTTGAGATTATAGTCATGTGGGAAATTGTACATCCTTATCTCATCATTCTGTAGCACTTCCAATATTCTGCTTCATCACATTGATGATAGGACTAGTCAGCTCTTGAAACTTAATAACGTCTATATCTCAGGGTTCTTTCGTTGCATTTACAAGAACATTTATCAATAATGTGACAGCTGCATTAATTTTACAGCAGGTATTTTGACTATCTGTATTGCTGGAGAAATGAATGCAAATTTTCTGATACGACATACACTCATTCGGTGGCACTGTGGGAAAAACACCCACTGACATTTAGTGCATTGACCCTATGCATATTCACAAAGTTAGCCTAATTCACATAGAACAAGTGAGCTCCTGGCATTGGTAATACCCCGTGATTGTTGGCTCACAGGTTAGAAGGTGCAAAATCTGGTGGCACTGCTGGAATTAAAAGCCTGCAGCAGCTTGAAGGACAGGTGTTGGGGCTTCTGCCTCTGCTTTGGTTGTGTCAGCTAACATCACAGACTAATATCCATATTCTACCAACATTTAGATGGATAGTGCCAACTAAACCAGGCATGACCCGCTGAGATGGCAGTTCTGAAAAAGAAAACTTAAATGGAAATAACCTAAAGATGGGTCTTGAAGATTTCCAGTGATGGGGCTGTGACTATCTCCTTTGGCAATTTGTTCTACTGTGGGATTGTCCTTGGGAAGAAGAGCTGTTGATACACTGTCTTGGAAACAAGTGATGTTTATATTTTGTGTGGATGACTACCTCATGTTTTGTCAATGCTGGAGGACGCCAGTTACTCATTCCTGTCAATTCCCACTAGTCCATTCCATATTTTATAGAACATGTTCAGTCTATTTTTCTCCCTCGTTGCTGTCGTGATTCCCATTCTAAATCTTTGATCCAGGAAGTGACACTTTCATACTGATTCATGCAGAATCGTCTTTGGATCGCTTCAATCTTATTTATAACACTCTCCATATAAGGATCCCACACACAACTTGCACACTCTAGGAGAGCGAACAAAAGTTTGGTCGCTATAACTCTGATATTTTTGTTGCAATACCAAAAATTCCACCTCAGAAATCAAAGAACCCTGTTTGCTTTGGATGTCATCTGAATGTGGAATCCCCATTGTAGGTTCTTTCTAAGATGAACCCCACCAGTATGGTTGTGTATCTACCTGTTGGAGAATTTGATTACATAACTTAAAGCTATCTGTTGGTGGATCCTTTCTGTTGGCAGCGCAAATGACATAGCATTTTTTGGCATTGAATGCCATCTCCCATTGGTCCAGCCGGTTTTCAAGGAAGCAAACTACTTTGGTGAACGAATGCCGAATGAAGACCAAATACAGCAGCCCTAGGAAAATGGTCCTTTTCCCTGATGGCAGCAATGAAATTCTGCTGGAAGAAGTCAGGCAGAGGAGGTGTGCCGTCTTTGGCAGTGTGCATCGCAGATGCCAATGTGAGCGAAATTTGGAGGATGGGAAGAGATTGCAATGTGAATGCTATCTCCACATATATATATATATATATATACATATAGCACATCTGGAAACAATGCTCAAATTTAACTGGCCAGATCAGTTAGCATAAGAATATTACTAAGAATGCATGGCACTTAGAGAAGAACAAGGAAAACAAGGTAAGCAGGCAGTTCAAAGGCAAGAAGAAGGTGTCAAATCCAATTAGCTGACACTGTGTTTGATAACATTGTTCAGGAGGAAGGAATACAGGACAGTTCAGCTGAAGTGTTTAACTCAAGGAGGTTAGTGGAGTTACAGAAAAATTATTTGCAATTAAAACATTTACATCAGAAAGCTTATTCAGAAACCGAAGCAAAATGTATTCCAGTATGTTATTACCTTCAGGGAAATATTTTGATGAGAAAGTGGAGGCTGCATCATGTCTCAGCAAATGAAAACTGGAAGGAGGTGCATCAGATTGTTATCCCATTAGGGTATAGAAATAGGATTCTGAGGATTGCTCATAAAATTCCAACGGGGGCACACTTAAGAATTAGGAAAACACAGGAAAAGATAGAGGGGTATTTTTTTTGGTCAGGGTTGCATAGAGGTGTAATCAAATTCTGTAGAACCTGTTATACATGTCAAATAACAGGAAAATCACAAGTAGTGATTAAGCTGGTGCCTTTAATCCCAATACCAGCATTTGAAGAACCTTTTACCAGGGTCATGATTGATTGTGTAAGACCCCTCCCTAAGACTAAAAGTGGAAATCAGTACTTACTGACAATAATGGATGTGTCTACCAGGTTTCCTGAAGCAATACCTTTAAGAAATATTACAACTAAGAGGATTGTGGAGAAATTAATTACATTTTTTACAAGATATGGTTTACCTAAAGAAATACAATCAGATCAGGGGTCAGATTTCATGAACAGTTTGGGGATAAAACAGTTTAGGTCAACAGCATATCATCCAGAGTCACAAGGAGCTTTGGAAAGATGGCATCAAACTTTAAAAACTATGATGAAAGCATACTGTCAGGATTATTCACAGGATTGGGATACAGGAATTCCATTTTTCTTATTAGCTATTAAGAGACACTCCTAATGCATCAGAAAGCTTATTCAGAAATCAAAGCAAAATGTATTCCAGTATGGTATTACCTTCGGGGAAATATTTTGATGAGAAAGTAGAGGCTGGATCAGGACCTGCTGAGTTTTTCCAGCTATTTTTGTTTTTGACTCCTAATGCATTGACTGGTTTTAGCCCTTCTGAACTAGCTAATGGTCAAGAGGTAAGGGGACCACTGAAATTGATTCATGAGAAATTGGTGGGTCAAAATTCAGAAAGTATCCTCCTGGATTATGTATCAAATTTCAAGGAAAGACTGAACACGACATGTGAGTTGGCTAAGGGACATTTAAAGACACCACAGCAAGTGATGAAAGTGAAAGCAGATAAGAAAGCTAAAACTCGCAGTTTTGTTGCTGGAGAGAAAGTACTAGTTTTGTTATCAGTGCTAGGTGATTCATTAAATGCAAGGTTTAGTAGGCCTTACAGGGTTGAAAAGAAATTGAGTGAAGTAAATTATTTCATAAATACTCCAGATGGAATAAAGAAGCAGAGGATGTGTCATGTAAGTATGCTTAAAAAGTACTTTGGCAGGGAAGAGGAACAAAAAGAGGTTATTAGTGATGGTGGATGATGAGAAAGAGGTAGACGTGTAGGACTCTGAAATTGATTTCCCTCTAATCAAATTGGATAATGAAGGGGTGCTTCAAAATGTAAATGAAATATTGAGTTACCTTCTAAGCAAGTGTCAAAGTGATTTGGAAAAGCTATTATAGTCACACAAACCTATTTGTGGAAAGAAGTTGGGAAAGACACATTTAGCTATACATGATGTATGTATAGAAATTTAATCTTCAGTAAGGCAAGATCCTTATAGATTAAATCCGGCAAAGTTATCACAAGTACAAAAAAAATTGATTTCATGCTTCAAAATGATATCATTGGGGTCTCATAGAAACCTATAAAATTCTGTTGAAATGTGGAGAACAAAGGTCTGAGTAGAAAGATACAATGGTGGATAATAAACTGGTTAAAAGGAGATATTGACAGGGCTAGTGCCAGAGCTTAGATAAATGCTAGGTCAGCCTACACAAAGTCTGACTGATTCTGGCTTTATGGTTGGCAAATAGCCTAGGAGACCATAACAACTAGTGGGGAGGAAAAAGGTGAACAGTTTGTGCCAGGTTTTACACATTACGGTGAAAATGGGGATATAGGTGTATCACATAGGGTAGATGTTCCTCTCAGGATGGCTGCACTGCCCCTGTAAGAGGTGGACCTTGAATTTTCCAACTCATTGTATCTTCTGGCATAGGTCCAAGGTTTGTAAATTATCATCTGTGATGGTGGAGGAGGAGGGTGGAGGCGGGGAAGGAGAGCGGGGGGTGTGGGAGGAGAGCAGGGGTGTGGGAGGAGAGCGGGAGTGGGGGAGGAGAGCGGGGGTGGGGGAGGAGAGCAGGGGTGGAGGAGGAGACCGGGGTTCGGGGAGGTGAGTAGGGGTGTGGGAGGAGAGTGGGGGTGTGGACACACCTGAAATAGAATTCTTGTTTTTGTTCTAGCTTTGGTCAGCACCTCACAGGCCAGATTTTTTTAGGTCAGGGAATGCCACGGTTAGATGCATACGCAGAGCCTGCATCTACTCTGGATACAGCCCTAGTACTGATGCAGTATATGTTGAGGGCATAGTTCTAACATAATGAATCTCTGGCCCTTTTCATTCTTCCCTGTGTTTGGGATCTGAGTGTTCTCTGGGTGCAGATAAGGAAAACCCATCTTACCTGTTGCAAACTTCAATGGAAATAAAGTAAGCCAGATCATCAAAGCTACCCTGACATTCGAGGTATTCAGAATAAGTCTGTTGTGTTCTCTTTATTAAGTATTGTGTATCTAAATAATGGGTGGCATGGGAAACTACAATAATACTAAGGCTACAATAATAGGGGGAAAAAAAAAGAAAAATTCTTTCTATAAGTTTCCTGAGGGCTCAATGAATAAAACCATTAATCTCTGCAGCAATCAACGGCAGATCGTACTTGCAGTTTATTGAACAGCTTTGATTCCTGCCCTATAACTTTACCCAAAACCTGCACATCTCTGATATTCATAGAGAAACTCACCTGAGCATTACACTGATATTGATTTGGAATTGTAATTTCTAACTAATCCAGCTAATCCAGTTACTGAATCTCATCCATTTCATTTATAAATTCATGTAATGAAGAAGCTAGATCAATGTCAGTGTTCTGCTCCACATTCTCCACAACGGACTGACTAAGTTTTCAGCAATTGATGTGTGTTATTGAACGACACCTCATTATAGCTGCTTGTGAATACTTGAATGATTTTTAACGGTTTTGGCCTCTGGGCATGTTGTCAGGTAAAATTTGCCTTGACATGCAAAGTTGAGTTTGATGCTTTGGAGTAAATAAGAATCTTGAGCCAGCTTTATGGATTAAAAGGCAGTTGAAGTCTATGGCCTGATCTTGAATTGGGGCGGGTTTTCCAAATGGGGAGAGGAGTTGTAATCAGGAAACTTGACAGTCTGGTTTGCCCACATAATGTATACTTTTACCTCCACACTATGTCTCTTTCATTCCCGGCAGATTCATTGTCTGAAAACCAGCCTAATTTACAGGGTTGGCTCCATGTGGGGTGGAGAACATTCTGGAGGAGACCACAGCTCAGAAGCAGGAAGAACCAGAAGCTGCTCGAGAGGTGAAAGCGCGAGAAGGAACTGATTAGGGGGGGCGGGGGTTCACCAATCCTGGAGGAGGGTCGGCAATTTTAAGTTGGGGATAGTTGATAACTTTCAGGCAGGTTTGTTATGATGTAGGGCTGGTGTTGGCGATCATGGGGAGGGTGGTTGACAATTTTAGAAGGGGAAGCAGATTTGCTTGGGTTGTGTGGGTGGTAGAGGGAAGCATTCCTGCTCCTGGACCACAAACAGTGCTAGAAAGGCCTCCTCAATGCAGCAGTCTTGCCTCCTTTTAGCTGCTGGGTTTCCCAAGGTCTGGGAAATTCAGCTGACCAGAGTTAAATTCAGAAGATGGATAAAATCTGAGGCAGGTAGCCTCTTTATAATAGATAAATGACCAACCCTTCTCCTCAGAGTGGGTTGGTTGTCCATTCTGCTTCAATTAAAACAGGAAGTAGGTAAGCTGGAGGTAGGTTAGGCTCAGGTTTGAGGTTTTTTTAAACGTTCACATTCCATCCAATGTCCCCCATTCCATCCTCCAGTTTTTAGGGGTTAAATTTTCCCTCTATAACTGATCAATGGAACTGGTAATAATCTTAACAACCAACATTGTACATGGACAGCATAAAATCTTACATTTATATAGCACCTTTAACATAATGTCCCACGGCATCAGAGATAAGTGGGCTTGGGAGAGAGGTTAGGGAGGTAACAAAGTACAGTTGAAGAGGCAGGTTTAAAGGGGCTTTGAGATGGAGGATGATGTAACAAGGTTAAAAGGTTCAGAGAGAGAGTTTCAGAGTACAGGTGCAAAATGATTGAAGTCCTTTGTCACCAGTTGTAAATTGGAGGTGGGGCTGGGGTGACATGCTGTGGAGAAAAGTTGGAAGCGTGGAGCCAGGGCCTGTGCACAAGCATGGAGCTGTTGAAGGAAGCTGTTGGGATAGGATTTCATGGGAAGGATTCTGAAATCGCTGCCAATGGAGGATTGCGAGGATTAGAATGATATGTAACTAGGATTTTGAGCAGGATTAAGGAGGGGAATTTTGGATGCGTCGATATTCAAGTAAGACGGAGCTTGGCGGGGTTTCTGGAAGATTCAAGTACCAAGCTGGCAAAGGCATGAATGCAGGCTGCAGCAAGAGTGGGGTTCAGGTCGAAGGCAGCCTTGCAGCGAATGAGGGATTTGAAGCTCAGCTCAGTATCAAACAGTACAATGACTGTGTGTGATTCTCTGATTCTGTGTGTGTTTACTTTGACTTAGACAAGCTGCCAGGGTGCTGGTGCAGATTACAAATGTACTGTGAAACACAATATGCTCTTATAAACAATAAGATAAAAACAAAGTGTCCTGGCTCGGAGCAGGTTATGGGTATCGGAAAAGGGAGGCATCGGGGGAAAAGCCGCGTAGGGGGGAACGAAGGGTGAGAAGAAGGCTAGTGGGGAGATGAGAAAGGGAGGAAATGAAGTGGGTTGGGAGGCAGAAGAGACTCCAGAGGTAGACGAGTATTAGTGTAGCACAGGGAAGTAGAAAAGAAATTGGAAGGAGCTGGGAGGGCATGTACAAGGACACAAAATAAAAAGTAGGCATGGAGGAAGGTGGGAGGGGTGTTGGTGGTGGGCTCAAGCAGGAAGCAGGCTCATGGCCTCCTTTGTACTCCTTCAACTTCTCCAAAGATCCAGTTTAAAAAAAAACTACACCTCTCACCCCAGTCTCACTTTCCTCCCCCATTTCCTTCCTGTCCTCATTCTCCTGCCACTATCGATATTCCTCTGTCCTCTTCCCCCACCGCACCCAATGCAAATAAATGGTTCTTCAGTTTCTGAACTGAAGCTTTCTTTACTCCTGTAAGGCACACCATCTAGTGGCCAGGTAGAGTATCACGAATATTTCAGGCATGTTCTGTCAAGGTTTGAAATAGAAAAAGTTAGGTTAACATTCCAGGTAGAGACCAATCATCAGAATGCTTCTGAAAATAATCTCACTAAGAAATTAGCCCTTTTTTCCCCTCTTTTCAGAAGATGGCTGATCTACTATATGTTTCCAAATTTCTACCATTTTAGTTTTTTAAAATCTCAAGGTTAATATATTTTGTAACTTGTTTATGATGATTTCTATACCTTTCAGACTATGACTGCTGCAAACTACTTTAAACTGTATTTATTGAGCGCAGGTTATCTGTTCAAATCACAAATACAGTAAAACTAAAGAAGAGTTTGAAATCCTGTAAAATGATATTTAGAAAGATCTTACAATCTGTATTACTAAGTGAATAATGACTGCTTCAATTAATTTAAGTTGTCTCACAGGATCTCATTCCAATAACCTCCTTCAGTAAGGATGATGTTCAGGAATGGTAGCTGTCCAATGAAAAAATAGAAATCCACTTACCAATATAACATGCTCCTCTAAGTGCAGAGTTCCTTTAGTGTGGACACATGTAGTTTTACTGAAGTGAAGTGATTTTTAAAAACTTTGCAATCCTACCAAATAACAAGTCCATCCTTGACAATAAAAGACCAAAATCAATGCCCCCTGCTACCTACAAATGGAGCCTCTCTCCTCTCTCACTCTATTTTCATATGTGTGTTCATAACTCTTTATGTCCCTTTGTGTGCCTGTAACCCTCTCAGACCTGGTGTGTGTCTGCAATTCTATCACTCTGCCTTGTATGTCTGTGTTTCTTTCTCAGGCATTGTGTGTGCAAGTGATTCTCTCTGGCTCCGTGTGTGCCTGTGGTTCTGTCTCCTTGACCTTCGTGTCTATGATTGTTTGGGTGGCGGTCAGTGCTCCAGGCAGGCTTACAGGCCCTCCCTGCCTGCGTGCAGCATCAACTGCAGATTGCCCTGTGGAGAGTTTCCTCCCACCATCTCCACAGTGGTGGCCAGGCTACAAAGGCCATTTTTAATTCAAAGTTTGAAACAATGGAGAGATGGCACCTCCATATTGGGCCACCCTCTTCCTCATTTATCTTCCAATACATCCTGCTGCTGCTTTCAAGCTGGAAGGCTTCTGACTCTGTTAAGGCCCTCAAGCTTCATCCTTAATTGGACAGCAAGCCCACTCTCTGGCTATTAATTGGCCACCCCTGAAAAGATCACATCCCATGCGGACTTCTGACCCCCATTTGAGCTTGATGGCAGAGTTCAGAAGCCTGCAGGGAAAATCCTGCCCCCATATTCCTGCATGTGCCTATAGTTCTGTTTCCCCATCCCATGTGTATCTGTAGTTATTTCTTGGTCCTTGTTTGCGTCCGTTTCTGTCTCTGTCTCCATGTCTATTGGTGGGTCTCTATTCACTGCGCCCCACCCCCCACCATTTTTGCCCCCTGGGTTCCCATTTTCATCTCATTACATCTGTGATTTATGTCCTTATCTGTCTATAGTTTCTTAAAAAAAGGACAATATTTAAACTATTAGTTTTTAGTCCCTTTAGTTTTCAATTATGACTAAAGAAAGTGGAGGTGGTGGTGTAGTGGTACTGACACTGGGCTAGTGATCCAGAGGTCCAGGCTAATGCTTTGAGGACATGGTTTCAGATCCCACCATGGCAGCTGGTGGAATTTAAATTCAGTTAGTAAATCTGGAATTAAGAGCTAGTCTCAGCAATGGTGACCCTGAAACCATTGTCAATTAATGTAAAAACTCATCTGGTTCAGCAATGCCCTTTAGGGAGGGAAATTTGCTGTCCTTTCCTGGTCTGCATGTGACTTCAGATATGTCGCAAACCAAATTGATGGACTTTAGGCCTTCTGGAATGGCCTAGCAAGTCACTCAGTTGTATCAAATCGCTGAGGAGTCTAAAGGAATGAAACTGGACGGACCACCCGGCATCAACCTAGGCATCGGAAACCAAACCCAGCCCTTCTGACTCTGCAAAGTACTCCTTACTAACATCCAGGGGCTTGTGCCAAAACTGGGAGCAAGCAACAGTCGGACATAGTCATAATCACCAAATCATACCTTACAGACAATGTTCCAGACACCACCATCACCATTCCTGGGTATGTCCTATCCCACTGGCAGGGCAGGCCCAGCAGAGGTGATGGCAGAGTGGTACACAGTCTGGAGGGAGTTGCCTTGGGAGTCCTCAATATTGTCTCCAGATCCCATGAAGTCTCATGGCATCAGGTCAAACATGGGCAAGGAAACCTCCTGCTGATTACCACCTACTGCGCCCCATCAACTGATAAATCAGTACTCCTCCATGTTGAACACCACTTGGAAGAAGCAAGGGCAGAAATGTACTCTGGGTGGAGGACTTCAATGTCCATCACCAAGAATGGCTCAGTAGCTCCACTACTGACTGAGCTGGCCAAGTCCCAAAAGACATAGCTGCTAGACTGGGTCTGTGGCAGGTGGTAGGGAACCAACAAGAGGAAAAAAACCTACTTGATCTCATCCTCACTAATCTGCCTGTCATAGATGCATCTGTCCGTGACAGTTTGGTAGAAGTGACCACTGCACAGTCCTTGTGGAGACCACATCCCATCTTCACATTGAGCATAACTTCCATTATATTGTGTGACACTACCACCGTGCTAAATGGGATAGATTTCAAACAGATCTATCACCTCAAAACAAGGCATCTAAGAGGCACTGTGGGCCATGAGCATAAGCCGAATTGTATTCAAACAGAATCAGTAACCGCATGGCCCAGCAAATCCCCCACTCTATCATTACCATCAAGCTGGGGGAGCAGCACCAGGCATACCTAAAAATTGAGGTGTCAACCTGGCAGAGATACAGCACAGGACTACTTGCATGCCAAACAGCATGCGATAGATTAAGCTTAGCAATCCAACAACCAACAGATCAGATCTAAGCTTTGCAGTCCTGCCACATCCAATCATGAATGATGGTGGACAACCAAAGAACTCCACAAATATCCCCATCCTCAATGATGAGGGAGCCCAGCACATCAGTGCAAAAGATGAAGTGCAGAGTGGATGATCCAACTTGCCCCGCTCCTGAGGCACCCAGCATTACAAATGCCAATCTTCACCCAATTCAATTCACTCCATGTGATATCAAGGCACTGGATACTGCAAAGGCTATAGGCCCTGACAACAATCCAGCAGAAATACTGAAGGCTTCTACTCCAGAACCTGCCGCTCCCCTAGCCAAGCTGTTCCAGTACAGCTACAACACTGGCGTCTAACTGGCAATATGGAAAATTGCCCAGGTATGTCCTGTACACAAAAAGCAGGACAAATCCAATCCTCCCCATCTGTCTACTCTCAATCATCAGAAAAGTGATGGAATATGTTGTCAACAGTGCTATCAAGCAGCACTTACTCAGCATTAACCTGCTCACTGACACTCAGTTTGGGTTCCGCCAGGACCACTCAGCTCTGATCTCATTACAGCCTTAATCCAACCATGGAAAAAAGACCTGAACTCAAAAGGTGAGGTGAGAGTGACTGCCCTTGACAACATTTAATCGAGTGTGGCATCAAGGAGCCCTAGCAAAACTGAAGTCAATGGGTACCAGGGGGAAAACTCTCTGCTGTTTGAAGTCATACCTAGCACAAAGGAAAATGGTTGTGATTGTTGGAAGTCAATCATCTCATTCCCAGGACATCACTGCATGAGTTCCTCAGCATAGTGTCCTAGCCCAACCATCTTCAGCTGCTTCATCAATGACCTTCCTTCCCACCATAAGGTTAGAAATGGGGATGTTTGTGGATGATTACATGATGTTCAGCACCATTCGTGACTCCTCAGATACTGAAGCACTCTGTGTCCATATGTAGCAAGACCTGCACATTATTCAGGCTTGGGCTGACAAGTGGCAAATAACATTCGCACCGCACAAGTGCTAGGCAATGACCATCTCCAACAAGAGAGAATCTAACCATCACCCCTTGACATTCAATGGCATTACCATCACTGAATCCCCCACTATCAACATGCTGGGGGTTACCATTGACCAGAAACTGAACTTGACTAGCCAAATAAATACTGTGGCTACAAGAGCAGGTCCGAGGCTAGGAATCCTGCGGTCAGTAACTCACCTCCTGCCACCCCAAAACCTGCCCACCATCTACAAGGGACATGTCAGGGGTGTGATGGAATGCTTTCCACTTGCCTGGATGAGTGCATCTCCAACAACACTCACGAAGCTTGTCACCATCCAGGACACAGCAGCCCACTTGATTGGCACCCCATCCACAAACATTCTCTCCCTCCATCACCAATGCACATTGACAGCAGTGTGTACCATCTACAAAATGCACTGCAGCAACTTAACAAGGTTCCTTCAACAGCACCTTCCAAAAGCACAACTTCTACCATCTAGAAGGATGAGGGCAGCACATGCATGGGAACACCACCACCTGCAAGTTGCCCTACAAGACACATACCATCGTCACTTGGAAATATAACGCCGTTCCATCACTTGGTTCAAAATCCTGGAACTCCCTCCCTAACAGCACTATGGGTGTACCTACACTACATAGACTGCAGAACTGTTGAAGGGTCATGAGGACTCGAAACGTCAACTGTACTCCTCTCCACTGATGCTGCCAGACCTGCTGAGATTTTCCAGGTATTTTTGTTTTTGTTTTTGTCCTTCTAGATGGTAGTGGTCGTGGGTTTGGAAGATGCTGTCTAAGGAGCCTTGGTGAATTCCTGCAGTGCATCTTATAGATGGTACACACTGCTGCTACTGTGTGTCGGTGGTGAAGGGAATGAATGTTTGTGGATGTGGTGTCAATCAAACGGGCTGCTTTGTCCTGGATAGTGTCAGGCTTCTTGAGTGTTGTGGGAGATGCACAAATCCAGGCAAGTGGGGAGTATTCCATCACACTCCTGACTTGCGCTTTGTAGATGGTGGACAGGCTTTGGGGAGTCAGGAGATGAGTTATTCACCGCAGGATTCCTAGCCTCTGACCTGCTCTTGTAGCCATAGTATTTATATGGCTAGTCCAGTTCAGTTTCTGGTCAATGGTAACCCCCAGCATGTTGATAGTGGGGGATTCAGTGATGGTGATGCCATTGAATGTCAAGGAGCAATGGTTGGAACCTCTCTTGTTGGAGATGGTCATTGCCTGGCACTTGTGCTGTGTGAATGTTACTGGCCACTTGTCAGCCCAAGCCTGGATATTGTCCAGGTCTTGCTGCATTTGGACATGGACTGCTTCAGTATCTGAGGGATTGCGAATGGTGCTGAACATCGTGCAATCATCAGCGAACATCCCCACTTCTGACCTTATGATGGAACGAAGGTCATTGATGAAGCGGCTGAAGATGGTTTGGCCAAGGACACTACCCTGATGAGCTCCTGCAGTGATGTCCTGGAGCAGAGATGACTGACCTCCAACAACCACAACCATCTTCCTTTGTGCTAGGTATGACTCCAGCCAGCGGAGATTTTTCCCGCTGATTCTCATTGACTCCAGTTTTGCTAGGGCTCCTTGATGCCACACTCGGTCAAATGCAGCCTTGTTGTCAAGGGCAGTCACTCTCACCTCATCTATGGAGTTCAACTCTTTTGCCCATGTTTGAACTAAGGCTGTAATGAGGTCAGGAGCTGAATGGCCCTGGCGGAACCAAAACTGGGCGTCATTGAGCAGGTTATTGCTAAGCAAGTGCCACTTGATAGCACGGTTGATGACCCCTTCCATTACTTTAATGATGATCGAGAGTAGACGCATGCGACGGTAATTGGCCGGGTTGGATTTGCCCTGCTTTTTGTGGACAGGACATACCTGGGCAACGTTCCACATTGTCGGGTAGATGCCAGTGTTGTAGCTCTACTGGAACAGCTTTGCCAGGGCACAGCAAGATCTGGAGCCCAAGTCTTCAGTACTATTGCTGGAATATTGTCTGGGCTCATAGCCTTTGCAGTATCCAGTACCCTCAGCTGTTTCTTGATATCACGTGGAGTGATTCGAATTGGCTGAAGACTGGCATCTGTGATGCTGGGGACCTATGAAGGAGGCTGAGATGGATCATCCACTTGGCACTTCTGGCTGAAGATTGTAGCAAATGCTTCAGCCTTATCTTTTTCACTGATGTGCTGGTTGATCCCATTATTGAGGATGAGGATATTTGTGGAGCCTCCTCCTCCAGTGAGTTGTTTAATTTTCCACCACCATTCATGACTGTGGCAGGACTGCAGAGCTTAAATCTGATCCGTTGGTTGTGGGATCGCTTAGCTCTGTCTATCACTCGCTGCTTATGCTGTTTAGCATACAAGTAGTCCTGTGTTGTAGCTTCACCAGGTTGACACCTCATTTTTAGGTGTGCCTGGTGCTGCTCCTGGCATGCCCTCCTGCACTGTTCATTGAACCAGGGTTGACCCCCTGGCTTGGTGGTAATGGTAGAGTGGGGCATATGCCGGGCCATGAGGTTACAGATTGTGCTAGAGTATAATCCTGCTGCTGCTGATGGCCCACAGTGCCACATGGATGCCCAGTCTTGAGTTGCTAGATCTGTTCGTAATCTATCCCATTCAGCACAGTGATAGTGCCACACAATGCTATGGAGAGTATCCCCAATGTGAAGGCGGGAATTCGTCTCCACAACGACTGTGTGATGGTCACTCCTACCGATACTGCCATGGACAGATGCATCTGCAGCAGACAGGTTGGTGAGGATGAGGTCAAGTATGTTTTTCCCTCTTGTTGGTGCCCTCACTACCTGCCGCAGACCCAGTCTAGCAGCTATGTTCTTTAGGACTCGGCCAGCTCAGTCAGTAGTGGTGCTACCCAGCCACTCTTGGTGATGGACATTCAAGTTCCCCCAACTAGAGTACGTTCTGTGCCCTTGCCACCCTCAGTGCTTCCTTCAAGTGATGTTCAACATGGAGGAGCACTGATTCATCAGCTGAGGGAGGGTGATACATTGTAATCAGCAAGTGGGTTCCTTACCTATGTTTGTCCTGATGCCATGAGACTCCTTGGGGTCTGGAGTCAATGTTGAGGACTCTCAGGGCAACTCCCTCCTGACTGTATATCACTGTGCCGCCACCTCTGCTGGGCCTGCCCTGCCATTGAGACAAGACATACCCAAGGATGGTGATGGTGGTGGGACATGATCTGTAAGGTATGATTCCGTGAGTATGACTATGTCAGGCTGTTGCTTGACCAGTTTGTGAGACAGCTCTCTTAATTTTGGCACAAGCCCTCAGATGCTAGTAAGGAGGACTTTACTATTGTCATTTCTAGCACCTAGGTCTATGCCAGGTGGTCCATCCAGTTTCATTCATTTTTTCAGGCTTTGTAGCAGTTTGATACAACTGAGTGCCTTGCTCGGCCATTTCAAAGGGCATTTAAGGGTCAACCACATTGCTGTGGGTCTGGAGTCACATGCAGGCCAAACCAGAAAAGTACCGCAGATTTCATTCCCTAAAGGGCATTAATGAACCAGATTTGTTTTTATAACAATGGTTTTATCATCAGACTTTTAATTCCAGATTTTTAATGAATTCAAATTCCACCATCTGCCTTGGTGGGATTCAAACCTGGGTCCCCAGAGCATTGCCCTGGGTCTCTGACAATAACACTATGCCATCACCTCTCCACTCCATAAACTCCATTTATATCTACCTAACGGAAACCTATGAATTTCGTGCTGCCCTCCTGCAGGGAGATAACAAACCAGTCTCCCTAAAAATGGGACGTTAGAGCAGCCACCTAAGGGCTAAAATAATCAAAAAGGGAGAGCTACTTCAGTATCTGCTCAAATTATACAGCCTCGCTCTACCACCATCACCTCCTCATCCACCCCATCTTCACAAACAACAAAACATTATGACCTTTGTCCTCATCCACATCAAAATCTGCAGCTCCATCAATTCCATCATTTATGAAGTGTCATTGACTCTCTGCTCCCCAACAAATCAACTTTCAGGTCCTTGTGCTTGGCCTTCAAATCATCCTGCCTCCCTCTCCACCATGTCATCCCATTTAAACGTATGCCCTGGATGGACTTTCTGCTCTTCTGACATTGGTTTATTCCCCATTTCACCCTCTCTCCTCTGCAGCATTGGTAGGTTTTTCAACAGTCACAACGTCACTGCTCTCTTCATCTCCCTTCCTTAAAAGTTCTCCTTCATCATTTCCCTTTCTGCATTGAAAAGCCTCCTTAAAGGCCTTTGGCTGTGTTTTTCCCTCATCTTATAGTTATCTCTTGCTCAGTGCCCCTCCTTGTCTACTGCCACTGTAAATCACTTTGAGACGTGAGGAACTCTATAGAAAAACAAGTTCTGCGGTCACTTGGTAAGGTAATGGAGATTGAATGATTGGCACCTGTGAAACTATACCACAGCAAGAGATCAATGTCTGCTTGAAAGGAGGAGTGGGGACAGAAGAAAATTGCTGAGAAAAAGAGAAAAATATTCCAACATACTGATTGGGTGGGATGCTGAGGGCTTGCTGCTTCACTCCTACTGTTCACTAGAGGGAGTAATGGCATACTTCAAACCTTCAAGTAACCTGCCCATAGCAATCTTACTGAATACATTTACACGTTTCTGCACAATGACACTAAATGCCTTTGTTCAGTCTTTTTTTTCCCTTTAAATTAAAGATATGTTTTGTCTCCCAATCTGGTTACATGCTGCAAGTCCATCAAAGTAGGAGGGCAGGGAAAGGAGACAAAGGAACCAGGCTTTTAATGTGCCATAAAAACAAAAAGCTAAAAGCTACTGCGGATGCTGGAAATCCAAAACAAAAACAGAATTACCTGGAAAAACTCAGCAGGTCTGGCAGCATCGGTGGAGAAGAAATCAGTCAACGTTTCGTGTCTTCATGACCCTTCGGCAGAACTCTAACTATGCTTCAGTTCTGCCGAAGGGTCATGAAGACTCGAAACGTTGACTGATTTCTTCTCCACCGATGCTGCCAGACCTGCTGAGTTTTTCCAGGTAATTCTGTTTTTGTTTTAATGTGCCATGATTGGTACGACAAGGAAAGTTACACTCATCATGGTAGCTTCCAAAAATTATAGGATTTGTTCTGGTTTGTCACATCATGATAACTCACCAGTCTAACTTAGTGGGCTGGGTCTTGTTGGAAAAATAACAGTGTGTTAACAATGCAAGCCATTGTTAATGTGCAAATCGTCCACAAATTAGGGGATTAAGTAATGCATCGTGAGTTGCAAATTTTTGCACAAACTGCATTGAGTCTTTAGCCACCTTGTCATCTTTAAGAACTTGCTAGATTTGAATACTGATTACTCATTGAACTCGCCACAGAAAGTTAAATCTGGCAATTAAAACCATAATATCTTTTTTTAACGTGGTAACTGTTAAAACAATGCCAATCAACCTCTTTGACACAGAATGGGAACAATTTAAAGTGTTCAATCTCATTCCTGCATGTAGTCATTTCTAGTTAGAGATTTTAAAAATGTCAGAATTTTATATTATATTTTCTTGCTTCTCCTATAATTCAATCTTTCTGTTCCCCTTTTTAATTCTCTTTCTGTGCTTGGCTTTACTCAATTCACTCCATTTCTCTGTTGTTCCTCTATTTCTCAATCTTTGAATCTTTTTGGTTAAAGAGATAGACTGCTGGGCCTGAATTTTCCATTTGCCATGTGGGCGTGCGGCAGACGTGACACATGGTGAAATAGTGCATGATGACATCCGGAGGGCTTCCCGATGTCATTGTGCAGCCTCCCGGTATTTCTGTTGGCCAGTGCGCACGAATATCAAAAGCACGCCCGCCAGCAATTAAAGAGCCAATTAAGGCCGTTAAAAACCCAATCAACCCTGGTTTTGTGTGGCCCTTGAGTTTTTCGCTTAGCACATGAGCCAATTAGGTAGGTGGACTTCACGCTTTTTAACCATGCTACATCTAGGGCGGGATAAAAGGCCCAGGAGGTTTTGGAGAGATGAGGAGTTAGGGGTATTAAAGTGATTTGTGAGTGTGGATTATAGTTCATTTTTGGATTCATTTTGTTCCTTTGGATAATGTTAGGAGGTTTAAATCTTTGCATAGGCTTTCTGCAGACAGGCGTCTTCATTGTTCAAACCTGTGCAAGCATAAGGATTGACATGGGGCATTGTGTACTTTACTGGAGGGATCTCCTCAGATGAGGAGGAGTGGGCAAGAAGGGAGAGAAGACCAGTTGTCCACAGGCACCATAATAGAGTCTGCCCTCAGGACCAAGAGGCGCAGCCAGAAGGGGTCGAGGGCCAGCAGGCGTTGCAAGGGAGAAGGGTCAGGAGAAGGCGCCAATACCCAGCTGGAAGAGTACGCCGGCTGTGATCCAACTACCTGACATGACAGAGGCACGGTGCCAAAGAAGGCTCCGCCTGTCAAGAGATTAAGTCACCTCTCTGAGCGACATGATTAGAGCCGAGATAGCCTCAAACTGTTTAGGTGGCCACCCAATGCCAGTGGCTCTGAAGGTGACAGTAGCCCTGAACTTTTATGCCTTGGCTTCGTTCCTGACGTCTGTGAGGCAGCTCTGTGGAGTGGCACAATCTGCAGCACACAGCTGCATCAAGTTAGTGACACTGTTCCAAAGGGTGAACACCTTCATTCAGTACAGGACAAGCGAGGCCAGCCAGGCGGAACGAGGCCGAGGATTCGCAGCAATAGCAGGATTTCCAAGAATTCAGGGAGCCATTAATTTCACACATGTGCCCATCAAGGCACCTGCAAGGGAGCCGGGTGCCTTTGTGAACAGAAAGGGGTTCTACTCCCTGAATGTTCAGATTGTGTGTCACCACAAGCACAAGATCCTGCAGGTTGGTGCTCGGCATCCTGGAAGCTGCCATGATGCATACATCTTACGTCACTCCCAGGTGCTAAGCCTCTTCATAGACCCAGCACAGCTGGATGGCTGGCTGCTGGAGACAAAGGCTATCTGCTCAAAAGGTGGCTGATGACACTGCTCAGACACCAAAGGACACCTACTGAGGAAAGCTACAACCAGGCCATGCCTTCACAAGGGCAATCATGGACAGGACAATTAGCTTACTCAAAATGAGGTTTCGCTCAGGGGGATCACTGCAATATCCTCTGGAACGTGTTTCCCGTATTGTGGTAGTCTGCTGTGCCCTACATAATCTCGCTCTCTCAAGGGGATAGACTTATGAAGGGTGAAGACAGGGATGTTGTTCCAGAAACCGCAGTGGATGAATCCAGTGCTGAATCTGAGGAGGAGCCTGATCAGTCCCGGGGTGGTGAACAAGGTCCAACAATGAAGATTCTTACGGGAGCCAGGGAGATGAGAGAGGTCCTGATTCAGAGGACTTTCCAGTCGGACTCCAAAGGCAGGAGTCCAAATGATCTCAAACAGACCTTACTTAGGGCTGATGAGGCCCTCCTGGAACATCCTCTCCTGTCCCTCCCTCTGAAGTAAACTTTGCAGCCTGGTCAATGTGTTACATATGAGCTCCAGGCCTCATCCCTAACTATGACATAAAGCACAATATGGCCATTTGACATATGTCACATTTTAATAGTGATTTGTGACATATAGATTCACCATTACATATGTGTCAATGAGAAATGATTCACCCGTGAAACCCCTTCTGTGATTGTAGTGACTTAAATTTCCGCTTACGAGTGCTACATCTTGGTGCTTCCCCCTCACCGGCAGTTGCATTGGCGGCAGGCTGCTGACTCTGATGGCCCATTGGCCTTGACTTTGCAGCCGTCCTCTGGTCACCAGAGACTGTGTGGGCCCCAACTGGGCAAGAGAGTCCAGTGCTATGGCTGGGCACTCCTCAGTCATTGCGGTGTGCTCAGATGCAACAGTCACTGGCAGAGGGGGGAGGAGCTATTGCCATCATCAGGAGTGCCCTGAGAGGAGCCCCCAGATGCATGAAGCTGCAGATCATCTGCCAACATGAGGTTGGTTTGAACCTCCCTGCTCACTAGAGATGGATGGACAGCTAGCAGAGTCACTAGGTACCTCATCCATCTCTCGTATTGGCAGTGATCTGCTGAGGTCACTGCCAGTGTGTGGGCCTGCGGGTCTGAACGCAACCTCAGAAACCCCTGATTGAGTTCCTGGAGCTGCCCCTCCAAGAGCGCCACTCTGTATATGGAGGATGCTCGTAGAACTGTGGGTTAGCGCAATGCTCACGCTCCACATGGACTCTTCCAATACAGAGACCATGGCCCACAGAACCTCAGGAATCTCTGCTAGATCTTCATGTGCATCCCACTGGATATCCAGCATTTACCGCCTGATAGACAACTCCAGAGGCTCATCATCTGCCTTGGGCTCATCATCATCCTGGTCTCCAACAATCCTCCAAATGTCAGCGTCCTGTGGATTCTCGGCCTCTGGCAGCTCCTCAAGCGAGTGTGATGTTCCTTCCCCAGTATGCCCTACCATCTGCTCGGGAAGGCTCATGCTCACCAACGTGCTTGTATCTTCATTGGTGCATGGTGAAGAAAGAGGATGTCACGCGGGTGCATCTGGCTGCAGATCATCCTCTGATGTCAATGGTCTTCTGGGTTCTTCTGCGATCTGGAGGATGTTCCATCTGAGGGAGGGAAAACATATGTAAGCATCCAGCAGCATTAATGAATCAGAGTACATGTGTTCTGGTTGCTTCTCAGAATGGACATCTGGCTGAGCAAAGACTTCTGAACGGACGCACGTAGAGGATTAGTGGATTTCACCTGTCAGTCTTACAAACGCAGTCCAACATCTTTTATAGGTTCCCCAAATCTCTTCTTTGTCCACTGGACTCTTACCTTCCTCCGAACCCCCTACCTCTACGCAACCAATGGACCTTGCTCCATGTTCACAAGCCATCTCTAGGATCTGCTCCTCCGCCTGACTTAGCAACACAGTTTAGGGACACTACCACCAGTTGAGGCTTGCTCCTGTACATTGTAACTCTTTTTCTCCTGTAAAGACAATAGTGCTTTCATTAGTCTACATGCCAGAACATTCCACCCTGCCCAGAAAAGTCACAGGTTTAGGTTCCCATCACATTGCAGAACTTCACTCTTCCATACATGCCAGCCATCCGGTCTAATCACATGCAGTCTTTAAGGGTACAGGAAGATGTGCTAAATTAAGCCCGGGGCTTCACACCCGGGAGTCCCAACATGTGTGGTCACACACAAACACATATCTCCACGGTTACATGGGGACTCAATACTCACCATGGCAGAGCGCAGAAGGTCATTTAACCTCTTCCTGCGCTGCATTCAGGTCCTTCCGACTACATCATGACAGTGGACCACAGATGCCACCTCCATCCATGTTTTCTTGGTTAAATGTGGAAACCTCCTCTTTCCATCTCGTGGCAGCAATATCTCCCAAAGTGCACTCACAGCCTCCAGTAGAATCCATAGGCAGTCATCTGAGAAGCAGGGGGCTGAGAGGCTCTGGCCATTTCCACCACACCTGCCATGTTAAATTAGACTTTTCTGTTCCCTTCAAAACCATTTGCACTGTAACTTGCTTGAAATAGGAGTTGGTAAAGACGCAGTGAGGGCAACAAGGCACCTGGGTCCTTAGGAAATGGCAAGACCAGGGCCTGAATTTTAGGATCGTCGAGCGAGCGCAATGGGCAGGACCGGAAGTGGATTTGAAATCCGCTCCCACCCGCCATCGGCTCCAGAAGACACTGCTAGTGTCCCAGCCTCGCATTCCTGCACTGTATCTCACCACATTTGTCTGCCCCTTTAAAGATTAAAGCACCTCTCTGAAACCATTCCTCTATGCATAGCAGCCTTCAGGGAGCTGCTTATAAACCTCCCGCCCGGGGCTACAATCATTCCGGCTCCCACCCTTCTCTCGTGCCCTCTAACCCCAGACAGTGCTGAGCCTCTCTCAGCACGAGCTTCACGCTGGCCAGCCAGCGTGTAATTGCTGTCAGGAGCCAATCATGGGCAGGAGCAGATTTCACATCCGCTTCCAGTCCCGCCGATCGCATTCGCCCAATGGCCCTAAAATTCTGGCCCTGGTCTTACCATTTCCTAAGGATCCAGGTGCCTTGTTGCCCTCACTGTGTCTTTATCAACTCCTATTTCAAGCAAGTTACAGTGCGAACGTTTGTCTAGCTGAAGGGAGCAGAAAATTCTAATTTAACATGACAGGCTGTGGAGTGTCCCACTCCAACAAGATCTGACCCGTAGTAACATTCCAAAGTGCAAAGACCATTTAGCAGAGATCCTGCCCAAATGTTATGCAGAAACTTTTGCTGGAAATTATGTTGGATATTGGAGGGAAGACAGAATCCAGCTTAGTTGTGATAGCCCCTGAAGTTGAATAGCATGATGCCACTCATTGGCCAGAATTTTCGCGTCGGCATGCAGGGGCGGGCCCAGCATGCTGACATGTAAAATGACGCACGGTGACTTCGGGCGTGCGTCCCAACGTCACCGCGCGTCATTCAGATCTTTCGTTCGGCCAGTGCGCAGCAGCCTGTTAAGGCCAAAAAAAAAACAATTAACGTAATTATCAATGCTGCCCGTCCAACCTTAAGGTTGGCGGGCAGGCGAAGAGCCCAATGGCCTTCGCGTTTTTCAGGAAGCCTCATCCACGGGCAGGATGAGGTTTCCTGAAGATTTTATTAAATACATAAATAATTTTTTCACATTTCATAAACATGCCCCAGCTCATGTGACACAGTCACATGAGGGCACATGTCTAAATAATTTTTATCTTTCTTTATTTAAAACATTCCATATGAACTTAATCTCCCTGAAGCAGCTCCGTGCCTCAGGGAGATTGCTGCACTCTTTCGTGCGCATGCTGGAAAGAGCGCAGGCCCCAACTCTCCATCCTCCCCCCGCCTGCACAGGTAGTAATGAGTGCTACCGGCCGTGCATCATGCTGGGCGGGCCAATTAAAAAACCCTCAAAAGCTGTAAATAAGGTTGGACATGTGCAAATAAAAAAGGATAGTAGTGATGGTGATTTCCACTGCTGTTTGTCAGAGCTGGCAGGTTACTTGAAAGATACAGTATACACTAATGCTATAATAAAAACCATTATCCTCTTAAAAGCTCAAACATCTTTCAAAATAAACATGCCCACATTCTCCTTGAGAGCTTTGTCAACAAATCCTGGTGAGCAGAACCCATTAGAGTCTTTGAACACAGCCAGATGCTCAGCCATCTGTCCAAATTGGAGTTGAAACAGCCAAACAGATAGCCCACCTGAACTTCAAGGGGAAAAAAATCAAAGTTATTTAGACATTTCACACAATCAGATCTGAATTTCAATATTGTACATGCAAAATAGCACTTTATCCAATGGATAATGTACTCTAATGCATCTGAAGACTTTCCACTTTCAGAATGCTATTTTTCCTTTGACAGATTGCCAGTTGTCAGAAGTGACAACCTGGCATCCATATTATTTAATGGTCGCTTACCTTTTCAAAAACAAAACACTATGATTAACCACTATAGTAAATCAAATATAATTTAATGCTATAGCATTTCATTATGACATGTGAAGTACGCAACATCTTTTGTACTTACCTTTCACACAGTTCCCACCTCCAAATCATGGTTCACCCATGATTCAAGATACCTCAGTGCTGGTGTGATCCATGTCACCTGCCAAAGCCTGCCCTCCGACATCAAAATTGTGGAAGATCTGAAATGCCCACTTTCACAATGGTGCCAGCAACATCGGGACAGCAACATTCAGGCTCCTGACCCATTCCCTTTTCCCACGCATATGAAAATTCATGGCATCGGAAATGAGGGCAGGAATCCCGGATTCAGGATTTTTAAAGCCCACCGATGTACTTCGGCCCCACATCGGGAAAGGAAAATCCTGCACAATGTGTGCAATTCTGGAACCTTGACTACCAGGATGAATGTAGCTGAACTGGGAGAGGTGAATCATTTTAACTCCTAAGCATAGACTTGGTGCTAAACCCCAGACAGTTCCTTCATGAAGAGCTAAGGTAAAGGGGATAAGGATATACATACACATATATGTCCCCAGCCATGTGATAAATTAAATGACATGCTACATTATCCTTATCTCTCAGCATTTTGAAGGCCTATTTTGTTGACATTAATTCCACAGAGGTGTGAACTGTAGCCAATCTGAATTCCAGCATATTATACATCCCAGTCTCTGATCCAACAGACAGTTGTATGTTCTATTGATGTACCAATAGTTTTGCTTTGAAGGGATGGTTTCTGATCTGAATGCAGCCCATTCTGAGCCCTGTAACACTTGTGGTCTGTTAGGTTCAGCTAATTCACCGCCGTAATCAGTTAGTGTTATATCCTTTGTGCTAGTTGGGTGCAAATTGAAAAATGCTGTGGTAGAATGTGTTGGTACTTGGACCAATATTGCTGATGGTGCTGCTTGCATGGTATTGCTAATGTCTGATTTGTGACGTTGCTGACACTACTGCTTTTTGGATATATGTCCTTGGAGGTGACATGATCTATGCACTGCAAGTATTAATATTGAACAGAAATATATTCTCATCATAATTATCAAATATTAAGACAAAAAATCTATTGTAAAGGTGGCCGAGGTGCTACTATTGTTGATAGAGTTGATCAGCAGACACTTCTTGGGTGGAAACATTAAGTTTATTTACAATGTACTCAGCAGCAACTACATGTGTGCTTTCAACTCCAACTCTATCTCTACACTGACAGCTGAGCTAGCCCGTGCTACTCTCCTATTGGTTACAACAGATCATGTGATCTTACTTAACATTTATTATTCTTAAAGGTACATTACACACTAAATAAAACCATAATTACTACAAAATCTATTTCTATTGACACAATAATTTAGGATGAAATAGTTTTACTTTAAAATTCTATAATGCACTGATGTTATTTGCAAGAAATAGTTTGATATTTGTTAAAGAGACATAAATGCTAGGAAAACACTAACCAGAATTAATTTGCCAACTTCAGGCCTCTAAATTCCTTTAATGAAAAACTGGTCAACTTTCTCTATGGCCATCGGCTTCTCAATTGTCTTAGGAATCCTTTGAATATTACCCTTCCTTGGAAATCTTTTCATTTTTGAAATGCTTCCAGGTGTCCCAATTTGTGAAAAACTGCATTAAGTAACCTCTTCCTATAGTTCTTTTTAAAGGCATGAGTGTGTTTATAGTTGTATGAAAAAGTCCAAATATGGCCAGCTACACTACAGGTGAAGCTTCAGAGAACATTGGTTTCCTGTTTGACTTTGCCATTGTAATTCTTCATTCAGTTGTGCTTTGACTATTCTTACAGCAGGCACACAGAAACACCACCACCTGCAAGTTTTCCTCCAAGACACACGCCATCCTGACTTGGAAATATATTGCTGTTCTTTTGTCATCACTGGGTTAAAATCCTGGATCTCCCCCTTTAACGGCACTGTAGGTGTACCTACACCACATGGACTGCAGCAGTCCAAGGCATTGGCTCACCATCATCTTTTCAAGGACAATTAGGAATGGGCAGTTAATGCTAGCCTTGCCAGTGAAGCCACACCCAATGAGCGAATAAAAAAATAAAACATCTGTAAGTAACCTGAGCAACATACATTTAGGAATGAGCTTAGACTCTTCGATATCTAACTATGTGAGCATATAAACCAGAACCCCCGCCCCTGTGATCTGAAATTAATATTATTTCTCCTGTATGTGTCACATATTCACTTCTATGATCTTTCCAATAGTGAATTTAGCTGACGCGAAGCCAGAAATAAATCATTAAGCTACTTTATTTTACAGGTAACAAGTGAAAGCAAGTTTCACTTAATTCATTCAATCTACAAAAATAGGAAAAATTAATAAACCACATGTCCTGTCCATTTTATGGCAATGACTTACTTGTTTTTGACTTCACCTTTCTTTCTAAACTACTTCTAATTTCTATGGGTCTTTTATAATATGGCGACCAGAACTGCACATCTGGGGCAGAATTTTGCCGTCGGTGAGCAGGGGGTGGGGCCCGCTCACTGACGCGTAAAATAACGTAGAATGATGTCAGGGGGAACCCCCGCCCCATTTAAATTTTCAGGAAGGCGGGGGCACAGCCAAATCAGCTGTGCGCCCGCCGACCTGTCAATGGCCAATTGAGGCCATTGACAGGATCATTTAAACAATTAAAGGACCTGCCCATCCAACCTTGAGGTTGGCGGGCAGGCCAGGAGCCCCAGCGGACAATGGAAAAAACATGAAACCTCATCCACCGGCGAGATGAGGTTTCATGTAGGGATTTAAAAAGTTTAATAAACTTATAATGTAAATTATGAACATGTCCCATTTCATGTGACATTGTCACATGAGGGGGACATGTTAGGGATTTTTTTTTCTATTATTCATATTTTTAAAAGTGTCAGCGATCTCACTGAGGCAGCACTTAGCCTTAAGGAGATGTGCGCTCTTTCATGAGCATGCGCGAAGGTGCGCAATCTCGCTTTTGGGGAATCCCCCCCCCCCCCCACCCGCACAGGAAGCACTTAGCGCTTCCCGCTGGATGTCACGCTGGGCAGGCCTTAATTGGTTCGCCCACGTAAAATGGCGGTGGGGCCCGCTTCTCCGGCGGGGTTCGGCTCCCCGCCCGCCCGGCAGGCAGAAAATTCTGCCCCTGAAGCCTAAGTGTGGCCTAACCAAGGTTCGATACAGTTTTAGCATAACATTTAGCATAACTTCTCTACTTTTCAATTCTATCCCTCTAGAAATAGAACGTAGCGCTCGGTTTGCTTTCTTTATGGCCTTACTAAGCTGTGGCACAACTTTTAGTGATTGGCACATTTGTACTCTGGATCCCTTTGTTCTTCCTACCTGGACTTGTGCCTTCCAATTGTAATAAGTGACCTCCTTATTCTTCTGACCAAAATGTACGACCCCAGATTTACATGTGTTGAACTTAATTTGCCAATTATTTGCCCATTCCACAAATTTGTTACTATCCTCCTGT
Organism: Cetorhinus maximus; assembly: GCF_964194155.1. Lineage (NCBI taxonomy): Eukaryota > Metazoa > Chordata > Chondrichthyes > Lamniformes > Cetorhinidae > Cetorhinus > Cetorhinus maximus. The sequence continues at coordinate 164,568,606 of NC_135880.1, forward strand.
AATTTGTTGTAGTCCTCCTCAGTACTGACTATCCGCACCCCCTTCCCAATTTGGTACCACCCGCAAATTCAGAAATTTTGCTTTTGATTGCAAATTTCAAATCGTTAAATGTAAATTGTGAACATTGGTGGTCCCAGCACTGATCCTTTTAACTCACAAGTTAAGATTACTAGCATTGAAACAATTCTGGCACATGAAGTGAAGAAGCAGCCTCACCTACAGCAAACAGCAAAAGTACAGGCTCACACAGTGGTTACAGTGGAAGAAAATCAATATCAGATTACTTGCCTTACCAGCAGTGCCTGATGTTAAGTACCGGGCGACAGCGGGATGCTGTGGAGTCGGGGGAGCGCTCCTGCTCCTCCTAACTCCACAGCAATGTTTATGAAGAACGTAGCAGTAGCGGAAGATTCTGGAGCTAAACAGGCCCACCACCTGCTCTATCCTTTCATATCCAATTTCTCGGGGACAGCTTAAAATAGGCTTTCGGCCTTTCATCTTCATATGTAAGGGGCCAAATGCTTGTTTTAGGCAGCTGTCAGAGATGCCTGAAAAATGGCCCAACCCAATATTGGGTCAGGCATTCTTCAAGCACATTATTATTACCTGCTGTACCTGTATTTTTGTGCTTCATGTGCTACAACAACCAAGTCCCTCTGCAGCATTCTGTAGTCTCCATTTAAATCATATTTTGCTATTTTTACCAAGAATCAAATTATGGTTTCTTTTATCTGAAACTCACCACAGAAGTCGACCTTGATCCAGTCTTGGATGAAAATTAGGAAATGTAAAGAGATATTCTTCTCTTGTGGAGCATTGATAAACACTCAGCTGTCAAAAGTCAAAACAGTCTACTTATGGTCCTAAATACATTTGCAAATCCCAGCATCCCAAATTCAGCCAGGGGCTGTCTTGTGATGAAAAGTTGAGCCAAGACTCATTGGAGGTTAGAAGAATGAAAGGTGGCCTTTTCGAAATAAGATTTTGAGGGGGCTTGACAGAGTAGATGCTGAGAACATGGAATCTAAAACTGGGGGCATAGTTTGAAAATAAGGGGCCACCCATTTAAGAAAGAGATTAGGAGGAACTTCTTCTCTCAGGGGGTTATTAATCTTTGGAATTCTCTACCTTAGAGAGCTTTGGAGGCTGGGTCATTGAATATATTCAAGGCTGAGATAGAAAGATTATTGAACTGTAAGTCGAGGGTTATGGGGGACGGTCAGGAAAGAGGAGCTGAGGCCAAGACCAGATCAGCCATGATCCTATTGAATGGCAAAGCAGGCTCAAGGGGCTGAATGGCCCACTCCTCCTATTTCTTTTGTTCTTATGTCCCCAATTTTGGCATTTGGGGACAACAATGTCCAAATTCAATTTCATGAAACATTTCATGAACGACAGACTTTGAAAGTAGTTATGGAAGGGACAGCAGACAGCAAAGGGACAGACTTGTAAAGTGATCAGCGAAGGGACGGTTTTGTAAAGCAGTCTGTGAAGGGACAGATTCATGCAGTGTACAAGGAGGGAACAAATTCAGACAGTAAACAATGATAGGACAGACTTGTACTGCTGAAACATGTTGAGTACTCCCAAACCAAATTTGAAAAGTGGTTGAGAACTAACCATATTTCTAAATGTGTCTCTTTCTTCAATGACCTTCGAAAAAAATTCTAAGGGTGAGATTTTCCACACCCACCCTCCGCCAGGATCTTCCAGTCCCGCCGCAAGCCAATGGACTTCTGGCTGGGGCGCCGCCTCGCCCACAGTAGGTCCCGCCCACAGCGGGGGCTGGAAAATCCTGGCCTGAATCTGAATAAGTGATATCAGACGGATGGTGAGACTGATAACTATAGATAAGCGATTATTTTATAAATAAATCCTATGTACAATTATCACAATTAGGGCTTAGTATTTAATTAATCAAATCTAGTGTGATGAAATGGAAATTAACTGAATAGACGATAGTAACATTTAAGGGTTCCAAATTGTCATTAAATTAAAATCCGATACATACAAATAATGAGTTAAGTAATCTACAAACTAAAGGAGCTAATAAACAAAGACAAGGAGCATAGCAGAGTAAAAGCAAGAATTGAAACCCCTTAGAAAGGAGCCTCTAATTTTAATTTTAGGTTCATTAAATAATTAATTAATTAAAGCAAGGTTATATTGGGATGCCACTGCAGATAATGTTTCACAATTGCGCTAGGTGGGATTTGTGGAGAGCATTACGATCCTAGACACCTACACCTGCTATAAACATCTGTATCTTGAGGAAATTTATCTTAGAGTTGTTGAGCTGAAGTCTGAGGTAAAGGCATTGCAGCGCATCAGGGAGGGGGAGAGTTAGCTGGACACTAGATCCAGGAGAAAGTCATAGGTTAGGTAGCGGTGCAAGTCTGGTTAGTGTTTGGGGATGGGTGGGTGTGACCATGAGTCAGACAGATAATGGGGACCCCAGGTGTAGTGCTGGAGCAGCCGCAACCCTTTTCCTTTAACCAAGAAGTACATGGCTCTTGCTGCCTGTGCAAATGAGGCCAAAGGCCACAGGGTAACTGAGCAAACTAACCATGGCACAGGAGGCCATACAACTGGTGGGAGTGAATAGCAATGTAGTAGTGGTAAGAGACAGTAAATCCAGGGGGAATAGATACTGTTCTCTGCAGCCGCGATTGGGAGTTCCGAAGGTTGTGTTGCAGCCCAGGGCAGGGTTCAAGACATCTCAAGGTTGGAGAAGAACTTGGGGCGGGAAGGAGGGGGATCCAGTTATTGTAATCCACCTAAGAACCAATGGTTTAGATAAAACCAGGGATGAGGTTCTGCTGAACGAGTTTGAGGAGCTGGGGTCAGAAGTAAAACACAGAATCTCACAGGTAATAATCTCAGGATTACTGCCAGAGCCGTTCACAAATAAGGGAAAGTCGATTGGAAGATTAAATGGGTAGCTGAAAGAATGGTTGTGGGACGCAGAGGTTTCGTTTTGCTGGGGAAAGAGGAACAGGCTCCATTTAAACCAGGCTGTAAGCAATGTCATGACAAATCAAATAACGAGGGCTTTAAAGTAATGAAGGGATTGGAAGGGGGTAAGAATTCAGGAAAGGGTAAATTCAGAAGCAGTAAGAAAAATCTAAAGGCTGTGAAGTAAAGTACTGATTTAGGTAAAAATAAGCAGTGAGTCAGCAAGGAACAGAGTATTTAAAAGTAACAGTATTAGTGACTAAAGCGACATCAAGGAAAAATAGAATACAGTAAAAGCTAATGATACTCTACCTGAATCTGTGAAGCAACAAATTAGAATTAAAAGCACAAGCAGAAGTTATTGGGCTTGATCTATGAGCCATTACAGAAATGTGGGGCAGAATTTTCCATGCACGCTGGTGTTAGGCGTGTTCGGTGGCGTGAGCAGGAAGTATGGCAAGAAGTGATGTCGTGAAACCAGTTTGCAATCGTCCACTCAGCCCATCGATGGCGGGCCACGTTTCCTGCCATCGGACGTCGGGAATGTAATTTGTAATACATCTGTACATCATTATAAGGCCAGCCCGCCGGAATCATCCACCCATTGGATCATTCGCCCATGTTGCTGGGAAAACACGCCAGTGCAGAACAAATCTTGACAAGTGTGACATGCAGAAGTCGGGACTTACCCACCAGGGCCTTGCTCACATCACAGACATCCAAGGAGCAGAAGATGCTGGAGTCCGACAGCAATGGGATCGGGAGGAACATCCATGGCATGCTGGATGGATTCTCATGGACATGGCTCTGCTACGAAGCAGATCACAGAAGGTAGAAAATCACCGTTGAGGGTCTGCTCACAATGGATGATGGATGAGGGGGTGGAGAGGAAGGTCCAGCTGTGTTTGGGAGAGGAAGACGTATGGGGAGGGGGGGATAGGAGAGGAAGGTCTAGGATTGACAGGGAGAGGAAGAGGTGCTGGAGGGGTGAGGTTGGGAAGGGAGAAGAAAGGTCAGGGTGGAGGTTGAGAGGCGGGGGAAGGAGTACAGAGGAGGAGGGGGTAACGGGGAAGAAAACAGCAACTGGAGAGGTAGGTGTAAGGGGGGGCAAAAGGTGTAAGGGAAGGTGTTCGGAGTGGGGAACAAGTGCAGAGAGGGGAGGGAGTCCAGGAGGAAGGAGTGCGGAGAGGGGAGGGAGAAAGGTTGGGAGAAGCAAGGGTGGAGGAAGGAGTAAGGGTATCTGAAGGAGTCAGGAAGAGGGAAGGAGAAAGGCTGGAGGAAGAAGTAAGGCTGTTGTGAGGAGTCAGGAGGGGGGAAGGACTAAGCGGGTGGAGGAGTCCGGGGTGGGTGAGGACTAAGTGGGGGGAAGTCTGGCGGGGCGGGGCAGGGGAAGAAGTTTCAAGAAGGGAAGGGGTTCTAAGCGGGTAAGAGGTTCCAAGGTGGGGAGGGATCCGGAAGGGCGAAGGGGTCTAGAGGGGGGAAGGGTTACAGCGGGGGGAAGGGGTCCACAGGGGTGGATGTCCTGTTGAACGTGCAAGGGAGGGCTCTGATGAGTCCGTGACTGCCTCCTGGGGATTGAACTGAGGGTGGGTGTGGTACGAGGGAATGGTGAGAATGACTGAGGGCACAGTGAGGCAGTCGGGTGGGAGGGTCAGGGTTTGACGGAAGCGGTAGAAGGGACGGCAAAGGTGATTGGTGGGGACTCGGAGGCAGACACGGATCCTGGGGATTGGAAGGAGGAGGCCGGGAAGGTTAATGTGGATGGGGGTGGGATTTTCAGGAAGGAAGGGAACATGCCAATTCACCTGGACATTTCCTGAAGGAAAGGGGTTGAGGGTGGTAGGTCACAGAGGGGCGGTGATGCCAGGGGGAATCAACAGTGATGGGGGAAAGGAAATGAGTGACTGGACTAGGGGAAAGAATGGGGGAACGAATGAAAAACTGAATCACAACCTTGCTGTCTAAATCGAAAGTGAAATGAGAGTCATGGTGGGCAAGACCAGGTGCTGCATGGGAGTGTGATCAGTGGATGGGTGGAGATGCAGGTCAGCTCAAATGAATGAGTGAAAGCAAACCCCAGCAGGCAGCATTGAGGTAAGCGTGATACGGGAAAGATCCGCATGCACGGGAGAGTGCTTGCACGAGGCTCCGAAAGGCCCTGCCACATATCCCTATCAACATCCAGGGGGTTAGCAATGATCAGAAACTGAACTGGGCTAGGCATATAAATACTGTGGCTACAAGTACAGGTCAGAGGCTACGAATGCTGCAGCGAGTAACTCACCTCCTGAGTCCCCAAAGTCTGTCCACCATCTACAAGGCACAAGTCAGGAGTGTGATGGAATACTCACCACTTGCCTGGATGAGTGCAGCTCCAACAACACTCAAGAAGCTTGACACCATCCAGGACAAAGCAGCCCGCTTGATTGACACTCCTTTTACAAACATTCACTCCCTCCACCACCGACAAACAGTAGCAGCAATGCATACCACCGACCGCTACCATCTAGAAGGACAAGGCCAGCAGAAGCATGAGAACACCACCACCTGGAAGTTCCCCTCCAAGCCACTCACCAACCTGACTTGGAAATATATCGCTGTTCCTTCACTATCGCTGGGTCAAAACGTTGGAACTCCCTCCCTAACAGTACTGTGGGTGTGCCTACACCACAGGGACAACAGTGCTTTAAGAAGGCAGCTCTTTCCACCACCACCCTCTCAAGGGCAACAAGGGATGGGCCCACATCCCATAAATGAGTAAAAAAATACACACACTTCTCCCTCCAGAATCACTCATTGGCCAGCTGCTCCCTCTGCGGTAACAGAGGATGAGATTGAGGGGCTCACAGGCAAAGGGGACTCAGAGGGAAAGGACAGCCTCTGAGATTACTGAGTGGTTGACACAGGGGTGTCCAGCTGCCTCTCCTCTTTCCCTTCAGTTGCCCGGGGTTCCTGGCCTGACTCCTTGAGGGAAAGGAGCACCTGGAGGGACAGTGAGGTGCCCCATTTCCCACTTGCATTGCCACTGAAGGAACTCACCCATGGCTCCCGCAATGGAGTGCAGGTTTGCACGCATCTCCGTGTTCTGCTGGACCAGGGTCTCCATGACGTCTGCCATCCTCCCCATGGAGACTTCCATATGCACACATGCGGGCACCACTTTATCAGATAGCAAGCGACGCACTCCTCCGCATCACAGCTCTGCATAATGTTCCCACGCCTTCTGCTGATTCTCCAAGATGAGTTGGAAAGCCAAATCCAGAGGTTCATCATCTGACTTGGACCTCACAGGTGCCTGTTCCCCAGCAGCCCTCCAAGTGCCGGGGAGCTCAGCTGAATCGGCCTCCTCCTTTGCGGACACGTGTCCATGTGATGGCCACCAGATTCTGAACTCGAGCCTGCTCTAGATCTCGGTCCCACGAAGGTGTGTGTCTCTGCACTGGTGGAGGGTGTGGGTAATCGCTGCGACAAGTCTCCCAGGCTGCTTATTTCCAGCTCTTCAATGGAGGAGGTGTCTTCTTGGAAGGACGTGAGGACATGGATGGAGCTGAGGGACTGGCTGGCTGACAGTGTCAGCCACTTGGCGGAGCTCCCTATGAACCAAAGTAGAGATAATTAGTGCATGGCAGCAGAATCAAAAGCAGGAGAGAGAGCACTCACATTAGCGTTGAGAGACGGATGATGTGGTACATGATCCTTATAAGGGTGTTCATCGCCAACCTGACCGTCACCACAGGCACGGCCCATGTCCTCACCAGTCAGCGTGATGGCACACTCCTCAAAGTGAGTGAGGGGTGTAATGTGGGCCACTCCATCCTCGGTCTTGGACCTCTCCCTGCTGATGTGAACCAGCTTCTCCTGCATGGAAACAGATAGAGAGAGTGAGAGCAGGACACATGGCTCTGTGTGGAACGTTTGTGTGGTGAATGGAGCCATGGACAGGATGAGGACGCGAGTCCCAGAGGATATGAGCCTGATGGAGATGTGAGGGTGTGTGTGAGAGTTAGTGGTGTTGTCCCTTGAGAAGTGAGATCCCTGTGGATGTGTGATGGGTTTGTGAGTGTGTGAGGAACAGATGAGACCATTCATCCTGTAGCGGCACTGGGTGGCTGTCCAGGGCATTAGCGCTGCCCACCACTGCCACCCCCTTCCATGCTGGATTGGTGATTCTGCTGCCCCTCCAGCGGCCAGAGCAGGGGTAGAGGACATCACGGTGGGCCTCCACGGCGTCTAAAAGGCGCTCTAGAGATGCGTCATTAAACCAGAGGGCTGCAGTCTTTTTGGCAGAAAGAATTTAGCACTTCTCTGAACAAACTGAAGAATGAGTTGGCAGAGAAGACACAACAATGTTCAATTTCCCAGGGGGCAGCAAACAAAAACAAAAAAGAGATGATAGAGCTGAAGAATCAGCTAAATGAAGCCAAAGAGGCTTTGGAAGCAAAAGTCTCAGAATTCTCCAAAAAGCAGACAGGTAATGAAATTTTGGGAGATTCGGCCACTGAGCTCAGACAAGTTGAGCTTGCATCTGAAAGAAGTCTGGCCAATAGTGAAGTCAAAAAGAAGGACGAGATTAAAGTCTGTGTAAGAAAGAAGACGGCACATAGAAACAAGATGCAGAAACACTAATAGGGCTTTAATTCTGGCAGCATATAAACACACTTTAGTACATAGGCCTGGCAATCAAATCGCAAACACAGATGCCCTTAGTCGTTTGCCTTTACAAGAAAATGATGAGCATGTCCAGTTCCACAATTTTATTGTTAAATTTCTTAGATTCCTCACCAGTATGTGGTCAACAGATCAGAGACTGGACAAGTTGAGACCCAGTCCTATCTCAAGTACAATAACAAGTGCTACATGTTTGGTCACAGGAACCCGTATCTGATGAAATGAAACCATACTTCAACAGAAGACATGAAATACCCAGCCAGGATAGCATCTTATTGTGGGAAGCATGAGTGATAGTTCCTCCAAAGGGAAGGGAGACACTTTTAATTAAACTACACAGTGCTCATCCAGGGATTTGCTGAATGAAGACCATAGCACGTGGCTATCTATGGTGGTCTGGGATGGATGGGGAAATAGAGAGTTTAGTAAAGCATTGTGTGCAATGTCAGCAATTGCAAAAGTTGCCAGTGACAGCTCCATTACTCCCATGGGAGTAGCCAGGTAGACCCTGGGTGTGGTTACACATTGACTACGTTGGACCTTTCCTGCTCATTGTCGATGCCCATTCAAAATGGTTGGACGTATATGAGGTGAAGTCACCAATGTCAGCCACTACAATTGAGAAATTATGTCAGAGTTTTGCTATTCATGGACTACCAGAAGTAGTTGTTTCCGAAAACGGCACTGCATTTACGAGTGCTGAGTTTCAACGGTTTATCAACCTCACTGGTGTCACTCATGTGAAAACTGCACCATACCACCCTTCCTCAAATGGACTGGCCGAAAGGGTGGTTCAAATGTTCAAGGCAGGCATGAAAAAGCTAACTGGTGATTCCTTTGCAACCAAACTAACACACTTTCTGTTTCATTTCAGGACTATCTCTCATACAACAACAGGTGTCACACCTGTGGAGCAATTTTATTTGTTCCACCATTGGTGGCTGTGTCTTCAGTTGCCTAAGTCCCAAAGTGAGAATACCCTTCCTACATCTCTCTGCCTCTCTACCTTGCTTTCCTCTTTAAGGCACTCCTTAAAACCTTGATTTCTGCCCAAGCTTTTGGTCACCTTTTCAGTGCCTTGGGAAATTTCATTACTTTAAAGGCACTATATAAATATAAGTTTTCATTGTTGTTGAGAGAGGAAACAGGGTACTATAGGCCAGTTAGCCTGACATCAGTAGTAGGAAAAATGCCAGAATCTATTATTAGCAATAGGATAACTGGACACTAGAAAATCATAAATAAAGTCAGGAAATGCTCAGCAGGCCTGGCAGCATCTGTGGAGAGAGAAACAGAGTTGATGTTTGGAGTCAAATATGATTCTTCTTTAAAACTTCAGTTCTGAATATGAGAAGAGGCATGTTGGACTCGATGTATTAACTCTTTCTCTCTCCAAAGATATGCTGCCAGACTTGCTCGGTTTTTTCAACACTTGCTTTTTCAGGCTTCTAGCGTACACAGTATTTTGCTTTTATACAAGAAAATCATAATGTGATTAACCAGAGTCAATATGGATTTACTGAAAGGAAATCATGTTTGACAAACCTATTAGTTTTTTGATGTTGTAACTATCAAGGTAGGATGTAGCATTTGAATTTTCAAAAAATTTCTGATAAAGTGCCACACAAGAGGTTATTACACAAAATAAGGGCTTATGAAATTGAACGTAATACATTAGCATGGATTAAGGATTGGTTAATGGACAGAAAACAGAGAGTGGGAATAAACAGGTCATGTTCAGGTTGGCAGACTGTAACTAGCAGGGTATCACAAGAATCAGTACTTGGGCTTGATATATTTACAATCTGTATTACTGATTCAGATGAGGGGACAGATTGTAATGTATCCAAGTTGGCTGACAATACAAAGTTCAGTGGGAAAGTAAGATGTGAGGAGGATGCAAAGAGGCTGCAGGGTGACTTAGACAGGTTTTGTGAGTGGCCAAGTGTATGGTAGGTGGAATATAACTTGCCAACGTGTGAAGTTATCCACTTTGGAAGGAAATTAGAAAAGTAGTATGTTTTTTTTTAAATGGCGGAAGATTGGGACATGTTGATATTCAGAGGGACCTGGGTGTCCTTGTACACGAATCACAGAAAGTTAGTATGCAGGTATAGCAAGCAATTTGGCAAGTAAATGATATGTTAGCCTTTACATTATTTCCCAGGAATTGGATTATAAGAGTAAAGAAGTCTCAATACAATTACATAGCACTTTAGTGAGAGCATACATGGCGTACTGTGTACAGTTTTGATCTCCTCACCTGAGGAAGGATATGCTTGCCGTAATAGAAGTGCAACGAAGGTGTGCTGTCTGATCCCTCTGAGGGGACTGTCCTATGAGAAGAGCTTGTGTGGACTAGGCCTAAATTCCCTGGAGTTTAGAAGAATAAGAGGTCTTCTCATTGAAACATGAAAAATTCTTAAGGAACTTGACAGAACAGATTCTGGAAGATGTTTCCCCTTGCCTGGGAATTTTAGAACTAGGGGCCACAGTCTCAGAAAATGGGGTCAGCCCTTTGGGACTGAGAAGAGGAGAGATTTTTTCACTCAAATTCTTGACCCTAGGGAACTGTGGATGCTTGGCTATCGAGTACATTCAAGACAGAAATCGATATTTGGATACTAAGAAATTAAGGGATAGGGGATACTCATTGCCTCCATTAAGTACCATCCAGTGTATTTCCATATCTTCCTGACTTTAATGGGGAGGGGGAATGGCGAAACACCGTTGTTAACATTATGTTATGTACTTGTACTTTACTGGAAAAATACATCAGTCACTCTGTTGAATACATGGTCTGTTTTAATAATCTCAGTGTAATACATGAAGGTTGCTGACTTCCATTCCTCTTCCTTTCACTCAGCCAAACTAAAGAATGGGATTTGGGGTAGTGAAGCAGAGGTCAGTCTGTTCAGCAATGATCTAATCTCGGCTGAAGAAACTGTTCTTAGTTGTACTTTGTTTATAGTGGTATTTCTATTTTCTTTAGCTTCCAGTCAGTTTCCCCAGGCCACGTACCAGTCTTGGCAAAGTTGGTGTACAGCCAACTTACTCCTAGCCCCGAGCCAATTGCACTCTGTGCTCAGTTCCAAGCAAAACACAAGAGCAGGCTTGTGCTTCTAGGTTTACCAGTATTTTCTTCTGCCTACAAATATGGAACTTAATATGATACTGTGCTCGTCTTTAAGCACTGCAAAGTGGGATTTTAAAAAAAGTTAATGCAAAAGCAAAGCTTGATGCTTGAAACCTGAAATAAAAACAGAAAATACTGCAAATACTTGGCAGGTCTGGCAGCATCTGTGGAGAGAAACACAGAGTTAATGTTTCAGGCCGATGATCTTTCATCTGAACTGGAAAACGTTATGCATCAGGTTTTATGCAACCACAGACACAGGAAAAGGGGAGATGGAGGAAAGAACCAAAGGGAAGGTATGTGATCAGGTGGAAGGCAGGAGAGATTAAATAACAAAAGAGGATGATGTAAGGCAAAATGAGACAGGAAATGGACAAGGCAAGAAACAAACCATGTGTCTAATCTAAATGAGCATGGTACAATCAATGGACAGGAAAGCTCAACCAATTATCTGGGCTGCCTTTTTTCAGTGTATGTGGGGTTTTCCAATGAATTAACGACAATTTTCAGGTGATTTTTGAGCAGACAGAGGCAGAAAATACGGCAGGCAGGGAGTCACCGCCAGCTCCCTGATCTCCTCCAGAAAGGATCGGTGCTGGGATCATTATTGTTCACCGTCCGCATAAATGATTGGAAGATACAATTTTATTAAGCTGACAGAATGGGCATGTAATTGGCAAATAAGCTTTATTATAGATAAGTGTAAAATAATACATTTTGGTAGGAAGAGGAGAGGGCAGATGCTCCTTGGAAAATAAATGTCTAAATAGGGGAAGAAGAGAAGAACAGAGAGATCTCAAGGTACAAGTCGCTAAAGGTGATGATGTAGGTTAATATGACCATAAAAAAATGCAAAGGTGCTGGGGTCCATTTCTAGAGGGATAGCATTGAAAAGTAGAGAAGATATGTTAAACTTGTATAGCACTTTCGTTAGACCACACTAGCAGTACTGTGCACATTTCTGGTCTCCATGTTATAAAAGGACACAGAGCAGTAATGGGCAACTTTTTGGCCAGAGAACCACATCCAAGCATGGAAATTGTATCAGGGCCACAAATGCTCAAGAAATGAACAATTAAAATAAAATGTTGTACCAGTAAATATAAAACCTTTACTATTATGATAATTATACCATTGTATTTTATTTAGCAAATGTAAATCCCCAAAGCCAAGTGATAACCTCATTAGCTGAATTTAAAATGATTAGTCTGCCACTTAGTCTGTAGAGGGGACACTCCTCGGTAATGTGCGTCATTGCTTGTGTCTTTCCACAAGCGCGTAAGGGGTTTGTTCTGAGGCCCCAGTGATGGAGGTTGGCTGCACAGAGACCCTGGCCTGTCCTGAACCTGTTTAACAAGGGCCACTTTCACCGTGGTAGTACAAAGCCTGCCATTTAACAGGTGCTGTTTGTCACAAGTGACTTGTTAGTGACTTCGCTTGTTTCCCATTCTTTGGTCCATAGGATGTAGATCTTGCTCATGAAAAGGGCTCCATGTGTTGCTCCATATTATACCATCGTAATAATACATTACAATAATTATACCAAACACATTCCCTTTTTCAGGCTTAAGGTGAACAATGCAGTTGGTCACCCCTCTTTACATTGGCATTAAAGTCTGGTGCCATTCTTGTTGTGGAAATATGGAGCTGTGACACTGGTCAGTTGACTAGGATTTGTAGTGAAATTTGTGGTATTTCAGCAGGGAAAATGCATTTGCACACATTGGGGGAGCCAAAAACAAGGTTTTTCTGCGCCAGTTTGCAGATATTTGGGAACTTAGATTCACTCAAGAAAACATAAATTTATCCAGTTCTTCTGGACTGTATTTTTCCTTAAAGGTAACATCTTAATGTTAGAAATGCTCTGTTATGTCTGTAGTATAAGGGTCTGGTGCATGAAGGGACTGAGTACAGTACTGTGATGTAAGAGGACAGATGACCCACACCTAGGGTCAGCGTAGTGCTGGACAGAGCCGTGTGTGGAAACAAGCATGGAGACAGCTCCTAGCTTGGATCTTTACTGTACCTATGTATATGGTTTCTAGTAGTCAATAAATACTTACTGTTGAACTGCCTAAGGCTACAAATGCCTTAATAAGACCTACCAAACTACTCCCAACACCTTACAACATTGTCAGCCATTTCTGTTACATTCTTGCACTCCCTGGGTTTCGAGGGAGTTTATGGGAAATGTGTCTCTTACTTTTTTATGACTACAGGGTGTTAGAGAACAATGGATTGCAGCCAGAAAAGGTTAAATGTAGCCAAGAATTAAGCCAGAAAATTGATGTAGAGAAGTACAGTCAGTCAGGTCTCTACATGACAGCCAAAACAGCATCTGATGTTCTGTCCGAGTCAAGTATTTGAACCTACACCTCATCTGAAAGACGACAACTCCGGCAGTGCAGCATTCCCTCAGTACTGTACTGGCACATCAGCCTTGATTTTTTTGCTCAAGTCCTGGAGTGGGACTCGAAGCCAGAACCATCTGATTCAGAGGCAAAAGTGTCACCAATGAGCCACAGCTGTCACAGGGTTTCTGTTGTTTCCATTCATTCTTGAGAATGCGCGCCAGTGTTTAAAATGCACAGTTTGCCAGGTACCAGCCATTGAGGTAGAAAGACTTGTTAAAAAGATCACCAAGGTTGCTTGTGGGGACCTTCATTTGTATATACCTTGGGACTTGCTTCAGGTATTACAGCATTTATACTTCTATACTTCAATCCCTTATCTACCAGCAAAATTATGTCAGCATTTTTAGGATGGCAAGGTTACCCTTCTCACCACACTGAAGAATCAGTGGCCAACGCATCCCTGCCGATACTGGTTGCCCCGCTACCATTTAATTAGCGCTAATTGGCTGGAGCAGGGTCTTCAGCCCCTCACACTAATTGGCCGGCAGTTCTCTAGTCCCAGCAGCAACAGGAGCAGCATTGGACAGGAGTTTAATTTCCAGGATCCCAGGACCAGGTAAGAGTGGGAGTCTCAGGACAGGGAGGTGAGGTGAGGCCCCGAGGCGGGTGGGTGGGCAGATGGATGTGGGGGTGTTGGTCGAGAGGCCAGGGGGGAGCAAGCACCTGCAGGGCCGGGCCTTGTGGAGGAGGGTCGCCCAAATTTGAAAAGCTGCTGATAGAGACACCCACCTCCCTACCACCTGCCCCTCCCTATCCTACCCGAGGCCTGAGCAGGGTCACTTTCCTGGCATCCTTCTGCCCATGAACTCTTCCCACCAGCCTGGAAATTGAGGCTGAGTGGTCACTAACTGGCCACTTAAGGGCCTCAATTGGGGTAAGGGCCCAATTACCCGTCCCACTGTAAAATTGCAGAGAGGTCGGGGTGGCCTGGAGTCCGATGGGAAGGCATTCTGATGAATTTTATGCCCCCTTCCCCTCAAGCCCCTATCTGCACACCCGCCAGCAGGGGAACATAAGATTCAACCCATAGATCTAGTTATGACTGGATCTACAAATCTGCTACGCTCTGGTTCTTTAGCCAATTATGTTAAATCTGTGTCCTCTGGTAACCCACCTTTCTGCAACCAGAAACAGTTTCTCCTTATTTACCTAATAATTACCCTTACCCTCCTCTGCTGTAAGGAAAACAACCCCAGCTTCTATCATTTCCCCACTTATCTGAAGTTCCTTATCCCTGGTACCATTATAAGTGTGGCTATAAAAATTTATAATGTAAAAAGATTTTTTTCAATTTATTCTTTCATGGGATGTGGGTATCACAGGCAAAGCCAACATTTGTTGCCCATCCCTAATTACCCTTGGCTTGCTAGGCCATTTCAGAGAGCAGTTAAGAATCAGCTATTTTGCTGTGGGTTTGGAATCACATGTAGGCCAGACAAGGTAAGGATGTCAGATTTCCTTCCCTAAAGGACATAAGTGAACTAGATAGGTCTTTATGTTAATCTATAGTTTCATGGTTACCATTACTGAAACAAGCTTTCAATTCCAGAATTATTATTGAATTTAATATCCACCAGCAACCATGGTGGGATTTGAACTACATCCCATTATCCTAGACCTTTGGGTTACTAGACTAGCAACATTACCATTATGCCATCATCTCCCTCTACAGGACAGAAACATAGGTGCAAGATTTTTTGATAGCTTATAGATCTGTATCCATTATAGTGGGTAGTGCTTTCCTCAGCATCACTGGAGTATACCTGCTTGAAAGTGTGCATTGGTTCCGCATAGGACAGGGGCTGGCTAGAGTGCCAAACTGCCTGTCAACGTGCATTGTGCAGCCCAAGTGCATGCGTTATGTGTGTTGTTGTGAAACATGGGCGGACAATCCAGCAGGGGGGGGATGAGTCCAGCGGGCTGGCCTTATAGTAACAATGAGGTTTCAGATGTCCGACAGCGGGGAACACGGCCCGCTATTGGTGGGCGGAGCGGATGCTTGCAAACTGGTTTCACGACTTACCGATTTTTGGCCTTCTCGCCAGATTGTCCGCTCACGCCACCGAACATGCCTGGCACTGGCGGGCATGGAAAATTCCGGCCACTGTCTTTTACCCTGTCAACCACATCATCCCTTTCAGGTGGTATAATGGCCCCTTTGATCAATACTGCCACCGGTCCCCACCTCTCCCTTCTTTCCTTCGCTATCATTTTTGAAGTAATATTGCCAGACATCACCTGTTGCTCAGCTCATCTGTGGCTGAAACCCTCATTCATGTCTTCGCTACCTCTAGGCTATTCCACTGCAGTCCTGGCTACTCTCCCATGTTCTACCCTCTGTAAACCAAACCTCTGCTGCCTGTGAAGTAACTCGCAGTATTCACTTTTCACCCCCATGTTCATCTGACCTAATATCTCCTTATGTGCCTCAGTGTCATACTTTGTTTTACGATGCTCTCATGCCTTGGGATGTTTTATTATGTTAGAGGAACTATCGAATCAGAAAATAGTTACAGCACTGGAGACCATTCGGCCCATCGAGTCCATGTCAGCTCTCTGCACGCGCAGTTCATCTGGTCCCATTCCCTGGCAATTTTGTTTCTCTTCAGGTGCCTATCCAGTTCCCTTTTGAAAGCCACAATTGAATGTTCCCCCTCCACATCCTCAGGCATTTCATTCTAGATCCTAACCACACACTTGGTCAAAAAAAAAGTATCCTCATATAGCCTTTGGTTCTTTTGCCAATCACCTTAACTGTGTAATAGAAACAGGTAGAACTCAGCGAGTCGGGCAGCATCTGTGGAGAAAGAGATTTGACGTTTCCTGTCCAATATGACTCTTGTTCAGAACTCATTCTAAATCTATGTCCTCTGATTCTCGACCCCTCCGCCAAATATGTTAGTTGTTGATGCAATAAGCTAGTATCCTGGGGGATGGGGCAACAGGCTTGAAAAATTAAACGGAAGGAAAGGAAAATAAGGATATTAAAAGGTAACTTGGAAAATAAAGTTAATGCAGCGAATGAAAAAATAAACACTGAATTGCATTAAATCCCGGTCTCAGAAACTCAAGATATATCGGATGCCCTCCAACGTCAAGTACAGATGAGCCAGAAGAAGGGAATTTCTCCGAGCACAACTCAGCAGCAGCCTCCGCTGCCACCTTAGGCTTTCGAGAGTTTGGGATCCGTTCTGCGATGACAAAACCCCCCAATTACAAAAGGTGCACCAGCACCGCCTCTGCTCAGTCATTGCAGCCAGGCGATAGCTTCTAAAAAGTTTGCAGATCATATTGTGAGATGCAGGGCAATTTGGAGGGCATATTATCGGAATGCAGAATGTCCAAGTAGGGCAATTAAAATAGACAACATTTCTTTCTGACCTGCACATAGATAAAGTCCGCCAAGCCAGTTGGACATGATTTAGTGCAACAATAAGCAGCATGTTTATTGAATCCTACATCTTGCAATCAGCCTTTTGTTTGCATGCAACTAATAACGTTCGTTGCAATAAAGTGCTGTGTATGCGTATTTAACACCTGCGGACAAGTTGCAAACGTCCCCCGATGCTTCGAGTGAGCAACCTCTCCCAATGTTCACCCCGCGCGACGGCGGCCGTTTCTCGCGAGCGCCGTCCTGTCCAATGGCTCTAGCTGCCCGCCGTCAATCAATGGGTCTCAGCCAATGGCGTGAGGCCTGGCTCTGGCTGCCAGCTGTCAATCAGGCGGCACCAACCAATGGCGCACGGCCAGACGCTGTCAATCAAGCGGCCTCAGCCAATGGCTTGCGGTCCGTGGGGGGCAGCCAGCTGTCAATCAGGCGGCTCCAGCCAATCGGAGTGAGCGGGACAGCGAGTGGAGTCAGGCCGGAGCCCGCAGTGTGGTGAGAGGCGGACAGCGAGCGGAGCCGAGCCCGGGGCTACAGGCCGAGTCAGGAGACCCCCCCCTTCCCCTCCTCCCACCTACCCATCGGGAGACTGCGGAGAGAGGGGCTGGGAGCGAGTCCCCGGCTCCGGGGCCTGAGTCAATCAGATCACCTCCCCCAACACACACACACACCCCCTCACAGCAGCGACCCCCTCCCCCGGCTTCACTCCAAGGCCAGGTCGGCCTGGGGCCGGGATGGAAGCGGCGGCAGGTGAAGGTGATGGAGGCCCGGCCGCAGCTGCCCTCCGGCGACGGAACAATGAGCCCGCGGCCGATCGGGATGAGACGGGGGCCGAGGATGAGGCGAGCTCGGCGGGCAGAAGAAGAAACAAGAGACCGAGGCCTCCGGGAGAGGAGCAGAGCGGCCCCGAAGAAGAAGAAGAAGCAGCAGCGACGGCGGCGGGCTCGAGTTCAGGGGAGTTACCACGGGACGGAGGCCCGGGTGGCGGCGACGACCAGCAGCAGCAGCTCCCACAAGACGGGGGCTGCAGCCAGTCGGGCCCTGAGGCCGGGGCTGGAGAGGAGCCCAGGGCCGAGGTGACGGGGCCCAGGACGCGCTCGGCCAGCGGCCGGCTTCCCAGAGCTAACGGGCTCGCCAGGCAGCAGGACGGTCCGGAGGCAGCGGCCGCTCTCGGCGGCAGGTGTAAGGCGGCCGAGCCGGAGCCGCAGCCGCCGCCTCCCGAGCTCGGGGATCAGCAGCAGCAGGACGGAGGAGGCGACGGCGGCAGCGAGAGTGACCGAGAGCAGGAGGCCGAGGATCCGAGCTACGAGGTGCAGCAGGGCCGCCGGATCCTGAGCGAGTTCCTGCTTGACAAGCACAAGAACCTGACGGCCCCGTTCGCCCACCCCGGCGAGCCGGCCGAGAGCTGCCAGCAGCCCGTCTGGCTGCACAAGATGGAAGAGAAGTTCGAGCAGAACCAGTACGGCGGCATTACCGACTTCGTGGCCGACTTCAGGCTGATGCTGGAGAGCTGCTACCGGCTCCACGGCGTGGACCACTGGCTTTCCAGACAGGCTCAGAAGTTGGAGATGATGTTGGAGCAAAAGTTGACGCTGTTGTCAAGGTGAGTGAGCTCCAGAGAGGCAAGGATTTTACCCACGTTGGGCATGGACACCACAAGACTTGGGGGCGGGGTAGGTGGTGAATTTTCCAAAGTGATGAGGACAAGCGGCAGTTCAAATCTTTTTTGAAGCAACGATATTCTTCTGAGCCTCGTCTAAAATTCATCCTAATTATTCAAATCATCCAGCCCTTTTACTATTTTTGTTCAGACAGCGACAGTTCTTGATCGGAAAGAGTTATATTGGACTCGAAACGTTAACTCTGTTTCTCTCTCCACAGATGCTGCCAGACCTGCTGAGTTTTCCCAGAACTTATTTTTATTTCAGATCTCCAGCACCTGCAGTATTTTGCTTTTATCTGAGTTCTCAGACAAGTGGACTCGGGTGGTTGGGTGGGTTAAACAAGCTCATGTGAATGCTAATGGCAGAGAAGCTTCCACCAATGCCAATCCTGCCCACTGCAATGGTTTACTTGTATCCTGCCCATTTTTCCCTACGGGAACTTACACAGCAAAAAGGTCCAGAAAGGCCACTGAGACACTAAGTAGGACACTGAGAGAGCTATTAAATGTCTGCTGGTCCCGATATCCAATCACTGGATGTGTTCACTGACCCACACATATGAAGTGTTGACTTTCTTTGATGCCTGTTATATCCTGAAATAGTGACCCTTTGCTTTCTTTTCATAATTGGAGTTACCAAATGTAAACTGACAAAGCAGAAAGAAAACAAATCTATATATTGGAATTGTTAGTCTGTGCAAGGAAAATCGACTGCAGTTGCAGTCTCCAAATACCGCACATGCAAACTGTTTTGGTACTACTTATCTGAAATCCATCCTCCGAGGTAAACCAGGTTGATCCTAAAGCCTGGGAAGCAGAGCTGCTCCTTGAAGCAGTACCGTTTGTGTGGTGGGAATGTCGGGTGTGGTGGGGGGTGCACTTTTTTGCCTGAAATGACCAACTATGCTTTTTGTGTAGAGACACAGCAGCCAGTTTGCTCTCAGCAGAATGTCCAATTAATATGATGTGGTGAGGTTGTTTGAGGGGAGGAATGTTGCCCAGGGCACCAGTAGAACTGCCTGTTCTTTCTAAGTGCCATGGGGTATTTTCAATTCACCTGAACAAGCAGATAGAGGTTCTGTTTAAAGTCTGCATGCACCTTTCCCTCAGTATGGGGGAAAAACTTCGTCTGTTTGTATACTGATGCCTTGGAGTGCAAATTGAACCCATGGCCCTCTGTTTCAATGTGAGTGTTACCAGCTGTACCAAGTAGATGCATCTTTTGATTTGTATAAATTTTGTGATGTATGTCACCAATCCGCAGCATCAGCCTTCTCCAAAGGTTCCATAAGCATATAACTGTTTCTGAATAAAGATGCATGCCTGGTTAAGCAACTTCTACATAAGTTAAAGACTGAAGAATTAAATGAGGTTTGCATACTTAAGTGTAGTATTGCTTTGTCCTTGTAAACGTTCTGTCACCTAGCATTTTAGCGGCCATTAATTTGTATATTCTGCACTGTTCCTGTGCTACAGTTGAGTTCACGAGCACAACCTCAGCTGTTGGTAGAATTGAAAATATTTCTTGTTGAATCAAAAAATGTCTGCTCTTGAAGTAAGCTAACGATTTTCGTTCGAAGGAGACAACTTCACCCACTTATCGTAGTAAATTTTAGGCAGTTATTACAGAAGTTGAAGTGTTTATCATTCTGAGTTGGAATGGTGTGTGACTTGGAGGGGAACATGCAGGTGGTGGTGTTCCACAAAATATTTGTGGAGGTCTCTTGATCCAAACTACATTTTTTGAGTCAGTTTGGCTGAGATCCTGTTGCTTGACTTTGTAAAGAAAATGTCTAACTTAAAAAATCAAGATTGAATTAGTGTTTCAGCATAGAACAGGCATTCTGTTAAACCAAGATCTACTTAAATATGTTTTCAGCTTGTTAGTCTTGTCCTACCTGTGCTGTTTAGTGTTCCACAGCACCTGAGGGCCTTTTGATTTGTCATCTCTTTCTCTCTCCCTTAGAGAACTTTCAAGATGTTGGCAAAAGATAAGAGATGGTTTCTGACTCTTGAGGCCATTCTCACCTTGGCATCTGGCTAGAGAACTAGTTTCATTTGATAGACTTTATTCACACTTGTCAAGTCCATTTCTTATTGACATTGCATAGTTGTTTTTCAATTGAACCTTTTGTGATTTATTTCATTTTGTTTAGCTTATACCAATTTTATTTTTATTTAGGGCTCAACATTAGTAGAAACTCATTTTATTTATCTATTTACTCTTGGTCCTAACTTTGCTCTATGTTGACTGGTTAGAGTTAAAGCCCTAACCTAGAATGCATTGTGGCTCTCCAAATAAATTTTGGAGTAATTGGTCTAACTCCATATATATATTATATACATGTGTGTACCATTGGTACTGAATATGTGCTATGTCACAGAACATAAAGGGGAGTAATAAAGCATGCAACTTAAAAAAGACTTTGATCCCCTAAATTAACATCTCTCAACTGTATACTCAAATGTCTTTACAGTACCTACACCCCTGAACTGTCCATTCCACACTTTTTCCATCTTCTGAATATGAAGTATTTTGTACAAAATGTGCTCATCTCCTTTTCAAGGTTCAACCTGTGTCCCTTGATTCTAAAGTTGGTAGCAACCAATGAGACATCCTCAAATAGTATGCTGACAAGATTTGTGAAGTGTTCTAGGTATGGACATATTGCCTTGGACCCATGCTCAGATGCATGGATTCGTTAACTTGCTTATTATTGACAAACACTGTGATACTAGTTTTAATGAGCTAACTACCAATCGACTGAGATCACACTCCAATGTTGGGCACTGTAGTCTATCCTGTGGCCGTTTAGTTTATATTCCCACAGTGTATTTCTCTTCATTAGTTTTGCCATTCCATTGGATTGCCTCTTAATTGTTTGAATCCTTCCTCCCTTAGATTTGGTGTAATGTGCAAACTTAAATAACTTCATTTCTGGTACCAACTGTTTTGTGACTGATTTCTGCTAACAAGCCTTTATTTAAGTTAATCCACATCTGATTCCCTTGTCTTTGTTTGGTTTCCTCAACCTATCAGTGTCTTCTTTATCTCATCAATTTGAATGCAATCCCAGCCTGTGTTGAGTTGCTGAACTTAGTTGGGGCAGTAATTAACATCCTACATTTGACCTCAGAAAAGTACTAACCAGGGTAAGACTCCACTGTAATAATAAAAACATAATACGGTGGATGCTGGAAATATGAAATAAAAACAGAAAATGCTGGAAAAACACAGCAGGTCTGACAGCATATGTGAAGAGAGGATCAGAGTTTCTCTCCGCATGACTCTTCATCAGGATGCTATTGGTACTGACTAGGATGCTTTCTGTGGCAAAATAACTTACTATCTAGGCTTAGCATTGAAGAATGGCCACTTGAATATGGTGCCTAAGGAGCCAAACCTCAATAGTTAGCACCGCCCACATAGCAAGGAAGAAAATCAGAGATTGATGGGAAGGGGCAATATTCATACAGTTGTGCACTTTTTTAATGAAAAAAATTTGGCCACAAAAGCTCTACCTCTCATTTACTAATTTACTACTGTTATTGTTCCATCTCTCAATTCTGGGCATGAATACAAGTTCAGGAACCTTCTCTTACTTTATCCTTCATGGGTCCGCCTCTCTAAGTGGTGAATATTTGAGGGCTGCTCAAGATTTGGGAGAAAGTGTATCTAAACGATGCCAACGCCCTGTTCTGATCTGATTCTCACACATCCATTCCACTAAAGGTATCTATTATGACCAGGAGCAGTAACTCTGGCTGATTTGATTACCATCTCTACGCCTCCCAATTTTGGAATTCAGGTACTTGTGTCCCTATTACTGCCAGACTAAGATCTGACTCGGCACAAAGCAAAGATCCTTTAGGAGACTGGTTACAAACACGTGTGGCATCTTTCTGATGTGTAATGCTGAGGAGTGATATTTCTTGACCACAATGATTGTGTCAGTGAAAAACTCAGAAACTAAAATGCGCACAAAACTATAACACACAATAAATGACATTTATGTAAGACATTTACACACTGTCTGAACTTTTATAGGTCATGAGTTCACTTCTCTCCTTGCAACACTGCAGATGTTTTTGATATTTTGCAGCCTCCTTTTAGATTTTTGCCTTTCAGTTGAAACCTAGTTCTTTTGCCGTGTTCAGGCTATTACTGTACTGATATCATGCAAGTTTTCCAGTCTTTGTCATTTCAGAACTGTTAACAATTGTTAGTGTTGTGGTTTTATTGACTATATAACATTTTTTTTTAAAAGGAAGGGATTTGAAGAAGCAACTTCAGGTCTTATCTATGAAGAATTCAACATTTTACAGTTTATAATATCTGAACTTCTGCACTTTTCAGAAAAATTGCAGCTTAATTATAGAATTATTGTAGCACCGAAGGAGGTCATAGGGCCCATCACTTCTGTGCCAGCTCTCTGCAAGAACAGCTAGGCTGGTCTGACTCCTCTGCCCTTCCCCTGTAGCCCTCCATTTTTTGTTTCTGTTCAGATGCTTATCCAATTTGATTTTGAAAATCACAATTGACTGTGCCTCCTTTATACTCTCAGGCACTGCATTCCAAATCCGAACCACATGCGTGAAGAAGTGTTTCCTCGTGTCATCTTTGGTCTTTTGTCAGTCATCTTAAATCCGTGTCTCCAAGTTCTCCACCCTTTTTTGTCAATGGGACCAGTTTCTCCCTATCTACTCAGATTCCTCATGAGCACCTCTGTCAAATCTTCTCTAAGGACAACAACCCAGCTTCTCCAATCTATCCAATTAACCAAAGTCCAGAGTTTTGATGAAGAGTCATTCAGACTCGAAACGTTAACTGTGTTCCTTTCCACAGATGCTGTCAGACCTGCTGAGTTTTTCCAGCTATTTTTGTTTTTATTAACCAAAGTCCATCACCGCTGGAACCATTCTCAAATCTTTTCTGCACCCTCTGTAATGTCTTTGCATCCTTCCTAAAGTGTAACGCCCAAAATCGGACATGCTACTCCTCTTGAGGCTGAATCAATGTTTTGTAAAGGTTCACCATAACTTCCCTTGCCTTTGTCCTCAATGCCTCTATTAAGACCAGGTTGCTGTATGCCTTTTTAACCACTTTCTCAACCTGTCCTGCCACCTTCAATAATTTGTGCACATGTACCCGCAGGTCTCTCTGTTTCTGCACCTTTTTAGAATTGTTCCCTTTATTTTGTATTACCTTTCCTCATTCTTCCTATCAAAATGTATTACTTTGCACTTCTCTGCATTAAATTTCATCTTCCATGTGCCTGCCCGTTCCACCAGCCTGTTGTCCTCTCACTAACCTCCTCACAGTTCACAATTTTGAAATTGTGAACTGCACACCCAAGTCTAGGTCATTAATATGTATTTAGATAGTCCTAATACTGACCCATGCGGAATCCCACTATATATCTTCCTCCAGTCCGAAAACAATGTTCACCAGCAACTCTGTTTTGTCACTCGTCCGACTTGGTAACCATACTACACTTTCCGTGGCACTTTATCAAACGGCTTTTGGAAGTCCATGTACATCACATCAGCCACGTTACCCTTATCAACCCTCTCTGTTATCACATCAAAAAAACTCAAGCAAGTTGGCTAAACAATTTGTTTCCTTCAATAATTGTTTAATTACTCAATCATCAAATATTTTGTGTTTTTAACAGCAGAAAGCCTGTATGTGTAACCAAAGACCTGTTACACAACATCTGTGGCAGATTTAATACAAGAATCTAATTTCAACGTTAGCTTTGAACTTCAATTGCAGGTAGTGGATAAAAATTAAATTTGTTCTGTTTGTCAGTCAGCGCACAATTGGAAGGTACAGATTATTATTTTTCTGATCTAATGTTTTGTCATGTTTGTTACATTCTGGCTGCATGTTTCCTAGATCCTATTTACATGGATTATAGTCCATTGTAAATGATTAAGAGCCCCAGTGTTTTGGAAGATTGTATGCAGGGGCTGTAAGGATGGATAGTGTAGAAAAATCATATTAGTACAGTAATTGGTACTTTACTGATTTTATTTCTTACACTTGCAATCTCTTTTTCAATTTAAACTTCTTCCTTACGTAATTCATACACAATATAGTTTTATGGAAAACATGTACTTCATCTTAATCATTATGTTTTTGTGGGCGATTTGATATTGTGGGTGGAGAGGACAGAGCAAGTGAGAGGAAGAGAGAAGATGGACAGCTAGGCAAAATAACTTGATTCTGTTCTTGCCTATTGTCAGTGCAGAGGATATTAAAATTATCTTTTCACTGGTTTCTTCCATGTTTAAATAGTGAACTGAAGTCCAGATTGGAATTGCTCAGTTGTGGGGTCAACGCTAGCGATATGCTTTTCCTCAATGTTGACAAAGGATCTTTCTCATTTATCCATCCTCATTGAGTTGGAAGTTTGGGCAGTATTGTGCTGTAGATCCTTGCCCACTGATGACTGGTCCTGGGTTATCAAACTCCTTACACAACTTTTTTCGTGTATTGTGTGTGTATTTTTTTATATATATATTTTATAGAAATGTATTTTTCCTATGATCAGCCCGAGCTGTCATTCGGGCTAGATCCTAGTAATAACTATGACAATCAATCATGGGAGAACAGTTTCTGTTTACCAGTATAGTTTTGTGAATAACTTTATACTGAATCATTAATCCTGTCACTCAAGAGGCACTTGATTCTTCCTTTTATTCCATAAGTATCTTCCTTGAAGAAAATATGTATCACATTACTGACGGATTCTCATAATTGCTTTAGCAACAGAATGAGCCTTAAGTGGTAGCTCTCAAATAAGTCCCTTTTCTTTGCAGCTTCATCTTTTGCCATCCTTTCCTCTTTTATTTCCCCCTTCTTCACTGTCCAGACCCCCTGCTCCTAATAGTGGCTATATTTTAACTTTGTTTACAGATGGAAGCTACCTGAACAGAGCACATTTCCATCTTCTAACCTTATTCTCTATTTTTTAACCAGTGTTCTTTTGAAGCCTGGGACTTTGCTCACTTTTGATTTCCTAGAATCATCATCCATTAGGACTAGATGCCCTGCTTAACTACATTGCAAGTCATGGCTAATATGACTGCTCTGAAATTTAGGATAATCTGTTCCCACTGTACAGCTGGCTGGGTCCTGGGCCAAAGCCCTTAGACAGAATCTTATTTTTCCACTGGTGTCCAGGCTTAACTGTGACCCCCACTTATACTTGACACATTGCTAGACTGCCTATATTCTATTACCTTGCCTGATTCACAGGCTCAATTTCTATTCCTCCACTGGGACTTTTCATTCTAGCTGAGCCAGCTCTTATCCATTCCTAATTGTTTCTCTCATACCCTTCATGCTGCTGAAAAAATCTCTGCTTTGCTACTATTCACTTGCTTCTTTCAGATGTTAACTCTGATCTGTTGCACACTACTTATTTTTCAGAACTCCTCCATCACTCTTTGCTAAGCTGGGTTGGACTGACTTTCATGTTCCTGCTGCTCTTAATCTGTTGTGCTATTTGTCAGCCTACAGCTTTCACGTTTCCAGCAATCCTATGGACCTGCCATTTTCACCCTTTCCTGGTCCCTTGGTCTTTAGAATTCACTTTCGCTACATGTCATTGCTCTGGTCTGCTAGATCCGCTGTAATAGTGGTCCGCAGTGCACACCTCCAGTGGACAACAGGATAAACTTCCTCTGTCTTGCGGTTGACTCTCTGCTCCTTGGATGTACAATTCCATAGGCCAACCTCGACAAGTATCTTGGCTAATGATCTGACCTCGACAGCACCTGGATTAATCCCCTCTGCATAATCCCTTGACTCTGAACCTGGCTTCTCTAAACTGGCTCCATGCTGTCTGCAATTGATTTTATCCATCCACAGGCTCTAAACTAAGACTTCAATTTTGGACTGTTAATTTTTCTTCCCTGCGTGCACATACTTTCCTTGTCTTCTTTCTGTCATCTGCCTGTACCACCTTTCATTTCTCCTCTTTTGGTCACTCCCTCCCAATCCCTGCTCCAACCCACCATTACTCATCACTCTTCTGGCTCTCCTGTTGTCCATGGCTTGAATTCCCATTCATTGTGCCCAAGGATGTTTATGCATTCTCTGAATGATCCCATGAGGTATTCATTGTTGATACCTTATGAGCAGAAACCCCGCTCTTTTACTAATCTTTCCAACCGGTGTGCTTGGTGGGCACCGATGTCGCTAACCTCCTTCCTGTCCCACTTAACACTAATCACTGCCTTCGTCCTGTTTTCCTCCAGAATGTCTTTTTTCAAAAAAGGGTCTGAAAAACCTTGTAGGTGATTGTATTCATATCCTGACCAAAACCTGATTTATAAGTAACAACACTTTTTTCCCTTTATGAACCTCCTTGACTGGCTGTGGCTCTTTATCACCAAATCACATCTTGGTCTTTTCCCTGACTTCTCTGGGACTGATTTTTATGAACACGTTGCCTTGTTACGTTTTTTTTTCTTAAAGACTGTTTCTGTCTGCTGATCCCCTCCCCTCCGCCTTTCCAAGCCAATTGAGTTTCTTCGAGATATCCTCTCTCAGCCTTTGCACTGTTTGGCTACTTATCCTCTAATTTCATTTAGCAACCCTTGCTCCCTACTGAAGTCACCATCCTCCTACTATGTCCCCAAAAGCTGCTTCATATAAATTCTCTCAACCGTTTTCATACCACCCTATTGACCTTACCATTTCTTCTGGCATCTCTACCTTCATGGTCTTAATCACTTCATTTCTAATGACTTTCTTGTATCCCTGACACCCCATCTGTACCCTTCCAACAACATTTCTTCCTGTATATAACTCTGGAAAAAATCTCTTTGCTCTAAGCAGTTTAGAATTACACTTGAAATTTCTAACTGCTTAGACTTTGATCCTCCATTTACTATTATAATTCTGCTATTCCCTCAGCTTAATCACCATTTGTCAGCTCTGGGTGCACTACATGAAGTTCTACCAGACTTCACTCTCCACTTCTAAAACTGCCAACTACTCTTTAATCATTAGAGAGTGAGATGATCCTTTTTTCTTAGGTGCATTTTTAAACACAATTCCTTCCTTCCTCTATCCTCACTGCTAATGTCTGTCAAGAGCTCAAGAAATTTCTGACAACAAGAATGAAATCATTCATTTAGCTGCCTGTGCTACTTGGACCACTCTCACCAAGCTAAACCAAGCTCTCAATTTCTCCAATGTTCTTCTCACGTTAGCCTTTTAAGCACTGCCCTGTAAAACCTCTAAGTTGTTCAAACTACCCCACCCTGTCCTTGTTGGCTTGATTGTAAGCCTGTTGCTTAGTATGCTGATTCCAAAAACCCTCATCTACAATTCTAAATGCGGCCTCATTCCATGCTCCCTCTGCAGCTTCCCCCAGATATAGGTTCCATCTTGCATTCTTTGCTTTTCAGACCATTACCTACTCTGCATTCCATTGCAGTTCATGGCAAGCTTTGAGCCATCATGGTCTTATTCTCTCTCAAATTCTTTCTGCCTTGCAACATCGCTCCTTCCTTAAAAATTACTGCTGCTCCTTGTCCATTTTTTATGCGTTGTCTCTTTATTTAAATGAACTTTCTGCATCATTGATTACTGCAAATTACTTGTATCAAAAAGAAAATATTGATGAAATTTTACTAGGTGTTTAGTATTCAGAAACTTGTTCTATACTTAAACTGGTTGGCTTCCCTTGAAAGGGGGAAGCAAAAGGAGAGATAATTAGAACTCTGTGCAATAAAGATCTCCATTGCAATATTTTTTAAAATGAGTTTGAATAAAAAAAGCCATGCAAACTGTATTTGCTGAACATTTTATAGTCTGGGGCTCCATTTGCCGGAGGATGGAGATTTTCTTCACTGAAAGTGAGGCATTGAAATTTCATGGCCACCAGGATAGAGCATAAGGTTCATGCCCATCAAAATGTCAACACCGCTTCAGAACAATTGACCAAAGAGAGTACCATCATTGCACTTCAGGTTCAATTCTGTCCTATAACAGGACAAAATTGTACTCAAATCATCAGGTTTATTCCTGGAAAAATTATTTATTTGAACTGTTTTTTTGGCACTGGCAGTGGTTGAAGAAGAATATTGGCTTTTTCAGGAAGTACCATGAGTTTTTTAACACCTGCCTGAACCTCTAAATTAAATGAAACACAAAACAGACCAATTCTATGATTGTATAATCTTAAACATGCATAGATTACTCACAATTACTCATCGTTCATAATTAGGAAATATTACACCTGAAGATTTCTCTGATCTCTGGTAATAGTTGGCTAAAAACTTGTCTGATTGCTATTATACTACTTGAATACCTGAGACACCAAAAATCTGTTAGTTTCAGCCTTGACTATGCTCAATGATGGTACATGCAGAGCCCTCTGGAGTAGACAATTCCAAAGATTCACAACCCTTTGAGTTAAGAAATTTCTCTTCAGCTCAATTCTAAATGATCAGCCCCTTTATCCTGAGACTGTGCCCCTGATTTCCATTGAGTTCAATTTTGCCAGGGTTCCTTGGTGCCATACTTGGTCGAGGATGTCAAGGGCAGTCACTCTCACCTCACCCCTGGAATTCAGCTCTTTTGTCCATGTTTGGGCCAAGGCTGAAATCAGGAGCCCACTGGCCCTGGCAAAGCCAAACTGAACATCAGAACGAATTATTGTTGTGTAAGTGTCGCTTGCTGGCACCGTTAATGACACCTTCCATCACTTAGAGAGTAGGCTGATGGGGTGGTAATTGGCTGGATTGGATTTGTTCTGCTTTTTGTGGACAGGGCATACTTGGTTAATTTTCCAAATTGTCGGATAGATACCATTGTTGTAGCTTTACTGGAACAGCTTGGCTAGGGATGTAGCTAGTTCTGGAGCACAAATCTTCAGTACTGTTGCTGGAATGTTGTCAGGGCCCATATCCTTTGCAGTATCTAGTACCTTTAGCCATTCCTTGATATCATGTGGAGTGAATCGAATTGGCTGAAGATTGGACTCCAGAGGAAGCCAAGATTGATCATCCATTCAGTACTTCTGTCAATGATGTTTACAAATGCTTCAGCCTTATCTTTTGCACTGATGTTCTGGGCTCCTCCCTTATTGAGGATCGGGGTGTTTGTGGAGCTGCCTCCTCCTGTTAGTTGCTTAATTGTCCACCACCATTGATAACTGGATGTGGCAGGACTGCAGAGCTTTGATCTGATCCATTGGTTGTGGGATTGCTTAGCTCTGTCTATTGCATGCTACTTCTGCTGTTTGGCATGCAAGTAGTTCTGCGTTGTAGCTTCACCAGGTTGACAACCCATTTCAGATATGTCTGGTGCTGCTCCTGGCATGCCCTCCACTCATTGAACCAGGGTTGATTCCTTGGCTTGATGGTAATGGTAGTGTGAGGAATATGTTGGCAGTGAGGTTACAGATTGTGGTTGAATATAATTCTGCTGTTGACGGCCCACAGTGCCTTGTGGATGACGTGTTTTGAGTTGCTAGATCTGTTCTGAATCCATCCCATTTAGTGTGGTGTTTAGTGTCTCACAATTTGTTAGAGGGTTTTGTGACATGATATGCGTGTACCTCTAAGGGAGTATATCTTAAACCGTTGTCAATCACTACCATCTCAGTAGGATGTGATGTATTAGTCCATGATTTGTATTCAGTCTGCAGCAGCAAATGGTAGAAGTCAGACATGTATACTTAGCCTCCTAGTTAACAATATTTGTATATAGTCTTCAAATAAAGAACCCACATTATTGTTTTGCCCATCCTTGTCATATGATTGGTACGTTTATGTTGAATAGAAAGATGTAACAGAGGGTACCCTCAGTGTGAAGGCAGGACTTCGTCTTCACAAAGACCTTGTGGTGGTCACTCCTACCAGCAGGGTACCTGACAGGTACATTGAAGAGGACAAGGTCCAGTAGGTTTTACCCCCTTGATTCCCTTACCACCAGCCAAAAGCCCAGTCTGGTAGATATGTCTCAGAATCTCTGTGCAGAAGAGGCCCTTCGGCCCATCGAGTCTGCACGGACACGTGAGAAACACCTGACCTACCGGCCTAATCCCATTTACCAGCACCTGGCCCATAGCCTTGAATGTTATGACATGCCATGTGCTCATTCAGGTACTTTTTAAAGGATGTGAGGCAACCCGCCTCCACCACCCTCCCAGGCAGCGCATTCCAGACCGTCACCACCCTCTGGGTAAAAAAGTTTTTCCTCGCATCCCCCCCCTAAACCTCCTGCCCCTCACCTTGAATTTATGTCCCCTCATGACTGACCCTTCAACTAAGGGGAACAGCTGCTCCCTATCCACCCTGTCCATGCCCCTCATAATCTTGTACACCTTGATCAGGTCGCCCCTCAGTCTTCTCTGCTCCAACGAAAACAACCCAAGTCTATCCAACCTCTCTTCATAACTTAAATGTTTCATCCCAGGCAACATCCTGGTGAATCTCCTCTGCGCCCCCTCACATCCTTCCTATAATGTGGCGACCAGAACTGCACACAGTACTCCATCTGTGGCCTCACCAAGGTTCTAAACAACTCCAACATGATCTCCCTACTTTCGTAATCTATGCCTCAAGTGTACCATGTGCCTTTTTCACCACCCCACTAACATGCCCCTATGCCTTCAGAGAACCATGGACACACACGCCAAGGTCCCTTTGTTCCTCAGAACTTCCTAGTGTCATGCCGTTCATTGAATACTTCCTTATCAAATTACTCCTTCCAAAATGTATCACCTCACATTTTTCAGGGTTAAATTCCATCTGCCACTTATCTGCCCATTTGACCATCCTGTCTATATCTTCCTGTAGCCCAAGACACTCGACCTCACTGTTAACCACCCGGCCAATCTTTGTGTCATCCGCAAACTTACTAATCCCACCCCCCACATAATCATCCGTGTCGTTTACATAAATGACGAATAATAGGGGACTGAGCACAGATCCCTGTGGTACGCCACTGGACACTGGCTTCCAGTCACTAAAGCATCCTTCTGTCATCACCCTCTGTCTCCTACAACTAAGCCAATTTTGAATCCACCTTATCAAATTACCCTGTATCCCATGTGCATTTGCTTTCTTTATAAATCTCCCATGTGGGACCTTGTCAAAGGCTTTGCTGAAATCCATATAAATTACATCAACTGCACTACCCTCATCTACACACCTGGTCACCTCCTCAAAAAATTCAATCAAATTTGTTAGGCATGACCTTCTGACAAAGCCATGCTGACTATCCCTGATCAAACCTTGCCTCTCCAAGTGGAGATAGATTCTCTCCTTCAGAATTTTCTCCAATAGTTTCCCTACCACTGATGTGAGACTGACTGGCTTGTAGTTCCCTGGCTTATCTCTACAGCCCTTCTTAAATAGCGGAACCACATTAGCTGTTCTCCAGTCCTCTGGCACCTCCCCCGTGGCCAGAGAGGAATTAAAAATTTGGGTCAGAGCCTCTGCGATCTCCTCCCTTGCCTCCCTCAGTAGTCTGGGACACAAATCATCTGGACCTGGAGATTTGTCCACTTTTAAGCCTGCCAACACCTCCAATGCCTTGTCACTCCCTATATCAATTTGCTCAAGAACCTCGCAGTCTCTCTCCCCGAGTTCCATACCTTCATCCTCATTCTCTTGGGTGAAGACGGATGTGAAGTATTCATTCAACACTCTACCGATGTCCTCTGGCTCCACCCATAGATTGGCCCCTTGGTCCGTAATGGGCCCTACTCTTTACCTGGTTATCCTCTTCCCATTGATATACTTATAGAATATCTTGGGATTTTCCCTACTTTTACCAGCCAGAACTTTCTCATTTCCCCTCTTTGCTCTCTGAATGGCTTTCTTAAGCTCCACCCTGCACTTTCTGTACTCCGCTAATGCCTCCACTGATTTGCTCCCCTTCCCCTTGTACCTGCTAAAAGCCTCTCTTTTCCTTCTCATTGCATCCTGAATATCTCTGGTCATCTATGGTTCTCTGGGCTTGTTACTCCTTCCTATCACCCTAGAGGGAACATGTTGAGCCTGTACCCTCCCCATTTCCTTTTTGAATGCCCCCCACTGCTCTTCTGTAGATTTCCCCACAAGTAACTGTTCCCAGTCTACCTTGGCCAGATCCTGCCTTATTTTACTAAAATCTGCTCTCCCCAATCCAAAACAGTTTTTTCCAACTTGTCTATTTCTTTGCCCATAACAGGCTTAAATTGTACCATGTTGTGGTCGCTATCACTAAAATGCCCCCCCCCCCCCCCCCCACCACCACCTCAGCCACCTGTCCGGCTTCTTTCCCCAGAATTATGTCCAGCACTGCGCCATCCCTTGTTGGACCCTCTACATATTCACCTAAAAAGTTCTCCTGTATACATTTCAAGAAATCCACTCCATCCAAGCCCTTAACACTGTCTATCCCAATTAATGTTGGGAAAGTTGAAATCACCTAATATAATTACCCTATTGTTATTGTTTTTACACACCTCGGCAAATTGTGCACATATTTGCTCCTCAATTTCCCGCTGACTATCTGGGGGTCTATAATAAACACCTAACAATGTGGCTGCCCCTTTTTTATTCCTAAACTCTACCCGCAAAGCTTCGTTCGATGCCCCCTCCAAGATATCATCTCTCCTTACTGCAGTAACTGACTCCTTAACTAATAATGCAATGCCTCCTCCTCTTTTATCCCCTCCCCTGTCTCGCCTGAAGATTCTATATCCCGGAATGTTGAGCTGTCAATCCTGCCCCTCCCTCAACCACATCTCTGTGATGGCTACTATATCACAATTCCACCTGTCAATCCTCACCCTGAACTCATCCGTTTTACCTGTAATACTCCTGGCATTAAAGTAGAGGCCATCCAGCCTTACCTTACTTCCTTGAAACTTAATGCAGCTGTACTCCCTCTGACTTGATTGTTTTACCGTATTATGATGTGTCCCTATTCTGCTAATGTTCTGTGACCCCTCCCCCTGCTGAATTAGTTTAAATTCCTCCCAACAGCACTAGCAAACCCGCCCGCAAGGATGTTAGCCCCGCTTTAGTTCAGATGTAGACCATCCCGCTTGTACAGGTCCCACCTTCCCCAGAAACGGTCCCAGTGATCCAGGAATCTAAAACCCTCCCTCCTGCACCAACTCTTATGCCATGTATTCATCTGCACTATTCTCCTATTTCTGTGCTCGCTAGCACGTGGCACTGGGAGTAATCCAGAGATTACAACCCAAGAGGTCCTACTTTTCAGTCTACTGCCTAACTCCCTGAATTCTTGATGCAAGACCTCATCCCTCTTTCTACCTATGTCATTGGTACCAACCTCTGCCTTATCGCCCTCCCCTTTCATGATGCCCTGCAGTACCTGGCCAGCTCGATCCGTAGTGGTGCTACTGAGCCACTCTTGGTGATAGACATTGAAGTCGCCCATTCAGATTTTCCTCTGTGCCCTTACCACCTTCAATAGTGCTTCTATGCAGAAGTGTAGAAGTGCTTTTCTTTATTCTTTCTTGGGACGTGGGTATTACTAGCAAGGCCAGCATTTGTTGCCCCTCCCTAATTGATCTTGAACTGAGTGGCTTGCTAGGCCGTTTTAGAGGGGCAGCTAATAGCCAACCACATTATTGGAGTCACTTGTAGGCCAGATTTGAATGCATGTACCCAGAGTAATTTTACTACTTCAGCTAAGGGGGTGGCAGGGGGTAATCAGCTGGAGGTTTCCTTCCCATTTTGACTTGATGCCATGAGATTTCATGGGCTCCGGAGTCGATTTGAGGGCTCCCAGAATGTACCACTGATGGTACACCACCGTGCCACACATCTGGGTGGGTCTGTCCTGCGGTGTGACAAGATGTACCCAAGAATGGTGATGGTGGTGTCTGGGACGTTGGTTGTAAGGTATGATTTGGTGACTACATAAGGAGATGGTGGCGTAGTTATAATGTCACTGGACTAGTAAAATCTAGAATTGAAAGCTAGTCTCAGTAATGATAATCATGAAGCTATCATTGGTTTGTCATAAAAACCCATCTGCTACACTAATGTCCTT
This sequence comes from Cetorhinus maximus, assembly GCF_964194155.1. NCBI lineage: Eukaryota > Metazoa > Chordata > Chondrichthyes > Lamniformes > Cetorhinidae > Cetorhinus > Cetorhinus maximus. Next base: position 164,602,869 of record NC_135880.1, read on the forward strand.
TAGGGAAGGGAATTTGATATCCTTACCTGGTCTGGCTTACGTGTGACTCCAGGCCCACAGCAATGTGATTGACCCTTAACTGCTCTCTGAAATGGCCTTGCAAGCCACTCAGATCAAGGGCAAGGAATAGGCAACAAATGCTGGCCTTGCCAGTGACACCCACGCCCCATGAAAGAATAAATTTTTTAAAATGTCAGGCTGTTGCTTGACTAGTCTGAGACAGGTTTCCCAATTTAGGCACAAGCCCCCAGATGTTAAGGAAAACATTGTAGAGTTGGCTGAGTAAATTGTGCTGTAGTCGTTTCTGGTACCTAGGTCGATGCCAGGAGTCCGTCAGGTATTGGGAATGAGTTTTAGCTTTAATGTTTAAGTTTGATTTGTATTTCTGTATTTGTGTTAAGAAAAGATCAAGTTGAGTTTTAGTTTGACTTTAAAAGGTGTCTGCATTTCTGATGAGTTTTATGACAGAAGTTAAGCAAATGCAAGAGTAGGAAAAAAAACTGCTTTTGCCTAGCAACGGGTCCACAGAAAGAGAGAGCACACGCGCACACCCCACCCCCCAGCAGGTCCGAGTCCCGTTTGAAGACAGCTGCTAAGCAGAAGCAACCTAGAAGGCTCAGATAGCCAGTTCCGAACCAGTAACTGCCAGAGAGACTGGAGCAAAGGGACAGATAGCAAGTCCTCAGCTAAAGAAGTGAGTCCCCAAATCCAGGGGAGTGGAACAGGGAAGATCCCAAGCACACCACCTAATCAAAGGAAGGAAGGAACCTGGAAAAGGTCCTGTTAAGTGAAGTAAGGAGTAGAGAGGCTTCAAGCTTTGAGATTAAGGCTTGGAAAAAGTCAGAAGGACCAAAGAGACAACTGAAGGTCTGTAACTCTTTGCTATGGGTGTACTCTTGACAGCTGAGTCAGTGAGAGAGAGTGTGCATGGAGGAAAGCTTGAACGCATGTGGTGACCCAGGGTAGAGGAACATCGAAAGGAGAGTTTGAAACCCTGAAGGTGAACCCTTGTGGAAGGCGTTTGGGAGAAGATTCTAAAGCACGTTCTTTGAGATTGGAAACCCTCATGTGAAAGACAGAGTTCAGTGAGACTGGTTGGCTCACTGTGTGACAAGCGCCTGGGTGGAGTTGAGGAGAGATCCATAGCATGTGTGTTGGGTGGCATCTGCCACTTGGTTTCAGAGTGTGGTGTGTCTGACCACAGGTCGCCAGTTGGTTTACATGGAGTGTGAACATTGTGTAAGATAGCTTTTGTAACTTGTGTGATCCTTACAAATCTGTATATATCTGTAAAGGTATAGTTGTGGGTGAAGGAATAATGTAATATAGTTCTTTTTTTTTTGAATAAACGTTTTATTCTTTTGTTAGAAGTTCATTAGTTGACTCCTTTGACTCTGTTCAGTAGCTACTCTCCATGTATCTAAAGAAACGAACAAAAGTTAGGATCTATCAAGCCAGATTCCACCCTGGGATCAGGCTTGTCGAGTTGGTAACATCAGTTGGGATCATAACAGTGGGTTTGGAGTCACTTGTAGGCTAGACTAGGTCGAGACAACGGATTTCCTTCCCTGAAGAACATTAGTGAACTAAATATTATTTAAATTCTGTACACTTGTAGTGGCTGGATCAATCATCTGGCTGGTGTAAATATGGTAAATAATGTAAAACCAAACTAAGTTAAATCTGTCGTGATACAAAAACTTTGTTTTTCCTTTTCTTTTGAAGACATTGAATTGTTAGGGTGTGCACCTTCATACCAAGTGGTCATTATTAATGTGGTATAGCCTTGGTGGTGAGAGTTGGCAGGCTAATTGACTATGAAGTAGAACAACAGAATTTGTTCCTGTCTATGCATTGTACACATGCATGACATGGGCTTGCTGGATAGTAATTGGGAGCAGGAGTCCTGCTCTTTTTTTTATCCCTGCCTCCTAACCCAGGGTAACTGAAGTAAAAAGTAAATTCAGCTTACTCTATGTTAACCAGGGATTAAACCTAGAACCTTATTGATCTGAATAGCTCACTACTGTCCGGATTAAATTTCTGAGCTTTTAGGGAGCATAGGAATATGTGAATTTTCATGGAAACATCTCTGAAAATTGTTCATTTTGGTTAATAACTCAACAAATCATTAAATAACTAATCAATAACCAGAGTTCATGGGTTTAAAATCATTGTTCAAATATCGAGAGAGGAGATGAGAATTTTTTCACTTGAGTTATCAGAATCTGCAACGTACGCCAAAAGGCAGTGGCAACTGATTTCGTAGTTTTATAAGGGAATTGGACAGCTACTCAAGGATGAGAAACTTGTAAGGTTACGGACAAATAGAGGGGATGTTGGATGAAGCACGAATGCTCTTACAAACAGCCAGCGAAAGACATCAAGGAACAAATAGTGGCATTCTGTGCTGTAAACTTCTTTGATTCTGTAACACATTTGTTCCTATTTGGATGATACAAAATCAGTTTGGTGTCTCTTAATTTAAGAACAGATAACCTAAATTTGTTTGGTCACATTGGCAGCGGTTAGCATCAGTAAACAAAAGCCTTAAATCTTAATTGTCTATGTAATATTTTGGATGATTACCAAATTTAATTTGAACTGTGGCAAATGTCAAGTTTATTTTTGTGTTACAATGGTTGATGTGCTGCTAGGTGAGGGCAGGAGATATCTTTTACCCAATGTCTCAACCATCGCATTATTACTTCATAACTTGGAAGGCGTTTTGTGAAATTTTAATGAAAACTGATGTTAAATATAACCAATGGTGACGGTTATCTTTCATTGAAAATTAATGCCCTATAAAAAATAGTTGAAATGCACCGTGAGAGATTTGCTTTTCCTGTATTATCCAGCAGTCCTGCACTTCTAAAACTGAGCAAACTGAACAGGCCATTCATTAGCTCATCTTGTTGGGAAAGGGTAGCTCATTGAAAGACAGTAGAATGAATGAATAGTCCAGGAAGGACCATAGGCATCTCCCTCCATTACAGAGAGACAGTTGGTTATATAGCTTGGGCACCACTCCACATCATGTGGGGTAAGGCAAGCCTCCGTGAACTACCATGGTTGGTACAGGGATTGAACCTGTGCTGTTGGTGTCATTCTTGATCCGACTGTAGCCTTCTAGCCGATTGAGGTTAAGGACTGTAGGAGAATTTAATTAGCTAAAAACTTAATAATTTTCAGCTTTATCATCCAAAGGATATCTTAAATTAAGAAATGGGCTTTAGTGGCCCCCAAATTTATTAGACATCATTTACCTCTCAGGACCTTTGTAGTTCAAAGAATCCTTTTTAATTCTGTCAATTTTTGTTTGCCAGTGATGATTAATTGGCAGTACTAATTTGGAAGGGTTACTAATCCTGCCTTTGCATAGAAGCTGAATTAATGAACAATTAATGCTTGGATACCCTTGGGCGAATGACTGTATCTGTCACGGGTATGTTAATTTACTGCTCATCTAAGCAATTCTTTCAAGCTAGTACTTGACTCTCTCAGTACTGTACTAGAGTGTTAGCTTTGAATTTTGTGCTCAAAGTCTGGAACGGGACTTGAACCTAGAACCTTTTGACTCAGATGAGAGTGCTATCAATTGAGCCACAGCTGACATTGACCATTTGACCATTTCTACCTCCCCACACTATGGTTTTTATTGATGTCTATTTCCAGTTGTCTCCTTCATTGGTGTCTAAAGTTTTCCTTTCATAAACTTCAATCTCACAATTTTGTTCACTTACTATTCCAGTCCTGTTGACCTCCAGTCATTCCCTGTTTCCCACTGAATTCAAAATGCTTGTCATATTCAAATCCTTCCATGACCTTGCTGTTTCTTACCATGCCAAGATCCTCCAGCCCTAGTATCTACCTGCAGCCTCGTTTTTCCAAAATGGATCTGTTAATCTTTCTCTACCATATTTCCTCCTCCACTGGTGTGCGTTCCCTCCTACCCTCTCCAATCCCATAGTTGGTGGCAGGATTCAGTTGCCTGTATCGTTATTTCTGGTACTAATACCTGAATACACAATTTACCACATCTCTGTTCAATCTTGATCATCCTCAAAACTTAGTGCTTCAACACAGCAAAAGGCAATCTCCCATAGTTTTCTCCCCCATTCCAGGTCAAGTCTGTGCCAGAACTATGAAGTGCTTTGTGAAGTTTTATCATATTGAAGAGGGTATTTCATTGCAAGTTAACCTGAAGTGGGTTTAATGGTACTGGTAGAGTTTTGGGGCGGAAAAACCTGGTTAGTCATAGACCCATACGTAGAAGGAAGACTGTTTTACCATTGTACCTGTGCCAGGTTGTACTTTGAAAGAGATGTCCCATTAGTCCCACATTCCTGGCCTTTCCCCATAGTTTTGAATGTTTTTCCTTACCAAGCATATACCCAATTTCCTTTTGAAAGATATTACACCAGTGACACTTGAGAAAGTACTTCATCTGTAAAACACTTTCGGACTTCCTGAGATTGTGAAAGGCACCATATAAAATACAAGTCTTTTTAAACCTTCTCTGCTATAAGAGAATACTTGCAGCGTCTCTAGTCTCTCCATGTAACTGAAGTGCTTCATCCCTGGTATCCTGCTAATTTTCCCTTACTATCTCCAAAGCTTTGGCATCCTTAATTAGGTTTGGAGTTTCAAAGCTTTTTAATCTTTGACCACATTGGTACATACCATGAAGATTTGGGCCACATATGAAGTTTGAATCTGTCTTTGCCTGAATCTGCATATTTCTCAATTTGTTCATGCAATAGTACTTGTAGTTCTGATTTATCCCTTCAGATCAGCCAACAGGATACTTAAACATAAAGAGCCTTAAGGTTGCTTGAACTTTTGAGGCTTGCCAGAGAGTAGGTCCTGCTTGTGGCCTATGAGATGAAGTTAACTGTCTGCTGAACAATATCGCTGGTGAAACCCCAGTGCTGTAATTGGCTATCTCAGTAACATAAAAATGCATTGGTTACTGAATACTTTTAATTTACCTTCCCAAGTCTATTACTCTTCTCTAATGCTAATGCTTTGGGGTTTCTTCAGTTCAAAAGCAGAGTTATTTATTTACTTGAGTTGCAAAAGCATCATGCAGCATTTTTTGGCACCGGGAAAATGCAAAGTAAAATGAGCTTGGCCAGTCTCAACCCAATTCCTAATTGGCACAAATCCATAGCACAAAACTGCTTGTAACTTGGTGCTAACTGACGTCGTTGCTCCTAGAGGCCACCAGCATTTAGCCTAGTGTAGTGTGTTGCTCTTCTGAGGCAGACTTATCACTGGGCAGTGTAAAAGGAACTCTGTTAGCTCTTCTGTGCTATACCTGACCTGGGAATTTATTATGCTGATAATAGTTGTTAGATATGGTCATTTATAGTAACATCTCTCTTGGTCAGCACAAAAACGATTCACAAAATTATTGGCAGAATAGAATATGAAAATGAAGCCTGAGTGTACTTATAGCAGGGTTTTTCAACCTCATATTTAAATTGTTTAGTACTTGGCATTATATTAAATCAGTAGAATTGGATTGGAAATCTTTTTTCCCCACCCCTAATGTTGCTTCAAGGTTATTTGTTGCCTAGTTATATCCTTGAATTCTGTTACATGTAGGCTATTAAGTGGTTTTTCTGAGTTCAGATATCCATAATATAGGATTTTGTTGTGTGGGTGAGTATGGGAACTAAAACTGGAAAATTGCACCCAAGGCTATGCAGAAGTTTGGTTTAATTTGATCTGAAAAATAGCAGTGAATGTTTCTGGACACTTGCTACAATTTACTGATTTTGAATTTGCAGCTTCTACAAAGTTACTGTTTTTAAGTGTCCCAGACCCTCCAATTCCAGAATCTCTGCAGTTGTCTTTGTCAACTGTCTATTTTATTGCCTTTCTTTCCCCGCTGTTGCTTCATGCCTAATGTGGCTTAAGAATTTTGATCAAATTTGAAGCAATGTTTCCCAATGCCACAGCCAAGGCAAGCTCTTGCTCCAATTTGGTCTCTGGTGCCCTGCGAGTTGTGGTCTAATGCAAAGCTCAGGCTGTGTCAGGCTGGAGGCAGTAGTGGGCAGGAAAGCAGATGGAACTTCTCTGTAGTACACTTGTAATATCAACTGTCACCTGCTCTGATTTAAAATGAATGAGAGTTTGAACAGAAGCAGTGAAAAAATTGTTCAAGTGAATTGCCTGGTTAAATGGATGTGTTGTTGGCAAATAAATAATTTGTTTTAATAGACTTCATTATACCTATGATGTGCAATCAATAAATATTAAGTGGTTTTAAATTTTTCTCTGTTTATACGCTGATATTTTCCAGAAGGCATTTAGCTAATATTTACCAATTCTTTTAGAGCAAAACTAGAAGGGAACAAGCACTAACCACCATGATGTAGATTTCTCTAGGGAGCTTTTTCTTTTTTTAAAAAAACTTTCTATTATCCCTTTCAAACTCTTACAATGCATCATAAGTATGAACTATAGGCTTTTAATATTTCAAAGAATAGTTTCATTTTCCATAATTATTTCCAATTGACTTGAATGTTCAATTATTATGTATTGTAAGCCTTGTTACTCTGCAGTCAGCGTGTAGAAATACATTTTCAGTACACAGGGTGAATTTGTTGTCCGTTTGTAATGAAAACCCACATCATAAGCTTTGCCATAAGCCTTAGTGCTTGAAACCCAGCTTCATGCTAATCCTTAGAACCTTGGTATCTTGTTACATACACTTTGTAAAGTATTCTGAGCAATAACCCCTGGTAGCACGATTGTAATGATCTGAATAGATCTTTATAAAACGTGAAATATAAATAAATACCTCTATTCGTTGCTCATAAGATTTCCAGGGCTATTTTGTTGTGCTAACCCACAGTACTAATTTGGTTGGCTGTAGCTGGTTGTGAAGTGAGATTACTTTTGGGGTACTGTTTTAATTTTTTCCCCCTTTTTGAGAGCTACTAAAGTTGATCCTGGAAGCTGCATATTAAGCAATTAAAATGCAAACTTCAAATTCAATACACTCTACACTGAAGGCCTAATTTATTACAAGCTAAGTGTGGGTATTTCAATTACTTTTCTTTCAACGATGAGCACGTAGAACTGCTCTATTATAATGTGTGGTACTGGCTCTTGGCTTCAGTCAAATTGTTAACATTATGAATCGTGTCGGGAATAGCAATAAATAAAATGCAATAAAGAAAAAAGTATTTCCTGTATTAACATTGACCTGTGGTGGATTAATCCTAGTGTTGTGCAGCTGCTTCTGCCAGAGTGTCGGAAACCTTCCATTCGTTTTTTTTGGAGTCCACAGATGCGCATAGTTCAGCAGATAAGAGCTTGGAAGATGATATCCTGTCCTTATTGTTTCTTCGTTCTTTATTGACTTGCAGCCTATTAATCTCTGGTTTACTGGCTGGGTACCAGTCTGTGTTGTCACATTCCAGGATTGGACAGAATAAGGCTGATGAAATTTCTGAGGCTGACTGTTTCTTTGGAAGTTTACAGTTGGCTCGACATGGCTGCTGTTCTGGCAGTGGAGTTGTTATTGTCGTGCCCAAGTCATGTTCCTGTTAAAAAAAATTCTTAATGCTAGAGGTTTGGATTTTTAAATACAGGGTAACTGAATTAGGGGGTGAAGGGAAATTAAAAAAGGATTTCTTTCTTTCATTTACTGCTTAATTTGAGCAGTATTCCATATCCCGACTTGAAATACACCGTCACAATAATACATTATCTATTAAAATATATATTGCCGAGCAAGATCTCCAACTTCCTTTGAACAAAGGCATAACAGTGTGTGCCAAAAATCTAAAGTTATTATTAAAAATCTAAGTTACTTTTCACCAACCTCTCTACTTTACTTTTCTATGAGTGTTGTCACAGAATGTGCATACGTTTTATATATTTGTGTGTTTATAGTGCAACTGAGTAAAGTTTAAGTAGCTACATATTTTCTGCTGAAGGTTGTCATGTGGGAACAACTTACAATGGTGAAATGAATATCAGATAACATTTAAAAGGTTTTGGCACAAGTGATTTCCATACCCCAATCTACGTATTGATACTAATATGTTAACTAAGCCTAATGGGAAGAATGTCCATTATTCAACTCCTCCAATTGGCTTTGTGTTACCATTTTTATGTCATTGATCATAGTTTATTTTGTGTATGCAAGGCCACTAAGAGAGAAGACGACCATCGCAGTAACATCAAAAGGCCGTTATGGTTTGGAAGAGGAGCGAGGAGCAGTGTGTACTTCCACTCGTCGACGTTCCATGCCCCGCAGCTTAGGGGGCATGTCGACAGGCGTTACTGAGTCCATAATGATTCAGGCTTTGCGACAAGAAGAACAGCAGCGGGCAAGGGAAGAAAAGAGGTGAGATGTTCAACAAAATGTTTTAATATTAGGCCTATGCTGGGACTAACATGTTAACTGGAACTATCTGCCCCACACTCATCTCCCTGCTTTTTCCTGCCATTTTATATTTCTTTTGAAATATTTATCCAGTTCACTTTTAAATAGAAGCCTCCACCTGACTAGCATATGTGCTGCAAATTATGACTCCCCACTTAATTTTTCTAATACCTGAGTTATGCCATTTTTTGTTTTGTCTGATGCTGGAAAAAGTTTTCCACTATTCATCATCGCCATGCCTTTCTTAATTTTGATAACCTGTCCAATCCTCTTTTCATATTCCCTGCTACAGGGAACACAGCATTAAAATTATATAATTTATCATATGATTCTACTTTGGATTAAAAATAATATACGGTGAACCAGGTAGTGTGCTGGTTGACAATGCATTTCACCTCCAGTACCTCGGATAGAAATGTCAGAAGTGTCCCTTTGGCTGTAAAAGAATTTCAGTTGAGTTTGAGCAATATAAACACAGTTTCTAGAAGTTGTAAACTCTTATTTTTGACTCTAAATCTCATTAGACAGCATGATGACCATTGTGAAAAGTAGGAAGGTCACCCTGGTGTGCTTGAGGATGCACTTTGAAGCTCAGCACAAAGAAAAATTGGAGTGGTGTTATGGGAGCTTTTGTCTAACCAGCCATGCACCTGAGAGTGCTTGCTGTTAATGTTGAGTACCCATAGAGGAAATATTTCATTCCCCATCGGTGATATCTCAACACACAAATTCACCAATAAATTTAAATTCACAAAATTGTGTACAACAAAACATTACTATTGGTAAGTACACTTCAAGCAACTATTCAACTTTATGAATGAAGATAGCATTAAAATAAGCAAACTTTAAACATAGTTGTCATATGGCTATTGTTGATCATTTTTTTTGTATTATTGGATAGAAAATTAGCTCTGAGTAAATTTCTGTGGGTTAGTTAATTTTTGAAATACTTTTTTGTTATGTGATTCACTCTTCAAATCTTAGATATTTTGGCACTGGGGCGTCATTTAACCCATTGTTGTTTGTGCATACGCCAGCTTGCATCAGTTAATTCCATTCCCTGGGATGGGAAAGTGTTACCCTGTTAAGCAGTGCTGTTCTGAATCAGCTCTCACATTTGATTAGTCCACTAATTATTATCTAGTCTTTTTTTGCTTTGAAACATAGATGGAAAAAAAACAAACTGAGAGGTTGTGTATCATCTTGTAACTTTTTTGCACTTTATTACTCATACTATTGACTTCCAGGTTTGAGATAGTAAACTATTTTCAGTAACCCTCAACAGTTTTACTGAGATTGATTGACCGTGGAAGAAACATTTACAGCTAACTTGGGGTTGGGTAAAGGCATCATGCAGATGATAACAGCCTTTTTTGCTCCAGAGGGATAGGTTTTCGCCCTTAATGTCCTGAAGATGCTAACTGTCCTTGAGGTTTGGTCCTATGGCTCTGGCATAGCTCACATGGAAAGTAAAACCTGCATTTCCTATTGTTGTGTGCTCAATTAAAAGGTGATAATTGGTCAGCCAGGAAAATTGGAACTGTGTTTTGGATGCTGATGCAATTTTAAGTGATTGATTAAATAGGCAACAGCTTTGTTTCAATATTAATTTATGGGGTTTTGTGGTGAGGGAGGAGTGGGTAGAAGAGAGGGAGTGGCTGTTTGTGCAACTTGCTATTTCCTGCTATTCTGGCATTGAGGACATCAAATGTTAATCACGCCCTATGAAATGGGTGCCCAGGGTTGCTAGGTGGCAGTAAGTATATTGGAGACCACGGAATGACTAATGTTGGGACAAGCGTTATTCATCAAATATATTTTCTTCCTGCTGGCATGAGAAGCCAGCACCACCATTGCTATCGCTTAGTTCCCAAACATGTGTTCCCTATCTGATGAAGTTGGAAGTGGAGGACTATCTAAAGAGAGATGTTAACCTGTGCAGGAGAGGTGCTCTGTTCCCCCTCGCCTGTATCTGCACACTACCTGCAGATGGAGGTTAACATTTCTTGCTTTGGCAAACAATTAGTATGTTGATGGCTGGCTACTCTTCCCAAAGAAAACTGAAGGAATAGATCCAATAGCAGCACAAACATATTAATATTTGACTAACCATAAGCATAGTAATGTTATCCCAGAAATGTTATCCGTATTATGCAGTGCTGGTAAAATGGACATGCCAAGTGATTGGCCAGCAGTGATGCACCTGCCAAGACACCACCAATCAATATGGCAGCCCTGGCACATCTAGCTCGCAAGAACTATGGAAAATTGGCACCTTGTGGTCTGTCCAGAGAATTGTATCATCTGAAAGGACACCTGAAGCTAATGTGCAACATGGCCTTGACACATCCATGGTCAACTGTGGCCTTCAGCTTGGCTGCACTTTCTTGTAAACATCCTACAGTGCCGATGTGTGGGGATGATGCCGTGGAGTGGTACAGAAGGCGGTCTCCTTGCAACACTTAATTTCTGTATCTCCTCCATTTCAACCATCAAACAAACTAAGGTAAAAACAAAAAGCTAAAAGCTACTGCGGATGCTGGAAATCCAAAACAAAAACAGAATTACCTGGAAAAACTCAGCAGGTCTGGCAGCATCGGTGGAGAAGAAAAGAGTTGACGTTTCGAGTCCTCATGACCCTTCGGCAGAACTGAAGTATAATTAGGAGAGAGGTGACATATAAGCTGGTCTAAGGTGGGGGGCGGGGGGGAGAGAGAAGTTGAGGGTGGGGTGGTTGTGGGGACAAGCAAGCAGTGATAGGAGCAGATAATCAAAAGATGTCACAGACAAAAGGATCAAAGAGGTGTTGAAGGTGGTGATATTATCTAAGAAAAGTGCTAATTAAGAATGGATGGCAGGATACTCAAGGTACAGCTCTAGTGGGGGTGGGGTGGAAAGACTAACAAGGTATTAGTTGTGAAAACAGCAGTTGAACAAACTAAGGTGTTGTGCTGCTTCGTTACAAATCTGTAGGTTTATTTCCCTGCATTTTTGCCTATTTTAAACCCTTGCATTTTCAGCCTTGGCAAAGTCTGCTCATGAGATGTCTTTTGAGGCACTTGCGACTTTAAGAATTTATGCTGCCTTATTGTCACATTCTCTTTTATTTGACTCTCCATTATTCCCATTACTCTCAATTATAGTTAGATGCAATATTCTGCTCAACATTAGTATGCTCCTTTATATCTGCCTGAAACAGCGCTTCAAACTGAAGTAATGAGCTGACCATTGTGAATTGCTGAGAGCAATTTGGATCAAAATGATCAAAAACAGAAGGTTGAGGCTGGAGTGTTAGTAGGTTTCTTTCCATGAACAGCCCAACCCTGTCACATAATAAATCATTACGTATTCACTGTTGAATACAAGTTACTGATCAGAAACCCATGGATATTGTTCTTTATGTTGTTTTTTTACCCTCCCCCCTTTCCAAGCTGGGGCCAGTTATATCTTTCTGGCTGGTATTACCTAACACAACATAGAACAGGATCATGTCTGGCCTGATCTATTCGGCTCAATTCCATACTGGCTAGTATGTTACACACCTGGCAAACCAGTACTTTTCCATTCAAATGTAATATCCTTGTTTTCAATAAGGAGGAAAATTTGTCCCAATTCTACATGTTAAACAGATATTTCACATGTGAAACAGTTACATTTAATATTTGAATGCAATCTATTAAGTGGTATATTAACCTCAAGCTTTAGCATTACCCAGTTATTTTGTCTCTCAAGAACAGCACATCTGGGTTTGCACACTTGAAACACATTTCTCTGCTCAGTTATCCTGAAATTGTAACCTAGGTGCCCTTTTGTATGATAGCTTGTATTACATGTTGATGTCCAAATTCATCATTCACTCTGTGGCCTTGGTTTCTGTCAACTTTGTATGATCAATCAGGACAGGATCTTGAGTACAATGGATCACAAGATCCACAATGATTTGGACAGCTTCTTCGCAATCATACACAGGACTATCCTACACCTTCCATTTAATCCTATTAGTTTATGTGAAATTCACCTTTGTTTCATCCTCTTAGACATAACTAGAATGTCATCAAGTCAGTGGGACAGATGGGTTTTGATTTAAAAGTAAAAGCTTAAGGAGGAGCATCAATATTTTCTCTATGATTGTTACATATCTTAATCATGGTGAATGTCCCATGTAGTTTCAACAAGGTGTAAGTGGTGCGTCAAAAACACGTATTTATGCGATCTTATTAAAGTTAAAATAAACTTAAGCACATATTGAATAGGAGCTCAAAGGGTTGCTTGATTTGTTCTTTACCTTTGTACAAGCTTCTATGGTATCTGCGTTGGTATCTGAATTTCTACCATCAATATGCCTTGTGAATACAACCCAAGTTGCTCAAATGACACCTAGTGGCAGACATCTAGTACTGTCTGCCCTCTAAATTGTAACGCAGTTACACTTAAAAGTCCAGTTTAAGAGAAAAAGAGAGGCTAATTTTTTTAAAACTCAAAGATTATCAGTTTTTTTTCAACTGAAGTGTATATTTATAGGGCAATTTCAGATGAACTAGTTGGTAAATACTCCTGGTGTAGTACAAAGCCATACAGATAAGTAGAGAGAAAGGGCTTACTAGTTTAGTTCTTTCCTTTTTTGTACAATTTTCAAGATTATCTGAATTTGCCATCAGTATACATTGTGAATGCAACCCAAGAACTGGCAAGATGCTCAAATTACCTCTAGGGCTTCTGATTCAAGTGGGGTCTGTAAAATGTGTAGTGTACAACTACTGCCTCAAGACCATGGTCGTTTGGAATATAATAGTTCAGTTAATTCTTAAATAGGCAAATGCATTAAGATTAGTTCTTTCAGGAATTCAAAGATTGGTATGGAAAAAAATGGGTTTTGATTCATGGGGAACTAACACCAAAATTGTGGAAAGAAGGAACTGTAGACCATAAGACGTAGGAGCTGAAATAGGCCATTTGACCCTTCGAGTCTGCTCCACCATTCAGTGAGATCATGGCTGATCTGATAATCCTCAACTCCACTTTCCTGCCTTTTCCCCAAAGCCCTTGATTCCCTTACTGATTAAAAATCTGTCTATCTTAGCCTTGAATATACTTAACAACCCAGCATCTAAAGCCTTCTGCAGTAAAGAATTCCACAGATTCATTATCCTCTGAGAGAAGAAATTCCTCCTCATCTCTGTCTTAAATGAGCAGCCCCTTACTCTGAGATTATACCCTCTGGTTCTAGACTCTTCCACAAGGGCAAACAACCTCTCAGCATCTACCATGCCAAGCCCCCTAAGAATCTTTTATGTTTCAATAATGTTGCCTCTCATTCTTCTAAATTCCAATGAGTACAGGCCCAACCTACTCAGCCTCTCCTCATAAGAAACTTTCTCCATACCTGGGATCAACCTAGTGAACCTTCTCTGGACTGCCTCCAATGTCAGTGTCTCTTTCCCTAGATAAGGGGACCAAAACTGTTCACAGTATTTTAGGTGTGGTCTAACTTGTGCCTTGTATAGTTTTAGCAAGACTTCCCAATTTTTATACTCCATTCCCATTGAAATAAAGGTCAATGTTCCATATGCCTTCCCTATTACCTGCTGAACTTATATGCTAGCTTTTTCAGATTCATGCATGCGGGCCCCCCAAATTCCCCTCTGCTGCAGCCTTTTGCAATCTTTCTCCATTTAAATAATATTCACCTCTACTATTCTTCCTGCCAAAATGCATAGCCTCACATTTTCCCACATTATATTCCATCTGCCAAGATTTTGCACTCAACCTGTCTGTATTCCTCTATAGACTGTCATCCTTACCACTTGCCTTCCCACCTATTTTTGTGTCATCTGCAAACTTGGCGATAGTACATTCACTTCCCTCATCCAACTCATTAATATATATTGTAAATAATTGTGATCCTAGCACTGGTCCCTGTGGCACTCCACTAGTTACAGGTTGCCATCCTGAAAATGCCCCCCTTTTCCCAACTATCTCTTCTATTAGTTAGCCAATCCTCTATAATATACTACCCCCAACGGCATGAGCCCTTATCTTATTAGGTAGCCTTATGTGTGGTACCTCATCAAACACTTTTCGGAAATCCAAATATATTACATCTACTGGTTCCCCTTTATCTATCCTGCTTGTTACCTCAAAGAATTCTAATAAATTTGTCAGGCATGATTTTCCCTTCATGAAGACATGCCGACTGTTTGATTATATTATGTATTTCTAAATGCTTTGCTATTATATCCCATATAATAGACTCTAACATTTTCTCAATAACGGATGTTAAGCTAACTGATCTATAGTTGTCTGTGTTTTCTCTCCCTCCCTTTCTGAATAAGGGTGTTACATTGGCAGTCTTCCAATCCTCTGGAACTTTTCCAGAATCTAATGATTCTTGGAAGATTACTACCAGTGCATCCACCATCTCTCTACCTACTTCCTTTAATATCCTAGGATGCAACCCATCAGGTTCAGGGGACTTATAGGCTTTTAGCCCCATTAGTTTCCTTAGTACTGTTTCTCTAGTGATAGTTATTATATTTATTTCCTCTCCCCTCCCCCACCCCCTCCAACCCAGCTTTTGCCCTTGATGATTTAGCATTTTTGGAATGCTATTAGTGTCTTCTACCGTGAAGACTGATGCAAAGTATTTATTCAACTTCTTTGTCATTTCCTGATTCCCCATTATTATTTCCACAACCTCATTCTCTGAGGGGCCTATGTTCACTTTGGCCTCTCTTTCTATTATTTTTAAAGAAGCTCTTATTGTCTGTTTTTATATTACTTGCTAGTTTACCCTCAAAGTTTATTTTCTCCCTCTTTATTACTCTTTTGGTCATCTTTTGTTGGTTTTTACAACTTCCCAAATCCTCTGGTTTACCACTAATCTTTGCCACATTGTATGTTTTCTTTCAATTTGATACTATCCTTAACTTCCTTGGTTAATCATGCTTGGTTTATCCCCTTCCTAGAATCCTCCTTCCTCACTGGGATATATCTTTGTTGTGAGTCATGAACTATTTTCTTAAATATCTGCTATTGTTCATCAACCATCGTTTCTGCTAAGCTTCTCTCCCAGTCCACTCCAGCCAACTCTGCCCTCATTCCTTTGTAATTACCCTTAAGTTTAACACAGTTGTTCCCAACCCATGTTTCTCTCACTCAAACTGAATGCTAAATTATTGTATGTTATGGTTACTGTTTCCTAGGTGATCTTTTACTCTGAGATCATTTATTAAACCTGCCTCATTACACATTACCAGACCCAAAATAGCCTGATCCCTGGTTGGATCCACAACATATTGTTCTAGGAAACTGTCTCGAATACACTCTATGAACTCTTGCTCGTGGCTACCTTTGCCAATTTGATTTTCCCAATCTACATGAAGATTAAAGTCACCCATGATTAATGTACTGCCTTTTTTACATGCCCTTATCATCTCCTGATTTATTCTCTGCCCTACAGTATAGGTACTGTTTGTGGGCCAATAGACTACTCCCACCAGTGTCATCTTCTCCTTGTTATTTCTTAGCTCCACCCATATGGATTCTACATCTTCCAATCCAAGATCATTTCTTGCTATGGTACTTATTTCATCTCGCACTAACAAAGCTACCCCTCCACCCTTTCCTTCCTGTCTGTCCTTTTGCAGTGCCACATACCTCTGAATATTTAGTTCCCAGCTTTGACCTCCTTGTAACCATGTCTCCGTAATGACTATAAGATCATACCTATTAACCTTTATTTGTGCTATTAATTCATTTATTTTGTTCCGAATATTGTGTGCATTTAAATAAAGAGCCATTCATTTTGCCTTTTTACCATTTTTTTCCCCCTTTGACCTTATTTGCTGCCTTTTTTTATGTTTGTACACACTGTCCTTTCCTGTCACTCTCTGGGCATCATTACCTAAATAGCTGCCCTGCAATGCTGCCATATCCTTTTGCTTTGTAAGCCAACGCATCCCCTCTCCAGAACCAAACCCCCCCCCCCAATTTAGTTTAAAGCCCTCTACACCCCTAGTTATTTGATTCGCAAGGACACTGGTCCGCGCACAGTTCAGCTGAAGCCCATCCCACCGGAATAGCTCCCTTCCACCCCAGTACTGGTATTATTGCCCCAAGAACTGAAACCCATTCCTCCCACATCAATCTCTGAGCCATGAATTTAACTCCTTGACTTTACTTACCCTATGCCAGTTTGGCCGTGGTTCATGTAGCAATCCCGAGATTGTTACCTTGGAGGTTCTGCTTTTTAATTTAGCTCGAAACTGTTCAAATTCTTTCAGCAGAACCTCCCTTCTAGTCCTTTCAATGTCTTTGGTACCAACGTGGACGACAACAACTGGACCCCTCCCACTCCAAGTTCCACTCCAGCCCTGAGGAGACGCCCTTAACTCTGGCACTAGACAGGCAACACAGCCTTTGGGACTCGTGCTTACAGCTGCAAAGAACAGTACCTATCCCCCTAATTTTACTGTCCCCTATCACTACTATGTTCCTAGTTCTCTCCCCCCCCACCGCCCACTCGTCCCACAGTGCTGTGGTCAGTTTGCTCATCCTCCCTGCAGTCCCCACTCTCGTCAACACAACTTCCAAGAATGTTGTAACTGTTGGACAATTGCAGGGGCTGAGGCTCCTCAAGTGCTACCTCCTGGGTCCCCATACCTGCTTCACTTGCAGTCACACCCTCCTGTCCCTGATCACAGACCAAATTTCAATTTTTAAAAATTTATTCATGGGGTATGGGCTTCACTGGCTGGGCCAGCTTTTATTGCCCTTCCCTAGTTGCCCTTGAGAAGGTGATGGTGAGCTGCCTTCTTGAACCGTTGCAGTCCATGTGGTGTAGGTACACCCACAGTACTGTTAGGGAGGGAGTTCCAGAATTTTGACCCAGGAACGGCAGTATATTTCCAAACCAGGATGGTGGGTGACTTGGAGGGGAACTTCCAGGTGGTGGTGTTCCCATCTATCTGCTGCCCTTGTCCTTTCAGATGGTAGTGGTCGTGATTTTGGAAGGCGTTGTCTAAGGAGCCTTAGTGAATTCCTGCAGTGCATCTTGTAGATGGTACATAACTGCTGCTACTGTGAGTCAGTGGTGGAGGGAGTGAATGTTTATGGATGTGGTGCCAGTTAAGCCAGCTGCTTTGTCCTGGATAGTGTCAAGCTTCTTGAGTTTTGTGGGAGCTGCCCTTATCCAAGGAAGTGGAGAATATTCCATCACACTCCTGACCTGTGCCTTGTAGATGGTGGACAGGCTTTGGGGAATCAGGAGGTGAGTTACTTGTTGCAGGATTCCTAGTCTCTGACCTCTTTTAGACACAGTACTTATATGGTTAGTCCAGTTCAGTTTTTGGATAATGGTAACCCCCAGGATGTTGATAGTGGGGGATTCAGTGATAATAATGCCATTGAACATCAAGGGTCGATGGTTGGATTCTCTCTTGTTGGAGATGGTCATTGCCTGACACTTGTGTGGCACGAATGTTACTTGCCACTTGTCAGCCCAAGACTAGATCTTGTCTAGGTCTTGCTGCATTTGGACGTGGACTGCAGCAAGAACCTAATCTGAAGGGTGTGACCACCTCTTGGAGTAAAGCGTCCAAGTAACTTTCCCCTTCCTTGATGTGGCACAGTGTCTGCAGCTCGGACTCCAGCTCCTCAACTCTGGTCCAAAGTTCCTCAAGCTGCAAACACTTACTACAGACGTGTTCGCTCTGGATCACCTTGGTGTTCAGTTCTACAGCAACATCACATCACCCGTCCTACCATCACTATTGTATTTTATTTAATTTATTTATTAATTAATTACTCTAGTACCCCTGCTCTTTACACTTTATTGTAATTAATTTTTTTTTGCACACCAGTATCCATCTTATAATTAAGCTATTTTAAGAAAGAGAAAATAAGGACTGGAGACCTAAATGCAAACTAAAGACCTTAATTTTACTTTAAAGACCAGAAATACTCACCAATCCTACTCGCCTATCAGCTGCTCTTGCCGCTCGCGTTTTAAAATGAAGCCTCCACACTCTCGCCGCGTGCGTTTTAAAATAAAGCCTCCACACACTCTCGCTGCTCGCGTTTTATAAAAACTGTACCATTGGGATGGCGTTACCTGAACCATGGCGAATCGTATAACTCGGGCTGTACAGGGGGCTTTAAACTGAACAGTGGGGGCAAGGGGCCACATGAAGGGAGATTTGAAAAGTTGGGAAAGAACAAGGAAACAGCGCAGAGTAGCGATACGGGTAAAGGTAACGAGTGTGACATGAAGGCACAGTGTAGAAACATGAGTGCGTCAGCAATAATATCCGGGGAGGGAAAAATGGTAAAAAAAAAGAATTAAAGGCTCTTATCTGAATGCACAAAGCATGCATAACAAGATAGATGAATTAATAGCACATAGAAATAAATGAGTGCGATATGGTTGCAAAGTGACCACAGCTGGGACCTGAATATTCAGAAATGCTGTTGGAGCTGCAATCATCCTGTCAAGGGGAGGGTATTTTATTACATTCATGACTTATTCCTTGTGGCTGTTGGAAAGGGAGTCAGGAGGTGATTCGTTTGCTGTGGAATACTCAGCTTCTGACCTGCTCTTGTAGCCATAGTATTTATATGATCACTCCAGTTAATTTTCTAGCCAGTGATGACCCCAGGATGTTGATGATGGAAGATTTGGCTATGGTAATGCTGTTGAATGTCCAGGGGAGGTGATTAGACACTCTTGCTGGAGATATCATTTCTTGGCACTTGTGTGGCACGAATGTTACTTGCCACTTGTGAGCCCAAGCCTAAATGTTGTCCAGGTCTTGCTAAATTCATATACGGACTGCATTATCTGAGAAGCTGCAAATGGAACTGAACACTCTTGCAATTGTCAGAAAACATGTCTACTTCTGATCTTATCAGGGAAGGTCATTGAAACAGTGGAAGATGGGTGGGCCCAGGACACTATCCTGAGGAGCTCCTGCGTTGATGTCCTGGGACTGAGATGACTGGCCTCCAACAACCACAACCATCTTCCTTTGTCCTAATTATGTATCCAGCCAGAGATTTCCCCATAATTCCCATTGACTTTAATTTTGCTAGAGCTCCTTGATGCCACACTTGGTCAAATACAGCTTTGATGTCACAGGCAGTCACTGTCACTTCATCTCTAGAATTCAGCTCCTTTGTCCATGTTTAGATCAAAACTATAATGAGGTCTGGAGCCACGTGATCCTGGTGGAACCCAAACTGAGCATCGGTGAACAGGTTGGTGAATAACTGCCGCTGTGGATGACCATATCCATTATTTTTATGATTGTGAGTAGACTGTTGGGATGGTAGTGAGTCAGATTTAATAGGTCCTGCTTTTTGTGGACAGGACATACCTGAGCAATTTTCCACATTGTCTAGTAGATTCCAGTGTTGTCGCTGTGCTGGAGCGTCTTGGTTAGAAGCACAACTGGTTGTTGAGCACGGGTCATCTTCACTATAGTTGTTGCCGTCAAGGTGCGTAGTCTTTGGTGCATCCATGCTCTCAACCATTTCTTGATATAAATAGAATTGACTGCTGTGATATTCAAGATCTTGGGGTGACACTGATCATCCACTCTGGCACTTCTGGTTGAAGATGGTTGCAAAGTATTCAAGTGCTGGGCTCTGCCATCATTGAGAATGGGACATTCATAGAATTCCCTTCTCCCATTTTTTTAAATTGTCCACTCACTGGATGTGGCAGGACTGCAGAACTTTGTTCTGATTGACTCTTTTAAAAAGTAATTCAATAAACAAACTACTCAAGTGCATTCTGTCGTGCATGGTTAGCAGCAAAGAAAATGTGGCGTGGGATCAGCAAGACTTTGTTGGTTTTTGTGGCCATACCAGGCTGTGTGTTTGAACTATTTAAGGTCTCACCTGTACAGGCCAGCAAAGAGATCTTGACTGTTTGGCCAGCACTTCCCCAACATTTTTCCGGTGTGACCTCGTTTTAATACCTCAGACATCATGTGACACCTGAATGAAAATTTGGAGGGGCATGAGATTTGTTGAGTGGGCAGGTGGAGGAGATTCAGCTGTTGGCTGAGCGGTGGGTGGGAGGCTTCAGGTGTTGGGGTGAAGGTTAGGGTCTTCGGCTGTTGAGTAAGGAGGGTGGAGGCTTCAGCTGTTGAGCGTGGGGTTGAGGGGGGCTTTAGTTCTTAACTGGAAGGGTAGGGGAACAGGAGTTGTGTGCGTAGAGCTGATGAAAAGATAGGCTTTCTACAGGAAAAAAAAACAAAAACACCTACTTACCACCCGAAGCCATTTTCTGAGTGGCAGGGTGAAAAGGAAAATCAGAGGCAAAATCAAGTGAGTTGCTTGGAGTTCTGTAATAAGATTGGCATTGGAATACTTCATTTTTTTTGCCTGCTCTGTATATTGCAAGGAATTGTCAGACAGTGCCTGCTCCGATGTTAGGTTAGCCTTCCCAGCTCCATTTTGTTAATCACTATAACCCTGCTGTCTGCTTGTAACCAGTTTACCGACACAATACTACTGTGGCATCCCAATAATAGCTTTTTCTACTGGAGTACTAATTTGCATAACGCTTAACCATGATGCTGCATTTTATGTATATTGAAGTAGTATCAATGATCTAAAGTGAATCAGTTTTGTTTTATCACATCCTCAAAATGTGAATGATTGAAGCAGTGGTACAGTTAGACTGGGAGAGAGGTATCTAATAAAAATGGGCACTTAGCCACAAGCCATAAATCCATATAAAAGCAAACTTCTAAGAACCCCATACTTACATGAGTAAGTTAATAATTATACCAATTAATGAAAATACATAACTAGATGTATTTATCAGTGTTTCAATAATTTTTTTGTGAATAATTTTAATTAAATAATTCATTTACAAATACTTAAACTTACATAGTTATTGCACAATATTTATCATTTAACAAATTTATCTCACTAAGTACTATTTCAAAGCTACATTTCTATTCTCTCATGCTGAAATAATTTATAATTTATAAATTAAGATCCAAGCATTACTGCAAGAATAATTTTATGGTAAACATGATGGATAAACAAGGTGGGGAATAAATTCTATCACTTTGTCTCTGTTCTTGATTGTCATGATGGTCAGAAGGAAATGGTACCTGAACTTGACCATTAGAAGATTCATGAAATAACCTGTAATGACTGTTAAAAATTTTTTGCCCAGGTGCAGAAGCATTAGTTTACTGTTTTGCCGGGATAGCATGACTGAGAACAGTGTTTTGATGGGGCTTTCAGTTGAAAGCCCACATCCTAACTCTCCATTTTATGGTGTAAGCTGTTTTTAACCAGAGCAACGCTGATGCTGTTTCATTATTTTCATTTTAGTTTTAACTTGTGGATTTTGTTTGAATGTGTATTGTGGAAATATACAACTTGTTCTTTAGCCTATACAGTAATTTTGTGACACCATCTATGAATGCAACAGCCACTAGAGTGGTGGGACATTGTATGGTTACTTTTGGCTGTACCATCATGTATGTGCACTTAATGTACAAAAGAAATCCTGCCAGTATTTAAATCAGGGCACCGATTTATAAGTGAAACAGTACAAAGTTTTTAAATTGCTAATTAACAATCTTGCTGAATTCTTAAAATTCTGGAAGTTTGTTCTTATTCATGGAATGTGCGTGGCACTGACAAGTTGAGAATTTGTTGCCCATTCCTAATTGCCCTTGAGAAGATGGGAGTGAGCAGAGGTTAATCAACATTTAATGGTGAAAGATTTGGGTGGACTTGCCAGAATCCCTGATGAAGAATCCCACTTAAAATGTTAAACCTTTTTCAGATACTAATTGACATGCATTCCCTGAATTTATGTAATACGATAGTAATATGCATATTATGGAACTGTAGATATTTGAGCATTGCTGAAAAAAGAGACATGCTGTCAAAGCTTTTCATTTTGCACTCATCAGGAAAGATTCAAGAATGCCGAAATTCAAAGGGGGCAACAATTTGTACTGCAGGAGAAGGGTGCTGATTGGTTGGCAAGTTGACTCTGTTGCGGCATTAACATGGAGAATGCACCAGAAAACGATTGACATCCATGCTTCTGTTTAATTCAAAAATGCATGCTGCCTGGGCATGTTCTTTCTGCTTGCAGAGGACAGGGCCCTACCTATGAATATATGTAGTTTCTAGCAAGTGTAAGTTAGCCACGTTACAAGCCGGACTGATGATTAGCATACTCTGGACAGCACTTGCTGAACAATCCCATCGCGGAATCACATCAAACATTAGATGTTGTGTTGAGTTTTTCCAGAAGGTACATATATTCGTATGTAGGGACCTGTCCTCTGCAAGCAGAAAGAACGTCTCCAAGCAGTGCATCATTTTCAATTAAATAAAAGCATGGTGGACAATAATTCCCTGGTGCATTCTCTGTGGCAACATCTCAACCAGAGACTTTCTAACCAATCAGCACCCTTTTCTCATACTGTATAAGTTATTGCTCCCTTTGAATTTTAGCATTCTTGCGTCTGCCCTGATGAGCTGAAGACTAAAAGCTTCAAGAGCATGCCTCTCTCTTTCAACATTATTCAAGTTCTGTACTATCAAGCGACAAACTGTATTTGTTGATCTAATGTGGGGGTTTTATATTTCCAGATTACGTGAACAGGAGAGGAAAGAGGCTGAAGAAGCTGTCCAAAAAGAGATTGAAGAATGGGAGAAGAATCTACGAGCCCTGGCTGAACCTACCCGCATGGAGACACTTTGGGAGATCCCTGCCATTGGTCATTTTCTGTGTCTGGCTCAGCAGATCCTTAATTTGCCTGAAATTGTCTATTTTGACCTTGAACGTTGCCTTCTAATGCCCCAGTGTAGTGGTTTTCTGGCTAAGATAATGACTTCTTTGCTGAGCCCTCATCATCGCCGAGCAACTTTGCACCGGAAGCCACCATTGCCCTACAAAATGTGGGAAGCTGCACTGAAACGAAGAGTACTTCATTGGTATGTAGTGGTCAGCCAAGCAGAAAATCGTAATCTACATGCTGAGAAATTGGGCCTTAGTCCACAGTTTTTCTGTGTTCTGGGGGAAACTAGCCCTTTGGAAATAAAAGCTTTCCACCAGTTAACATTTTACAAACGGGTTTGGTTACTGAAAGGCTTGTGTGATTATGTATATGAAACCCAGAAAGAGGTCCAAGATGCAGTTTTAGGGCAGCCCATCCACGAATGCAGGGAAGTGATACTGGGATATGATTCTCATGAGAATGCCTATGTCCATTTCCCACAGTTTTGTGGCGCAGACTTGCGGATTTACAAACAATCTCCTCTTCCACCCCCTGAATTTCCTATCCCACCTATCAAAATCTACAGGATGTCACAACAGAGATCAGTGGAGGCAAAAAGTGGACTTTCTCCTGAAAGCCATGAGAAACCAAAAAGTAACAAAAAGGAACCCAGTATCAAAACAACACATGATTCTAAAAAGTCCAATGAAGGACTTGACTCTAGCGACCTGGAGGATTTTTATTTAAAAGTAGAACCTGGTCCCCAATTCCTTTCTCAAGAAGGTGAAGAAGAAATAAAATTCAACTGTGAATGTAAAATCCATAGAACTTCAACAGTGAAAAAAGAAAATGTTGGTTCCTGTAAAGAAAATTTAGTGAAGCCTGCTAGCCCTGGAGAGGTTGTAGGATATGGGGAACCTCTTAGCCCAGGAGAAATTAGAATAACTGAAAATGGGGAATTTTGTACAGATGACCCTGAACTAAGAAAGGGTGTGAAACCATTGACTGAGAAGGCAATCAAAAGCTGCAAAACACTCATTAATGGAAGCCATACTGAAAATTTGGATGTAAGCTGTCTGGTTGGTAAAATAAATAATATTTCTGCAAAACATTTCTTGGGGAAAATTGAGGAGCTTGAGATAGTTAAACTCCATGTCAAGAAAAAGAAGAAGAAGAAAAAGAAACTGAAAGATACTATGAATAAGATTTCACAGTTGAAGCCAGATATGGTTTGCCAAAATCTAATGAAGATTCGGAAGCCAGGAATCCAGAAGAAATCCCTATTGATAAAAAAGAAAACAAAACACAAAAAGCACAAGTCTGGTTAGTGGTTTCTCTGGTTTTCTATTTTGTAGGTAAAGGAAAAGATAAGTGAAACTAGTAAAAGTACTTTTTTTTCTGCTCAAAATCTTTAATATTTGGCACGGTGTACCTGGGATTGTTATAATCGCGTCTGTTTCATTAGTCTATGCCACACTAATAGAAAATAACCATTTGACCCCTTGAATTTATTCAGTGAGCTACTATAAGTGACAGCTGTAAATGCATAATTTTGTTCGTTCCAATTTATCAGCAGGCAGCATATTCAACCAGTGTTTGATGTGTTTTTGGATATACTGTTGGGATTTTTTCTGCATTAAATTGTGTGATATGTAAATACTGTAATTGTATAATCAGTTTAAAAGTGGTTGACTTGACTAGAAGCATGAAGAGGTTTAGCAGAAGTCATTGCTATTTGTTTATATTTTCTGGTGAACTCTTTTATACAGGTAGGGAAATTTTAATTAATGTTCAGAAGTGAGTATTTGTGTATTCCTAGGTAAGAGGGTTTGGCTGGAGACGGTTATAAAGCAGTGCAAAATATTGACTTAGGAATTCTTCGGCTACGGGATTGCTTATAAATTTCCGTTTGCGAGAATAAAAAATTCATCTTAATAGAATTTGGAGTTGACATCAAACGCCAAATGTATTGGATGATACAAGCTATAAAAGTCCAAGGCTCAGCCACTTGGATGGGATGTCAGAGGTTTGCTGACACCTGTGCAATCTTAACTCAGCTTAAGTATCACCTTCAGATGATAGAAAGGGACACATTTGAAAAGAAAAACAAATTGGCACTAAACAACTGTAACAAACTCTAGTTGTATTCATGAATGCAGAAATAGGCAATTCAGTCCATGCTGCTTCCTGAGCATTGCAGCTGGTGGTATCTCTTTAATCTCGGTTCCTTGCCTTCACTCCATGCCTTTAATATTCTTGCTTCCCCAGCAAGTATTGTGTCTCCTTTTTAAAGATTATCAATTTATTTTGCACCTATGACCCTCTGTTGTACTGCATTTCATATCATGGCAACCTATTGAAGACTTTTGTGGATTGACTTTTATGGATTTACTTTTAGCTCAATGTCAATGTGCTAGAACTCTTTTGAGTCAGAGGGTTCTAAGTTCAAGTCCTGCAATGGAGTTAGGAGCATATTTGGGCTGATGTTTAAGTGCAATGCTGAGAAAATGCTGCATTGTGGGATGTGCCATCTTTTGGATGGGATGAAATGTCAATCCCAGGCCTTGTCTCCAGATTGGTATAAGATCCTACAATGTTACTGAAAGATGAGCAGGTCCACATTCCTCCTTCAACAACCACCACTACCACCAAAAATATGTTATCTGGTCATGCTTGTTGATTTATGGGACCATGTGTGCTCTTTGGCTGCCTTATTTGTCTTTATAACAGTGAATGCACTTCAAAAGTAACCCATTGACTATAAAGCTCTTTCAGGTACACTGAGGACCTAAAGAGGCATTTATAAATGCCTGTTCTTTCTCAATTGGTTAGTTTGAATTTTTCCTTGTTCTGGGTTCCTTGCTGGAGACGGGCCATTTCTTAACTCCTCCTCTTACCTAGTCCCACTCCCTGTCTTCTCCCCATATCCCTACACATTCTTCCTTTTCAGCTAACAATCCAATTCCCTCTTGAATGTGTTAGCTGAACCTGATTCTGCCATACTGTCAGGCAGTGCATTCCAGATACTAACTACTCACTGCATGAGTGGTTTTCCTCATGTCAATATTGCTTCTTTGTTATAACCTTAAATCTGTGCCCTTTTGTTCTTAACTCTTCACCAGTGGAAGCATCCCTATCTACTGTGTCCAGACCCCTCAAAATTTTGAATACTTCTATCAAATATCCTCTCAGCTTTCCCCTAGGAAAACAACTTGCAATCTCTCTATGTAACTGACGTTCCTCATCCGCCAGGACTGTGTTCATGAATCTTTTCTGCATTCTGTCTAATCCCTTCACATCTTTCCTAAAGAGGCAATACTCCAGTTGAGGCTGCACCAGTATTCCCCACAAGTTTATCATAACCTCCTTGCTTTTATACTCTCTGCCCCTATTAATAAAGCCTAGGATGATGTATGCTTTATTAATTGTGCTTTCAACCTGTCCTGCCACTTTCAGTGATTTATGCACGTTATCCTGGCCCCCCTCCTGCATCCCCTTTAGAATTGTACTCTTTTTATTTTATATTGTCTCTCTGCATTCTACCTACCAAATTGAGTCACTTCACACTTCCCTGCATTAAATTTTATCTGCATCTGTCTGCCCATTACACCAATCTGTCTGTCTATTTGAAGATCTGCACCGCCCTGTTCACAGTTTGCAATGTTACCAAGCTTCATATCATCTGCAAATTTTGAAATTGTGCCCTGTACGCCAAGCTCTAAGTCATTAGGAAGAGCAATGGTCTTGACATCGACCCCTGGGGAGCTCCCCTCCAAACCTTCCTCTAATCTGAAAAAACATCCATTAACCGCTACTGTTTCCTGCCACTCAGTAACATGGATACAAAAATGGCTATTGTCCCTTTTATTCTATGAGCTATAACATTGCTAACATGCCTGTTGGACGGCACTTTTATCAATGCCATCTGAAAGTCCATTTACACCACATTAGCAACATTACCCTCATCAACCTTCTCTCTTACCTCATCAAGTAAC
The DNA here is from genome assembly GCF_964194155.1 of Cetorhinus maximus. Lineage (NCBI taxonomy): Eukaryota > Metazoa > Chordata > Chondrichthyes > Lamniformes > Cetorhinidae > Cetorhinus > Cetorhinus maximus. The sequence goes on from NC_135880.1 coordinate 164,630,033, forward strand.
TACAGCAAGGTAAGTATGAATTGCCCTTATCCATGCTGGCTTTCCTTAATCAACAGACATTTGCCCAAGTGACTATTATTTTGTCCTGAATTATTGTTTCTGGAACCTTCCCCACCACTGAGATTAAACCAACTGACCTGTTGGTGCTGGGCTTCTCTTTACACCCTTTTTTGAACAAGGGTGTAATATTTGCAATTCTCCAGTCCTCTGGCACTACACCTGAGTCCAAGGAAGACTGGGCAATTATGACCAGTGCTTCCGCACTTTCCAAACACTTATTTCCCTCAGTTTCCTTGGCTGAATCTCATCCGGTTGTGGTGCCTTATCAACTTTAAGCACAGGCAGCCTATCCAACACCGCCACCTAATAGATTTTAAACCTTTCAAGTGTCTGAATTACCTCCTCTTTCACCATGACCTGCGCATCATTTTGTTCCATGGTAAAGACAAATACAAGGTATTCATTTAATACCTAGCCATGCCCCTTGGCTCTGTGTGAATCCCCTTTTTGGTCCCTAGTTGGCCCCACTCCTCTTTTACCACCCTTTTTACTATTTATATGCTTATAGAAGACTTTTGAATTTCCTTTTATGTTAGCTGTTGGTCTCTTCTCGTACTCCCTCTTTTTCAGTTTTTCACTTCTCCTCTGAACCTTCTATATTCAGTTCTCTATTGTCCACCTGATATCTAAGCTAAGCCTTACTTTTTCTTCTTAATCACTACCTCTCATGTCATCCAGGGAGCTCTAGATTTGTTTGCTCTGCCTTTCCATTTCATGGGAATATATTTTGACTGTACCTGAACAATCTATTTTCTAAAGGCAGCCCATTGTTCAAATACCGTTTTGCCTGCCAACCTTTGTCCCAGGTCAACTGGAATCGGATCCATTCTCACCCCATTGAAGCTGGCTTTCCCCACAGTTAATTATTCTTACTCTGGATTGTTCCTTTACCTTTTCCATAAGTAACTTAAACCTAATGGTACAATGATCACTGTCCTCTAAGTGTTCCCTTGCTGACACTTGATCCACTTGGCCCACCTTATTCCCAAGAACCAGGTGTAGCAGTGCCTCCTTTCTCGTTGGACTGCAGAAAATTTTCCTGAATACACTCTAGAAGCCCTTGCCCTCTTGGCTCTTTACACTTCCGATATAATGAGTTTCAATCCCTCTTTTGTGATACCTCAGGTTGGGGAGCCAGTTCGTCTGCACTTCCTCTGCTTTCGTTGATTACAAGGGGTCCGTACAAAGAGGTGAGGGGTTCCACAGGCTGAGCGAGGAATTCGTGTAACTCCTGGTGGTAGCTCCCAGAATAAAGGGCCAAGCCTGTGGTCATGTGACTTGTAGCAGCCATCTTTTTTGGTCTAGCGGAAAGTCCTTATTAAAAAATTGGTAATAGAATTAAGTTTTGGATTTCTTTTCATACCATAAGGACCCAACACAGTCTTTATACTAATTAAAGTCTCCCATTATAACTACTCTAATTCTTGCATCTCTGTAATTTCCTTGCAAATTTGTTCCCCTGTATACTCTATAATTCCTAGTTTAATATCATCTGCAAACTTTGATGGACTTCCTCTATTTCTAAATCCAGGCCATTTTCTTTTATTTTTATGTGTGTTAATAAATAAGTAAAATGTGTGATAAAATGTGGGGCACTAGTGCTGATTCCTGGGCAAAATTGCCTCTCAATCCAAGAATATATATAATTATCACAACTTGGTCTCCAACCTTTTAAATAATTTCATATACGTACCGTATAGTTGTATTTTAATTTTTTGTGTCTCAGTATCAGCTGAGGAGGCTCATTAAATATAGGCTTTGAATCAGATATGACATCTATTGATAGTTCTTTATTCATCATTACAGTAGTTCAAATGGCTTTGTGTAGCTTATTGAGAATGATCTTACATGACAAAAATGTACTTTTTAATTTGTATTGAGCTTTTAATTTGGATTAGTTATTACTAGAAACAGCATGTAAGGCACCTAAACCCAGCATTGCTTCCTCAACAGGAGGACCACAAGCTTTAACCAGACAGGTTGGTTGCTGAAGATTTCACATTGTGCATCCCAAACTAGCACTATGTAGTACAAAAGGGCATATTTGGGGTGGGGGAGGCCAATGGTTTGACAGCAGACTGTCAGAATTCGCTAGCATTACCCCTCTGAAAGAATTCGCTAGCATTACCCCTCTGAAACTGACTGCAAATTCAGGTTTCTGGACATGTGCAGATAGTGACAGGTTGCAACTTCACGATTTCTGCACTGAGTGCTTCAACACAGGTTCTTGCTGCGATCCCCACCACCCTTTGTTGGCAATCGTTGAAATCAGCAAGAATTTTAACTTTCTCACTTCCATATTTCTGAAACCCTATAAAAAGTTGCACCTTGTTTAATCAAGTGTAACTGGGATGTTAATGGCAGTGTGATTAAGAAAATTGGAACACAACTTGTACTGAAAAGATAATTTCAGCGTGCTGTTAAAAGATTAAATAGATTTCTAATTTCAAAAATTTCTAAGATTTTTTCAGAATACCAATATTTTAGATTTCACCTCGGACAGTGCTAGAGCTGAAATTCTCATCAGTGAAAGTTAGAACTCTCAGTGAGACTTACTTTGAGGTCAGCCATGAGCGCCCTCCTTTTGCTGCTAACTGCAAACCCATGCCAGTGGTTACCTCGAGTGCTAATTATTTAATTGATTAGGTCTATCACATTCAATCATAAACAAGATTAGCTAATGTTTCATTGTTGATGGAGAGCACTTGATCTGAGGTAATTTCAAGAAGCAGGCGATCTATTATTGTGCTTTGTGTAAGTTAATAAGTTCTGCGTGATTTTGCAACCAATGACTAGGGAGTTCTGTTTTCCTTTAGTTTTGTGCAAAACCACCATGGGAGATAGATCAGATTGAAGCTGCGGCAACTTGATTTCTATTTCAAATCCTTAAAGAAAGTGGCATCTTTATTCGCTGTAGAGGAGGGTTGAGAATTGTATGTTTCACAGTGACACTGTTTAATGTTCAGTTACCTGTATATGAAATAATCAAATCACTTATTGGTTTGAAGCTGGAGTCTGGCTGTTAAGAGTGTATATTCCATCTGCTTTTCAGAGTGGAAAATCAGCTGGTAACACATGATGCATAGCAGTAACCAGTTTACAGAGTAAGTTTTCTCTTATTATCCCAGGATTGTGTGAATATTCATCTAGATATTGGGCAGGGAATGCTCTGGATTGTAGGGGATGAGCCATGGCTGGTGATGCTGAACACAAGAAAATACAAGAACACAAACAGGAGCAGGAGTAGACCATGTGGTCCAACGCACCTGCTCCATCATTCAATGCGATCATAGCTGACCTTGGGCTTCATTTACGTTTTCCTGCCTGCTCCCCATATCCTTTAATTACCTGAGACCAAAACTCTGCATCCCAGCCTTAGATGTGTTCAACAGTGGAATACCCACAACCCTCTGGGGCAGAGAGTGCAATGATTCTCAACTATTTGAGTGAAGTAATTTTTTCTCACCTCATTCCTAAATGAATTGGCCCCTTATCCTGAGACTCTGCCCCTGTCTCTCGGCGTCTACCCTATCAAGTCCCTTCAGAATTTTGTACCTTTCAATGAGATTGCGCCTCATTCTTCTAAACTCCAGAGAATATAAGCCTAATTTACTCAGCCTCTCATCATAGGACAATCCCCTCATCCCAGGAACTAATCTAATGAACCTTTGCTCTATCGCCTCCAGTGCAAGCATATCCTTTTTTAAATATGGAGACCAAAACTGCACATCGTATTCCAGATGTGGTCTCACCAAAACCCTGTACAATTGTAGCAAGACCTCTTTATTCTAGTACACCAATCCCCTTGCAATTAAGGCCAACATGGTATTTGCCTGCCTATTGGTTGCTGCACCTGCATGCTAACTTTGTTTTCCTTGTACAAGCACACCTGAACGTAACCCAAAAATGCAATGCCTAATTTTCACAAAACTAAACTGAAAGCCTAATCATCTTGCACTTTTCCAAGCACTCACTCTGTCCTCATGTCTTGTATCATAAAATTCTCAGATTTGTAGTTAATGATTTGACCCTGGTTTCTACTAAGCACATATATTTGGTACCAACATGGCTGCATTTTTTTTGGATCTATGAAATAAATACTTGCATTAATATAGCACTTGAGTGTGGAGAAGACATAGACACTGAGCAGAGAGTAATGGAATTTGGTGGGGGTGGGGGGGGTGGGGTGGGGGTGTGACTGAAGGCAAGGGCAGAGGGAAAGCTGAAACAAAAACAAAATGCTGGAAAAACTCAGGTCTGACAGCATCTGTGGAGAGGGAAACAGTTGACGTTTCAAGTCCATATAATCCTCCTTCAGAGCTCTGGAGTTTATGGAGCTGCAAATGTTGAGGTCAAGGACGGCAACATTGGGAAAGAAAATCCTCAAACCTCATTCCTCAGTAGGCAGAGGACAACTGCAGCGTTCTAGTGAAGCTTAAAGTAAGCTTGAGGAACAGTACTTAACAGCCTTCTGGACTCAACATTGTGGTCAGTAATTTTAGACAGTAATCTCTGCTCCATTTTGTTTCCTTTTCTTTGCTTCAGTCAGGAGCGCACCTGCTCTAGGCACATCTTTTGTTTCATTGTTTCTTTCCTTGTGCCAGTACCATTCTCTTTGGTCCTGGAAGATTTATGCCTTCTGTCAGTCAATCTCTCCTGACTTTCCCCCGATCACAGACCTTTCCTTTTGTCCTTGTCCCAGCCACCCCTTGCTTAAAACCAGTTACATCTCTAACATTTCACAAACCTGAAATGTTAACTCTGTTTCTCTCCACAGATGCTACCATAACTGCTGAGTATTTTGGCATTTCTGTTTTCCCTTCAAATTTCCAGCATCTACAGTATTCTGCTTTTCAATTAGGGATATCTTGATCCTGCGTTCTGCTATATTAGCTGCCTGTACAAGACAAGTTGGCTATTGCACGGCAAGAGTGCCTTACAGATCCCAGCCGAATTGGAGGAATTAATGTCCTCGAGACCCCTATTTGGAAACCATTCCCTCCATGTGCTGAAGCTGCTGATGCTTGAACTGATTGTGGGGTGGAGTTGGAGCTTGATGGCAACTGATTGGCACCTGATATACTGGTGTGCTGTATGTTGCCAATTCTTTCTACTTGGGGTTTGATCACATGCTGTCTGACCACACAGTATCTGATTGTGTCAGGCCACTTCACAGAGATATTTACTGTATGTAGGTTGGGTCTTGTGCAGTTGAGAATCTTCATTTATGGTTTCACATCAGCTGTTGAGAGAACTTCCAAGTATCAAGTGGCCAACAGCAGGCGAAAAGGGGAAAAGCGAGTGGGAAAAGAGGAAACCGTTCTTTCTATCTCTTCCCATCCCAAACCCCGAGTGTCCATCTCTGCCCCCTGCATGATTTCAACCACCACAACCCACATATACCTGGAATGACAGTTCCTGGCTGTAGTGGAGTGCCAGCCTCTTTACTCAATGCATAGCAGCAGAGAATTCCCTCTATTCCTGAGACAGCTATGCAACCATTCAATGGTTGAGGTGTTTCTCGGCTACTGTGCATGCTGGGTAAAGAGATCTTCATTACACAAAATCTGTTGGTTTCAGCTATTGCGTTTCACTCTTACCTGTGTTCAGTGAGAGGAAACATCCTCTCAGCATCTACTCCATCAAGCCCCTTCAGAATTTTATGTTTCAATAAGATAACCTCTTTCTCCTAAACTCCAATTAGTGTAGGCACAAACCCATTGTCTTAAGTTGTAAACTGTCTTGGTGCATTGAAGACTGCCCATAGTTTGTAATTTGAGTGTCTCTGAATTCAAGGGACAATTTGATCTATTTATAATGCTTTCTGGACTGTCAGCAAGTCTCTTCCTGTACGGTTACACACTAATTACAAATTTGCTGTCATGGATTGATGCAGTAGGCCCCTAAAATGTGGAGGGTTGGAAGTTTGCAATACAAGAATTCTCACAATGCACAAGTGTTTTAATTGGAAGCCATCAAGAACAATTGGAGCTTTGACTATCTTTTGAATTTGAAAGGCAAGCTTGTTACTTTATACCTAGCAATGGTAGTAATGTATTAGGTGTTAAATAGAGAAACATTTCAGTTGTGTTTTTGTTTTGTTCCAGCAGATGGAGTCATCTTTGTACCTATGGTATCCGTTAAAAAGGGTGGTTTTCTTCTTCCTTCAGGGGCAACATGATTGGATATGGAAGAGCAAATTGTTCTTGTCAAAAACTGAGAGCCCAGACTTTTTTTAAATCATTAACAACTTATAAATAAATCCTGGGATCTTCATTGAACTAGTTTTGAAATTTGTCTTTCAGGTCATGCATGGCCCCAAGCTCCATAGAACACTAATGCAGTCCATGAATAGAGAAGCCTGGACACCTTTGCAGTTATACATTTATTCACTGAGATAGCAAAGGGAGCTGTTTAAATGTGGCTTTTGGTTTTAAGTACCTCTACTTCGAATGTTGGTGAGTCTCAAGGAGCACTCCTGCTGTGCGATGTGTGTGCAGCCACACAGCAATCTGGAAAGCACTGCGTAAGCCTTGTTCCATGCTAACACATGTGTGTGACCACGCAAAAAGTTTAAAGGTGCTGTGCACAATAGTTAAATTTTGAAGGGAGCATTGGTCTTGCATAACTTAGAGGTTCAAGTACACCTGAAAGAGCCAGTTGCTTGTACATTTACAGCTTAGTAGAGCCAACAGCGCTGAGTGGCAAATGCAGACTATCCTAGATACGTCAGGCAATGAACCTTTGTCCTGGGAACCTTTTCATAGGAATATGTGCTATATGTCCTCCACCATTTTGAAGGAGATCTATCTTGAGCTGAGGATGTCAAAAACTTGAACAAGGATCTGAAACATGGTTTATCTTGGCAATAGTAATTCAGACTCCACATTGAAAATTGTCAGGCAGCCTATTTTCACATTGCCATGCACAAAAGCTATAGAAAACATCCTGTCTGCCATTTAAAGATATAGGAATAATTTTTTGCACAAAACATACTGCAGCCTTTGAGCTATAGTCAACCCATGTGAATCTATCTCTTACAGTCCAGTCCATATTTTGTTAGAACATGAATTTACCTGTTTGAATTTAGTGTAATTGACAATTTGAAAGAGCCTGTTCAGAACATTGTTTGTTCATTGCTGGAGTGTATTCTATCCCCACATTGTGTTCATGTGCAAAATGTGTATAATCACCAAAATTATTTTATCTGTGAATATAAGTTAATTGATTTCAGTGCTTTTTATACTGTAATTTTCCCATGTTAGATCAGGCTATTACCAGGATGCTAGAAGGCTAAATGTGATTTTTTTATTGTCTAGCAATTCCTATGTGGCCCTTGGAGCTGTAGTACTCAACTCAGTTGTCAACTCAGCAAAAATTTGGACATCCCTCATCTGAGATGTACCAAAGAGAAAGCATGTTTACCTTCATCATGACTGATTACTATGTCCATCTAGGATTGGCCCAAGTGATTTTGCAGATATTGTAAATCTCCACAAAAATGCATCTTTCTAGTACAGGGATTTGGTCTACTAAACTCCAGAGTAAGAAAATTCTTGTTGAAGAACTTTATTGGCCAAAAGGACAATCACTAATTTAGAATACAAACTAATAATTTTATTGGACAACAAATATTGATACTCAACATTTCACTAGTTGAGGCATGGCAGGATACACAAGTCCAATGCGAGTCAGTCTTTCTTTCCTGTGGATCCCGGGGCTTCTGGGTTTTTTCATGTTTCCTTGAACCTGGTCTCTTGACGTCCTTCAAGATTTTAAGTCAACTAATACAAATCCCTTTGCAGCCTTAAGACTTCAACTCTAGTTTCCCAGTCTATCTTTACTGCTAAAGCTTTCAGTCTGCTACACACTTCACAGATGCTTACTGAACCTCCCCCCCCCTCCCCACCCCCTTTAACTGACTGAACAATCTGAGATGAAAAGAACTCTGCTGACCAAGATCAGGAAGAGAGTTGGAATTTTTTGGGTATGAAATAAGAAATCATGGTTTAGAAAGCCTGATGCTGATGGGGACGATCAATGGTAAGAGAGATCGCGGTCAACAAAGAACGATCTTTCTAAAGAGCCTTGCAAACTGGATGAATGTACTGCCAATGAAGATGATCCATCCCTCCAGAGCAAGATTAACATGGAGGCCCATGGTCACCAACAGCCTCTTAGGGCATGGTATCTGAAGAGAGAGAAATTCACTTTATTAAGGCAGTTACCTTTAGCCCCAATACCAGATTCTAATACTGATTTCTATTCTACTCTATTCTTACAGAAGTCCTCAATCTCTGTGACAATTATTTTAGACACTGCTAACTTCCTAGCGAGTGCTCTACTCATAAGTCCTAACCCTTTCCCCTGACAAATGTCCCCCAGCAATTGACCTGTGACGAATGTTATCCCTTGGCAAGTGCAAGTGCACCCCTTTTTTTTACTCTTTACAGGTATATTTGCAATGTTTGCCCCAAGTATGTGCACCTGCGTCAACACAACTAACTATTTCTAACCAAATATTTGCAGCATTTGACCAATGGAAGAGTGTTCCTAGCTTCCCCACAGCAACCTAGCCAATCAGCTTTGCAGCCCTGGCCTCCCTTCTAACTGCTATCTAACTTGTCTCTTTTGACCGGAGGTCATGGAACACTTGGTGCTTTGACCATCTTCCTGACCATAATTTCAGTTTTTCTTAAAGCTATAACCATATTTGGCACTTTTTGAGACTTCAACTTTGAGATTTCTTAACAACGTATCCCAAAATTCTCGAATTATCCAAATAATACATACATATTAAGACTTTTCATCACTAAGTACAATTTGGGGATAACTTAAGCCTTATTAATTACACAAATGTGCCAACAAGGTGAAGTCTAACGCCATGCTCTTCATGAAGGAGGAATTACGTGATTATTTTATCACAGGGTTGAATCGTGGATGTTCATACTCATTCCCTTGGTTTCACACTAGTTTGCACAGTCCTGATTCAGAATTCTCTCTCAATATTTCTACTTGTACTGTAGCTCATGTAGAACACTGCAGTTGCCTCTCTGCTGCTAGCTGCCTATGGGCACTGTAGTTTTTAGTAAAAACATGCCAGTACATAGTTGTGTAAATTGTTCTTGGCTAATAGAAGATTAAAGTGATGTGATCTTGGATTTTTAGTTATAAGGTTTGTAACTGACCATCTATGATGCTGTTGAATTTTAGAACAAGTTGTGAATGGAGCAAACATTGAAGCATCTTTCAATCTTTCATATTTTTAGGGATGTAAACTAATTGTTTAAACTAAGCAGATGGTATAATGCCATTTCCTTGATTACACAAAATGTGTTTTAAAAACTATAATACTACTGTATATTCCCTATTAACAGTAATTTAAAGAGAATTTTTGGCAGAGATGTGTAAAAGGCAGATCTGATTAAATTTTTAGACTGTTGGTAAGCTCAAGGAAACACCTGACCCTCTTAGGTGGTCCATTTTTTCTCTGTCGCATGCTATTACTGGAAGCTACCAATGCTGTAATTAGGCTGCTCAAGACTGAGTAACTTTAATGGTCCTAATCCAAAATAAAATATTTTAGCCTACAAGATTCAATGGTGCATACGTCATTTGCCCTGCCCCCAACCAAACTGATTACTGTCTCCCTATCCTGCTTCCTCAGTGCATTTAGTTCTTTCTATATTTTCTACACACCATTGAAGTGTACCAGATTTTCCTGGAAAGAGGCATGTACTGTTAGTTACACTTCTATTCTTCCCCCTTCAGCTCAAAAATTGTGCCCTATAAACTGCTGAAAGTGCACGTTCATAATGGTGTGTCAAGGGCAGTGGGGCACCTAGGACCTTAGTGGAAGTTCACTACAATCCTGTAGTGATCTCCTTATCGAATAAAATTTATGGCTTAAAAGAAATGTGAACAATGGAGAAGGACATTGGGTCATATTAGGTACAAAAGCAGAAATAAAAAGATTTGATTTTTTTCTCAAAGGAAGAAAATAGAATGAAAACTTTAAAAATCTCTAAGTTCTACTTGTGGGATTGTTACTCCGTAGTTTGTTGTTCCCTTTCTGGGCCAGACAGGTTCATTAGCATTCTAGGAAGATGCATCTCTTGCACTGTTAAGTAGCAGCCCTAATTTTCTGTGGTGAATTTAGTTGGCAGTTAATGGACAAGTGCAGAAAAATCATGAAACTTGAGTGAATTTTGAGGATGAGCTTGTGTTTTTGCAAGGCAAATTGTCCAACAACTTATAATTTGCATTTCACCAGTATCCCTAGTCACTAGTTGCTAGACAATTTGCACAATAACGATAAGTGCCATTAAACTTGCTGATATTTTGGCAGGACAGTCTGGGCCATTAATTCATCACACATAACCTATATGTTGCACATGATATTCCTGTTTCTTTTTCTCAGTTACCTTCTCTGTCTCAAACTTTGGTAACCAGTGGCCTGACATGAAGAACAATATCTCAGCTTCATTATAGGAATAGGTCATATTAGACGCATTATCAAATCTTTATTTTACTTAAATCCAGTATTCTTTCATTTACCCTGTCTGGGACTCTGTATTTTTAGGATTTGTTGGAGTCTATGGTTTCAGACCATATGGTGAATCTCTAGAAAATATCCTGTAATTTCCTTTTATAAAGGAAAATGAATCTAAACTCTGGATTGTATAGCAGTATAGACATCCATTCTTAGAGCAGGGCTATCAAGCTTACATGTTCATGGGCTATGTAGATGTGCATCATGAAGCCACAAGCTACATGTAAAGTTTTTTAAGTCAATATTTCAGCAATTTGCATATATAGATTAGTTGCTGGATCGTATCACATACTGGTGTTCGGATTCTGATTTATCCGTTAGTGAACAGTCCTTTCCAAACCTCTACACTCATAAAATTCACAACCGACAAGCCAACAAATGAATTGAATCAGAATTCAGATTAAAGATCAGAATATCCTGCCCTGGAATCCTTTCCCAAAAGTCACAGGTTGAGCACTGCTGCTCTAGATGGCCATGGAAGGGAATGAATGAAGCAGGCAGAAACAAATCAGTACCAACATACAGGGGCAAAAATTGGAACTTTGCACTCTTGTGTACCTCAGTTGCATTAATCAAAGACTACACCTTTTGAGACTAATAGAATACATTTTCTACATCAAATTAATATTTGCCTGCTTGTCTGCACCAACAGTTTCCAAAGACTTTAAATCTGTGTAAATTACAAACTGCTTGCAACTGTTTTAAATGCTTGTTGCCTACTAATTGTGCAACCAAGCAAATTGTATACATTCATGCAGTATACCAGTGAAGCAAATTTTATTCTATGTAGTTTTTTTCTTGCTCTTGGCACACTCGCAGGGATTTCTGTCCTAAGTTTTGAAAGGTGGGATCAGATACCCATTTCTTATTACACAACGATAAAAATTACAAAAGCAAAATAGTCGCTTGGTAGTACAAAACTTGAATATTGCTGTAAAGAGAGACATATTGTCAAAGCTTTTCGTTGTCCATGCATCTGGACAAATGCAAGAATGCCAAATTTCAAATGATCACCGCAGTATATACTACAGGAGAAGGGGGTACTGATTGGTTGGCAAGTTGACTCTGATTTGCTGAGGCATTGTCATGGAGAAAGCAACAGGGAATTATAGGCTACTCAAGTTCCTGGATATTTTTTTTTAAAAAGGCACAAGCCTTGAACATATCTTTTTGTTTGCAGAAACCGGGTGCTTGCATTTGAATGTATGTCGCTTCTAGCAAGTGTAAATGAGCCATGTTACGAGCTCAGCTCATTATCTATTGCAATCGGGGTTGTTCAGCAAGTGCTGTCCAGTCGCAGAATCATATCAGACAGATAATTTGTTTTGGGTTTTGCAAGCGCAGACAGATTGAGTACAGCCTGCACTCTGCCAATTAGGAACAACTGAAGAAATGTGCTCTTTGATTCGAATTGACATCAAGACCAGCGGCAACAGCTTTATTTTTGTCCATGATGGGCAGATTATATGTTTACAACAAGAATAGATCCATAACTTGAGAAGGCTCGTCTACTCTAAAGCGATTGAACACAGGATTTTCATGACGCGCAATGGCAAATTCCACACACGACTACATTCTCAGAATAAAGCTCCTTTTAACACTGCTAAGTGCAAGAATTGCCCAAAGCCTCAATCTACTTTTACTGAGTAGAAGTCCTCCAGGTTTTGCATAAATCAGAATAACATGAAAATCCTAGCGGCCATGTGCTATAGACACAGACGCACAGATCAGAGTGGACATTTGTAAGTTTTTGGCCATGAACCAGACTGAATGAGTGTGACTGTGGGATACATATGTTAAGGAAGTATAGTACACATTAAATTATAGAAAATTCAGCACAGGCTATACAGACCACTTCTCTGCTCTTTTCCCATAACCTTCCCATAATATTTTTGTGTTCATCTAATTTCCTCTTGAATAACTAGATTGATAAAGATGCAACAACCATTTTTTTGAGGCACTCTATACTATTATAATGCTTTGGCAAATTCATCTCTCAAGTTCATATCCCCTTGTTGATAATTGCGGACCAGTGGAAATAATGAAGTATAACCAGTGAAAAGTTAACGACAGACATATGCCATTTGTGCACTCATCAGCCTACAATTTCTTTTATCTTAATGCACTGAAAAAGCATGAGTTAGTGAGTACAGAATTTAAAAAGTGACAAGTGCATTTGGAGCAGATACCTCTGCCACACCGTATTAACTCAATGTCATTACATTTATGTAGTACTTGCTTGAAGCTTTTCCCTGCCTGGTTGATGCTTTGTACTCAGTCTCTCTCTCACTCACTCACTTTTCCAGAACTGCTGCACCTAATTAAGGATCACTGGGAGTCGGAGCCTATCCTGACAGGCATTGGGCGCCAGGCGGGGTACACCCAGGATGGGACATCAGTCCATCACAGGGCGCGCTCACCTCACTCACTCGTGCGCGCTCTCTCTCTCTCTCTCTCTCTCTCTCCTCTCTCTCTCTCTCTCTCTCTCTCTCTCTCTCTCTCTCTCTCTCTCTCTCCCCCCTCTCTCCCCCACTGGGGGACAATTTACTGTAGCCAATCCACCCGATCAGCAAGTCTTTGGACGGTGGGAGGAAACTGATGCACCCAGACACCCAAGGTCAGGATTCAACCCAGATCCCTGGAGCTGTGAAGCGCTCTGCAACTACAAATCTGAAAAAATATATAGTTTTATTAAGAACTTCCATCTCACCTTGGAGGCTTCAAGCCAATCCTCTGAAACTCTGCTCACTTTTGACAACTGTGATGAATTTCACCACAGCAGCTGAGATGACTCAAAACATTTTAAAATAATGTTTTGGGTTATTTTATTTAGAATGTTATTGATTGTTTTTAAAAAGTCAGTTTTCCCTATCTCTCAATGTTAATGGATCCTTTAAAAATTCAAGGATCCGGATCAGTACCCTTGCCAAAATCTAACCTGTTCTTCCTTGGGCCATATCCTATCTGTGTACTAAGTTTTGTTGGAATCCGTTCATTTGGCTTTTTTTAGATATATTTGCTAACAGACTGACAAGTGGGTGAAAACATTACTTCCATCCACCTTCAATGATGGAGGTAAAAACTTAGGCTGACATATTAGATGTAGCACAGAGGGGAAGCTAATTTGGTGTTGTATGGTGGGACCACAGGCCATCCACGTTCCGCCATAATCCATCCCAACTGTTGTGCTAATTTAAAATTAGTGCTGTTTGTGCTTTCTGAATAGATAAATGCATGACTGCTGAGCCATGCAAATCAGATGGGCTCAGTTTTAATCTTTTATTTATGATGACTTAGCTGTTCCTGCTGAGGTGGGTGTAGAGTGCTGCAGTTGGTCTGCTTCTGATCTAAAGCTTAGAAAAATCAGTTAAGGTTTCTGTTATTAGGTCACCACTACTTGATAGCATGTGTATGTGGTGCACCTGATTACTCTTGACATTCATGTTCCCCACAGCCAAATAGCTAGTCAACCCTGTGTCTATATTCAATTACAAGAATAGTCAGTTCATGAGGTTCATCCCGAGCAGTTCTGTGACACAGGACTCTGTGCTCTACGGGCTGTTCCCAGGGACACACACCGAGACAAACATCAACTGCAGCTGGAGGATCATCAACTCGGTGAAAGACGCGCTTTGGTCTGCCCGAAACTTGTTGGTCTTCCAGCACAAAGATTTGTCCCCGACCGATTGTTGCGGACTGGCACAATCCAAAGTCCAGGACTACGTGCTGAGGGACGCACTAAAGCTTGGGGCAGCTGCCGCAAAGGCGCAATGGGGAAGGGTCGCTGTCTAAGACCTTTCTACCACAGCGCACCGAGAGACTGGGAACTGTTTAGAGCCCCTCGGGCTGTACAGATCAAAATGAAAGGCTGTAAATGACTGTAATATTGTTTGTACTGATGCACCTGGTGATACATTTTGTAAAAGTTTAACCTGGATTGTACCCTTGTAATGTTGTTTTTGAAATGGTTTTGAATGTGATTGAAGATTTTTATGAATAAAGTATATTTTTACAATAAAAAAAAAAAAAAAATAGTCAGTTCATGAGGAAACTGGTCTCCGAAGAGCTGGTGAAACCAATTGAAAGAAAAGGGAATTGGCATTAGAATATCACTGAAGTAGGATAATTGCTGGCAGTGAATTGCAACCCAATAAATTATTCTGTTCATCAATTTTTTAATCTTTTAACGGCAACATCTGGAAATGAATTATCAGAAACTTTTCATATTTGTGATGTGAGGCAATATATGTGCCTTGACTATTAGTTTTATTTTCAGCATTAGTTTGCCAGATAATCCATATATGCTGCAGCCTTGTTTTCTGCCATCTTAATTCCTTATGTAGCACAGGTCCCTGGTATAATGCTTGTAAAATAGTTGCCTTAGTTGGTGAAGTTAACTCTTCATTAAGTTTGCAAGAACAATTTTTAATTTGAAATGTAAACTTCAGGATAATTGATGCTTAATGTTCTGAGGAGCTCTAGTTACTTAAATGTGCTCATCTCATGCATGTTCTCAGCAAAGAAACCAGATTCTGAAAAGGCAGACGAGAAGAAGAAGAAGTTGATACCACCACCGTTGCCTACAATGCCACAGTTTCAGGTGGGTTGTCTAACAAATTAACACTTTAGGAAGCAACTTGGGTAAGCTTCAAGACGTGAAGTTAATATCAGAAACCCGAGTTATAGTGATTAGTATAGGTAATTATGTGGATTTTAAGTGATTGGTTTAATTTAATGCAGATTTGTTAAAAAGAACAAATTTGTGCTGTTATGCAGATTGTTAATTCACCATAATGTTGGACGGTATTATCCACTATTTGACATTATACACATTGCTTTCGCATTGTTGTTTGATTTATTTTAAGCATAGTCTACCATCCCTACCTATTTGTTTTTCCAGTATGTTATGTATGCCATCACCTCTAGAAGCTATGGTACCAGAGTGCCTGGCTGTATACAGACTGTCTGGCTCGGGAGCAAGCATCTTGATCTTGATTTCACGTGTTTGATATATTATGTCTTTATGCTTTTAGTCTCTTGGGGACTTGAGTCTAGAGTTCTACAAGTTGATGAATTGTCACATTGAACCTTTAGCTTCCACCAGTCTCCAAATGTTTCTTTGGGAAATGGGCAAATCTGTTGCCTCAATGTGAAAATTAATTAAATTAGTTCCTGGTAGTCATGTCTCCTTATTAGACACTAAAGCAAGGATGACTTTTATCTATTTGAAATTCATCCTGAACTCTTCAGATAGCTCTGCTTTATTATTTGTAACTGCACAACATGAAAAGGATGCTGGTCAAAGTAGATAGGCCAAGTGTTTGAGTAGAGGGGAAGCACTCCGTGTGAGTGGTTTGACAAGTTTGTCTTTTAAAAAGAAAATAGGCTTGAACTATCTCCTATTTGAATTTCATTTATTTCTGGTTTCTGATCAGTGGAACGTTATTGTTGTTTACAATAACATTTACCAATCAGTGTTACTGTAAAAAGCAATGCTACAAGCCAGAGCACTCTACATAGCCCCGTAATCAACCACCACCACCACCACCACCCCCACCCCCACCCCCTGCCCGAGCCCAAATTGCAACAACAGTGTTTGTGGAAGGGATGAAATGTTCGCAAAGTAGTCTGAAAATACATGTCCCAGCTCATTTCCTATATTTCTGGCAGTTAAGTTACTGCATAATGCTGGTGCAGACACGATAGGCCAAGTGGCCTCTCTCTGTGCCATAAACTTTCTATGATTAATACAAGAATTAAAAATTGACTTAAAAGGCTGACTCCATTGACTTCTCAAAGAGATGAATAAATTCACAAATTAGTGAACAAATAGATAATTTTATGTTCATACATTATGGTTTGATAGAAATACGAAATAAGTTCATGGGCTGGGACAAGTATATAGTCTATTTGTCAAAATCGGTTATTAATCACAAACTGATTATTTGGCTAAATATTTACTTAACCTATCAATTGTTTCCTATCAACCATGTTGCTTCTGTGCTGTCGACTCTAACTTTTTTTATGGTTCAAAATGAATCCTCCTAAGTGTGCTTGGTTGTTACATTCCTACTGTTACTGTAAAATGTGGGAATACCTCTTTGGATCTCCTGATCAGGTAATTCCACGTATACACCGGCGCAACCTCTCTATTAATGGTCCAAACCGTGTCAATTAATGTTTGGATTATTTTCTGAAGTCCTGTTTCCACCCCACTCCCTTGCCGAGTGAAAGGCTAGCTCTTCACTTTTCCTAAGTTGTCCCTGAAGCCTCTGCATTCAGCAGCTTGAATGCCGTAAAGGAAGGAAGAGTCAAAAGCAAGGGAAAATTGGACGGCATAAGATAAATAGAGGTGATTGAGAGACATTGAGTAGACAGCAAAGTGGTAAACAGGAAGGAAAGAAAGAAGCAGATGAAGCAAAAGACCTGTTCGTTGCAGAATAACCACTCCTAGTAAGATAGAGGGATGCAAAGGTGCAGCATTTTATTGAGTTAATTCCCCCCCCAAAATGTTGAACATCAAATCAAATAGTTTTGTTTAAATTATCAACTGGCCTGAACAATCCATTAGCAAAGGCATGTGGATGTCCTTATATTGATGAATTCAGCACAAGAGACTTCATGCCCTTCAATCTATGTGGTTTACAACTATTTATACATTAAGTATCTTGACTCTTTATTTCTGGTTATATCTTAATTTTAGAATGAGCATAACTGACTTGGGTGATATTTTCATCCTTTCGAAGTGGACAGGAAAGCATGGTGGACAGCCCAAGTGTTGTGTATCCATGTATAGGTGCAAACTTTAGTTCATGGGCTTTGTGGGTGTGCTTATAGAAAATGCTTTTCTTGTGAACACAAGTTTGTGTTGGGAGAAAGTATGCATTCAAGCAGCACTATGCTAAAAAGGTCCCAGCCCATTCTTATGTATTATATAACTCCCACCCTACTGAGTTTGAAGTGCAGTTAATTTTTCCCTCTTAGTATTCTTACAATGATTTCTTACTGAGGGACAGTTCCTTTGGGGTGGGGAGGGTGGTGACTGGCAGCGCCTATATTCCTCAGCAAAATGGGCATTCGTGAAATGAGCTTGGTGATGAGTCTTGTTAGGCTATATGAGCACTAATGTCCTCATTACCTATCCATATGTGCAGTACCAGCTATCATTGAACCTCGGATCACTAAAGCCCTTTCAATGCCACTTTGACCTTATTAGGAAGATTAGCTAACTCAATAAATGCTGGGAATCAACCTGGGACTTTCTTTTTATGCACAGTAATTTACTACTTTAATCAGCTTGGCTTTTGAGAGGGCACAACTTCCATTGATTTTTTTTAAAAATTAATTTCCTTTTCCCAATGTATGTAGTAATACAGTATCACTTACGAATTACCTTTAGCTGTTCAACATCGACACGTGTTCACATGCATGCTTTCTTTAAGTTTTTTGTGAACTTACAATTATTTTGCACCGTTGGATATGTTTTCTTCACATTGTGATTTCAATATTTTCAAATGGCACATTTGCTTTGGTTATTTCTATTAAGAAAAAAGGTATGAAATGTAGTAAATGAGTTTGTCTGAAGTTGTAAGATGCCATTAACTGTAAAGTACTTTTTTGTAATTTTATTTTATAAACTTTAGCATAGTTTGTTCTTTGTACACCCTGGTGGTTGTATTAGAGCTCTCTTAAGTTAGTAATTTTTTTTTTCATTTCTCTGTATAGCTCATTTGCACTAGTCTTGATGAACTCAGGGAACTCATTGCCAAAATGGAAGGAGAGCTAAAAGAACTGGAAAATAATAAGAAGAAATCTGTAAGTAGCTGATCTCTTTGCTCTGGATCAAAATTTGAAAATCAAAAATGC
>NC_135880.1:165328510-165331010 GCF_964194155.1 Cetorhinus maximus
ACACACACACACACACTCACACACATACTCACACACACACATACACACACTCACACTCGCACACACACATGCTCACACACACGCACTCGCACTCACACACTCTCACACACACACTCTCACACACACTCATGCACACACTCACACTCAGACTCTCAAACTCACACACACACTCACACACACACCCACACTCACACACACAAACATCACACTCACTCACACACACATACACATACTCACACTCGCACACACACACACACACACACTCACACTCACTCACACACATGTTCACACACACTCACTCACACTCGCACACACACACACACACTCAATCATACTCAAACACACTCAGACACACACACTCACAATCTCACACACACACACTCATTCGCACACACTCACATACACACACACACACACTCACACACATTTGCAACACTAACACACACACTCTCTCACACACTAATACTTACACACACACACACTCACTCTCACACACACACACTCACACACACACACTCAGACACCCACACACACAGACACACACACACACACACACTCACACACTCACACACACACACACACACTCACTCACACACACATACACACTCTCACACATGCTCACACACACACACTCTCACACATGCTCACACACACACACTCACACATACTCTCACACACACACTCACACACACACTCACACACACACACAGTCACACACACACACACACACAGACATACACACACTCACACACATATGCACTCACACTCACACACACACACACACACACACACACTCAAACATACTCAAACACACACACTCACACACACACTAACTCACACTCACACACACACACTTACACACACACACTCACACACTCATGCACTCACACACACTCACTCACACAGACACACACACACACACAAACACTCACACAAACACACACACTCACACAAACACACACACTCACTCTCACACACACTGACTCACACATACACATGCACTCACACACACACACTCACACACACGCACACTCTCACACTCACAGACACACACTCACTCACACATACACACACACACACCCTCACACACACACTCACACTCAGGCACTCACACTCACACACACGCAGACTCACACACACACACTCACACACACATACTCACACTCACTCACACACATACACACACACACTCGCACACACACACATGCTCACACACGCACTCACAATCACACACACTCTCACACTCACACACACACACACACACACACAGTCACACACACACTCACACACACACAGACACACACACACACTCACTCACTCACACACATGCACTCACTCACACTCACACACACACACACACACTTAAACACACACTCATTTGAACGCACACACTCACACACACACTCACTTACACACACACACTCACTCACACACACACTCACTCACACACACTCATTCACACACACACGCACTCACACACACTCACTCACACAGACACACACACACACTCACACAAACACACACTCACTCTCACACACACTGACTCACACACACACATGCACTCACACACACACACACACACTCACTCACAGACTCACACACACACATACATACTCACACACACACACTCACACTCACACTCAGGCACTCACACTCACGCAGACACACACACACACTCACACATACACACTCACACACACTCGCACACACATACTCACACTCACTCACACATACACACACACTCTCACACACACACATGCTCATACACACGCACTCACACTCACACTCTCACACACACTCTCACACACACTCATACACACACTCACACTCAGACACTCAAACTCACACACACACGCAGACACTCACACAATTACACTCAAACACACTCACACACACACACACTCACTTACACACACACACTCACACATACTCACACTCACTCACACACATACACATACACACACACTCACACGTACTCACACACACTCACACACACACATGCTCACACTCACACACACACTTACTCACACACACACACTCACTCACACACACATGCACTCACACACACTCACTCACACAGACACACACACACACACACTCACACAAACACACACACTCACACAAACACACACACTCTCACACACACTGACTCACACATACACATGCACTCACACACACACACTCACACACACGCACACTCTCACACTCACATACTCACTCACACATACACACACACCCTCACACACACACTCACACTCAGGCACTCACACTCACACACACGCAGACTCACACACACACACTCACACACACATACTCACACTCACACACACATACACACACACACTCGCACACACACACATGCTCACACACGCACTCACAATCACACACACTCTCACACTCACACACACACACACACACACACAGTCACACACACACACACACACACACACAGACACACACACACACACTCACTCACTCACACACATGCACTCACTCACGC
>NC_135880.1:165355646-165358146 GCF_964194155.1 Cetorhinus maximus
TCACACACACACAGACACACACACACTCAAACACACACTCACACACACACTCACACACACACCCACACTCACACACACAAACATCACACTCACTCACACACACATACACACACTCACACTCGCACACACTCACACACACACATGCTCACACTCACTCACACACATGTTCACACACACACACTCACACTCACACACACACTCACACGCACTCATTCGCACACACTCACATACACTCACACACACACTCACACACATTTGCAACACTAACACACACACTCTCTCACACACTAATACTTACACACACACACACTCACACTCTCACACACACACTCACCCACACATACACACACACACGCACTCACACTCACACACACACACTCTGATACTCACACACACACAGACACATACACACACACACATTCACACACACACCCACACACTCACTCACACACACACTCACACACACATACTCACACTCACTCACACACACATACATACACACTCTCACACATGCTCACATACACACTCACACTCACACACACTCTCACACTCACTCACACACTCACACACACACTCACACACATACACAGACACACACACACACTCACTCACATTCACACACTCTCTCTCACACACACACACACACACACTCACACACGCTCACAATCACACACACACTCACACACACACTCACATACACACACACATTCACACTCTGACACAGACTCACATTTGCAACACTAACACTCACACACACTCATACTTACACAAACACACACACACACACACACTCACACATACACTCACTCACACATACACACACACACACACACACACTCTCACACACACACACACACTCAGACACTCACCCACACACACACTCAGACACTCACACACACACACGCAGACACACACACACACATACACACACACTCACTCACACACACACACTCACACATACACCCACACACTCACTCACACACACTCACACTCTCACACACACTCACACACTCACATTTGCAACACTAACACTCACACACACTCACACACTCATACTTACACACACTCATACACACTCACACTCACACACACACTCACTCACACATACACACTCACACACACGCACTCACACACACATACTCACACTCACTCATACACATGTTCACACACACTCACTCACACACACACACACTCAATCATACTCACACACACACACTCAGACACACACACTCACAATCACACACACACACGTACTCATTCGCACACACTCACATACACTCACACACATTTGCAACACTAACACACACACTCACACACTAATACTTACACACACACACACACTCACACTCTCTCACACACACTCACCCACACATACACACACACACACGCACTCACACTCACACACACACACTCAGACACTCACACACACACACAGACACATACACACACACACACTCACACACACACCCACACACTCACTCACACACACACTCACACACACATACTCACACTCACTCACACACACATACATACACATTCTCACACACACACTCACACACACATACTCACACTCACTCACACACACATACATACACATTCTCACACATGCTCACACACACACTCACACTCACACACACTCTCACACTCACACACACACTCACACACACACAGTCACACACACACACACACATACACAGACACACACACACACACTCACTCACACACATGCACTCACTCACACACACACACACACACACTCAAACACACACTCATTCAAACACACACACTCACACACACACACACTCACTCACACACATTCACTCACACACACACGCACTCACACACACTCACTCACACAGACACACACACTCACACAAACACACACACACACTCACTCTCACACACACTGACTCACACACACACATGCACTCACACACACACACACACACACTCACACTCAGGCACTCACACTCACACTCAGGCACTCACACTCACACTCACGCAGACACACACACACAATCACACATACACACTCACACACACACTCAGACACTCACACACACACACACACACACACACACACACACACTCGGACACTCACACACACACACACACACACACACACACACTCACACATTCACACACACACACTCACACACACACACACCCACACGCTCACTCACGCTCACACATCACACACATACTCACACTCACTCACACACACACACACACACACACACACTCACACTCGCACACACAGACACATACACACACTCGCACACACTCACACACACACACACATGCTCACACACACACACTCACACTCCCACACACTCTCACTCACACACACACTCTCACACACACTCACACACGCAGACACACACTGACACTCAAACACACTCACACACACACATACTCCCACACACGCACACTCACTCACACACATACTCACACACACATACACACACTCACACTCAAACTTGCACACACACACTCACAC
>NC_135880.1:165365646-165370646 GCF_964194155.1 Cetorhinus maximus
ACACACACATACACACACACTCACTCACACACACACACTCACACATACACCCACACACTCGCTCACACACACTCACACTCTCACACACACTCACACACTCACATTTGCAACACTAACACTCACACACACTCACACACTCATACTTACACACACTCATACACACTCACACTCACACACACACTCACTCACACATACACACTCACACACACGCACTCACACACACATACTCACACTCACTCACACACATGTTCACACACACTCACTCACACACACACACACTCAATCATACTCACACACACACACTCAGACACACACACTCACAATCACACACACACACGTACTCATTCGCACACACTCACATACACTCACACACATTTGCAACACTAACACACACACTCACACACTAATACTTACACACACACACACACTCACACTCTCTCACACACACTCACCCACACATACACACACACACACACACTCACACTCACACACACACACTCAGACACTCACACACACACACAGACACATACACACACACACACTCACACACACACCCACACACTCACTCACACACACACTCACACACACATACTCACACTCACTCACACACACATACATACACACTCTCACACATGCTCACACACACACTCACACTCACACACACTCTCACACTCACTCACACACTCACACACACACTCACACACATACACAGACACACACACACACTCACTCACTCACACACACACATGCACTCACACATACACCCACACACCCACTCACACACACTCACACTCTCACACACACTCACACACTCACATTTGCAACACTAACACTCACACACTCACACACTCATACTTACACACACTCATACACACTCACACTCTCACACACACACTCACTCACACATACACACTCACACACACGCACTCACACACACATACTCACACTCACTCACACACATGTTCACACACACTCACTCACACACACACACACACTCAATCATACTCACACACACACACTCAGACACACACACACACACACTCACACACACATAATCACACTCTCTCACATACACACACTCACACTCGCACACACACACACACACACACACATGCTCACACACATGCTCACACACATGCTCACACACATGCACTCATACACTCACACACACACTCACACACACACTCACACACACACACACTCACACACACAAACATCACACTCAAACACACACTCACTCAAACACACTCACACACACACACACTCACTCACACACACACACACACTCACTCACACACACTCACACAGGCACACACACACACTCACACAAACACACACACTCACACAAACACACACACACCCACTCACTCACACACACACACTCACACTCACAGACTCACACTCACTCACACATACACACACACACACACACACTCTCACACACACACTCACACACACACACTCACACACACACACACACACACTCAGGCACTCACACTCACACACACGCAGACACACACACACACATACACACTCACACATACACACTCACACATACACAGTCACACATACACACACACACATACTCACACACACACATACA
This sequence comes from Cetorhinus maximus, assembly GCF_964194155.1. Classification (NCBI taxonomy): domain Eukaryota; kingdom Metazoa; phylum Chordata; class Chondrichthyes; order Lamniformes; family Cetorhinidae; genus Cetorhinus; species Cetorhinus maximus. Next base: position 165,367,250 of record NC_135880.1, read on the forward strand.
CACACTCACACTCGCACACACATGCTCACACACACACACTCACACTCACTCACATACACACACTCACACTCACACACACATGCTCACACACACATGCTCACACACACGCACTCACACACTCACACTCACACACACTCTCACACACACTCACACTCAAACTCACACACACACAGACACACACACACTCAAACACACACTCACACACACACTCACACACACACCCACACTCACACACACAAACATCACACTCACTCACACACACATACACACACTCACACTCGCACACACTCACACACACACATGCTCACACTCACTCACACACATGTTCACACACACACACACACTCACACGCACTCATTCGCACACACTCACATACACTCACACACACACTCACACACATTTGCAACACTAACACACACACTCTCTCACACACTAATACTTACACACACACACACTCACACTCACACACACACACGCAGACACACACACACACATACACACACACTCACTCACACACACACACTCACACATACACCCACACACTCGCTCACACACACTCACACTCTCACACACACTCACACACTCACATTTGCAACACTAACACTCACACACACTCACACACTCATACTTACACACACTCATACACACTCACACTCACACACACACTCACTCACACATACACACTCACACACACGCACTCACACACACATACTCACACTCACTCACACACATGTTCACACACACTCACTCACACACACACACACTCAATCATACTCACACACACACACTCAGACACACACACTCACAATCACACACACACACGTACTCATTCGCACACACTCACATACACTCACACACATTTGCAACACTAACACACACACTCACACACTAATACTTACACACACACACACACTCACACTCTCTCACACACACTCACCCACACATACACACACACACACACACTCACACTCACACACACACACTCAGACACTCACACACACACACAGACACATACACACACACACACTCACACACACACCCACACACTCACTCACACACACACTCACACACACATACTCACACTCACTCACACACACATACATACACACTCTCACACATGCTCACACACACACTCACACTCACACACACTCTCACACTCACTCACACACTCACACACACACTCACACACATACACAGACACACACACACACTCACTCACTCACACACACACATGCACTCACACATACACCCACACACCCACTCACACACACTCACACTCTCACACACACTCACACACTCACATTTGCAACACTAACACTCACACACTCACACACTCATACTTACACACACTCATACACACTCACACTCTCACACACACACTCACTCACACATACACACTCACACACACGCACTCACACACACATACTCACACTCACTCACACACATGTTCACACACACTCACTCACACACACACACACACTCAATCATACTCACACACACACACTCAGACACACACACACACACACTCACACACACATAATCACACTCTCTCACATACACACACTCACACTCGCACACACACACACACACACACACATGCTCACACACATGCTCACACACATGCTCACACACATGCACTCATACACTCACACACACACTCACACACACACTCACACACACACACACTCACACACACAAACATCACACTCAAACACACACTCACTCAAACACACTCACACACACACACACTCACTCACACACACACACACACTCACTCACACACACTCACACAGGCACACACACACACTCACACAAACACACACACTCACACAAACACACACACACCCACTCACTCACACACACACACTCACACTCACAGACTCACACTCACTCACACATACACACACACACACACACACTCTCACACACACACTCACACACACACACTCACACACACACACACACACACTCAGGCACTCACACTCACACACACGCAGACACACACACACACATACACACTCACACATACACACTCACACATACACAGTCACACATACACACACACACATACTCACACACACACATACACACACTCACACTCGCACACACATGCTCACACACACACACTCACACTCACTCACATACACACACTCACACTCACACACACATGCTCACACACACATGCTCACACACACGCACTCACACACTCACACTCACACACACTCTCACACACACTCACACTCAAACTCACACACACACAGACACACACACACTCAAACACACACTCACACACACACTCACACACACACCCACACTCACACACACAAACATCACACTCACTCACACACACATACACACACTCACACTCGCACACACTCACACACACACATGCTCACACTCACTCACACACATGTTCACACACACACACTCACACTCACACGCACTCATTCGCACACACTCACATACACTCACACACACACTCACACACATTTGCAACACTAACACACACACTCTCTCACACACTAATACTTACACACACACACACTCACACTCACACACACACACGCAGACACACACACACACATACACACACACTCACTCACACACACACACTCACACATACACCCACACACTCGCTCACACACACTCACACTCTCACACACACTCACACACTCACATTTGCAACACTAACACTCACACACACTCACACACTCATACTTACACACACTCATACACACTCACACTCACACACACACTCACTCACACATACACACTCACACACACGCACTCACACACACATACTCACACTCACTCACACACATGTTCACACACACTCACTCACACACACACACACTCAATCATACTCACACACACACACTCAGACACACACACTCACAATCACACACACACACGTACTCATTCGCACACACTCACATACACTCACACACATTTGCAACACTAACACACACACTCACACACTAATACTTACACACACACACACACTCACACTCTCTCACACACACTCACCCACACATACACACACACACACACACTCACACTCACACACACACACTCAGACACTCACACACACACACAGACACATACACACACACACACTCACACACACACCCACACACTCACTCACACACACACTCACACACACATACTCACACTCACTCACACACACATACATACACATTCTCACACATGCTCACACACACACTCACACTCACACACACTCTCACACTCACACACACACTCACACACACAGTCACACACACACACACACACATACACAGACACACACACACACACTCACTCACACACATGCACTCACTCACACACACACACACACACACTCAAACACACACTCATTCAAACACACACACTCACACAC